>NC_044038.1:134966994-135318632 GCF_901765095.1 Microcaecilia unicolor
TTTGTATTGGTGGCTGATGGAAGGTGAGCAAGCGGTTACCCCCCCCCCCCCCCATTCTTTTCCATGCCATCTTATAGGTTGGGGGTTGGGCGCAACACAAATGGGGGTTATGGGTACACTCTAAGGAGGGTAGCTGCATCTTCAGCCCTTGATCTGTGACAGAGGTATTGTAGGGGTGCTTTGTGATACTTAGTGCTGGGCAGACTTAAACAGTCTATGCCCTTAAAATGATGAGGACAAATCAAGATCAGGTATACATATGCAATATCGTATACCATATGTAATGAGTTTATCTTGTTTGACAGACTGGATGGGCTGTACAGGTCTTTATCTGCTGTCATCTACTATGTTACTATCTTTGGGCCTGGAGACGCTCCTGCATGTGCCGGATCAGAACAGTGTTGTCCCTCCGGACCCGCGGATACTGGCGCCTCAGTGACTCCAGCTCCCTGTGGATGCCGTACCACATGCAAAACACAAGTTAGTAGACTTGGGTTCAGGTGATGGACTTTCTTGCCTTCACATACATTATTAATTTGTAAGCCAAGTTGTGCAATGATCCTCACATAGGCTATGATAAATGGCAATTGGCAGATGGGCACCTTCCCCCAGTAGCCCAGCGTACCAGTTTCACCTGTTCCAACATTCCAGCGTTCCAGCAAAGAACAGATATGGCAGAGAGCGCGCCAGAATCCCTCTTTGGAGTTTAACGGGGCACGAGTATCAATTTACCAGGACTTATCTATATTTACTCTTACTCAGAGAAGAGCCATGAAACCGGCTATAGAGATCCTGATAAAAGAAAAAATAGCGTACAGATGGGGTTTCCCATTCGCTCTTTGTTTTGAGCTAAAAGGAGAATATATTCGCTGCAGAAAAGTGGAAGTGGCATGGAAAGCCCTGCACGAGGCGGGATTGGCCCCAACAGAAACCTTGCCTGTGGGTATAGCATCCTCTACAAAGAATCGGATGCAGAAGTGGAAATGAGTGGAGAAAGCAGGCAAGAGGAATGTGAATCAGACATGAGAGACTGTAATCTGGACTGGGTGAATTATCCTAGCTATCGTTTACTGGAGAGTCCGGGGGAGAATTTTGAACTTGGCGGGAAGACAATAAGGGTTTAATAAGGGTATGGGGAGAGGCTCGCAGTTGGCTTAACGAGGAGGAATTGAGGGGGAGGGATTGGGGCGGGGGGTTTGAGCGTCATAATCTGGGGGTTTATAGAACTCTAATTCACTTTTATTTCGGCTGGTGGGGTTTTCTTTCTCTTGGATCCCAGGTAGTGCTAAATAGCACTAGTTGGTGGGTACATGAGAAGTATTTAGCCTTTAAGCAATACCTGACAGTGTATTTCGCATCCGATGCAAAGGGAGCCAAAAAGAGAGGGGTGGCTATCATGTTTCATAGGGATGTACAGGTCCAGATATTGCATGTGAGAAGGGAAGTGGAGGGACAATATATATTCTTGCATGTCCTTTTGGAGCAGGAGGAATATACCCTAGTTAATGTGTACGCTCCGAACGAGCGACAGGAGCGCTTTTCTGGGCGACTCCGCAGAGAATTGTAGGCTTTTGCCAGAGGGAAACTGCTGGTGGCCGGAGACTTTAATGCTACCATGCAACCGAGTTTAGACAGGTCAGCTCCTCCGGCTCTAAATGATTGGAAGATATCTCGATCCCTGAAGAACTTTGTAGATGAGATGGGGCTATACGATGTGTGGAGAGTGGGACATCCCAGAAGGAGAGACTATACTTATTACTCCCAGGTGCACCATTCTTACTCTAGACTGGATTATGTATTTGTTGATAAGACCCTCTCGGAGGGGGGAGGAGAATCTCACATAGGTCATATTACTATTTCAGACCACGCTCCGGCGTGGACTACCCTCCCCTCCTTGAGAGAGGAAACGAGAGACAAACAATGGACACTAAATAACTGTTTATTGCAAGATCCAGCTACGGTTGCTAAATTTATAGCAGTATCACAAGAGTATTTTGAGCTCAATATGGACTCAGGGCCGGCCCTGGACGTAGTGTGGGACGCCTTTAAGGAGGTCGCCAGGGGTTATTTTGTAAAGTGTGCTAGCCAGAGGAATAGAATACATAAGGAACGGTTGGCACAGTGCATGGAGAGACTGGGGGCCTTGGAGGTCAGATATAGGGCCATTGGCTCGGTGTCTGACTACCGAAGGCTCCAGGCGGTGAGAATGGAGATAGCAGATATGCATGAAGAAAGCTTGAAATTTGTGCATGCACGTCTGAAACAGGTGTATTATGAGTCCACAAATAAACCTGGGCGATTATTGGCTAATAAATTGAGAAAGCTGAGGGCAGATAGACAAGTTCTGAGAGTGAAGGATGAAACGGGAACTATGTTGCACACCTCAACACAGATTAGGGAAAGATTTGCACAATACTACGAATCCCTATATTCGGAGGATGCTGCTGTACAGACAGGGGAAATTGACGATTATCTAAAGGAAAGGGGACTGACTGTGTTGACAGAACAACAAAAGAGAGATCTGGAGGCCCCTGTTCAGGTGGCTGAAGTGATTCAGGTTATCAAAACATTGCCTACAGGAAAGGTGCCGGGCCTTGACGGATTCACCAATGAATTTTTTAAAACATTTGGGGGGATATTGGCCCCATACCTCACGCTGGTTATTAACTCAGTTATGAGCGGGTGCCCCTCTCCCTAAGACCATGATGGAGGCATGGGTGGCAGTCATACCGAAACCCAGCAAAGATAAAACGGACTGCGCAGCATATAGACCAATATCGATACTTAATTCGGATGTCAAAATATTGGCAAAGGTGCTAGCGAACCGATTGGGAAGGGTGCTCCCATGCTTGATCCACCCGGATCAAGTGGGCTTTGTGGCTAAAAGACAGGCAGGAGACAATATACGAAGAACGCTAGATTTGGTGTTCCAGGCGCAGAGGAAAGCTAGCCCGATGGTGCTTTTGGGCCTGGACGCCGAAAAGGCATTCGACCGGGTCCACTGGGGCTATCTGGACAAGGTTTTGCAGAGATTGGGGATTGGACAGTTTTATAGATCCTGGATTCAAGCGTTTTACACTTCCCCTAGGGCGTGTGTGCGAATCAACGGAGAGAACTCGGCGACCTTTAAGCTAGGGCGTGGTACAAGACAGGGATGCCCTTTATCCCCTCTCTTATTTGCATTGGCGATGGAGCCCCTAGCAGAGGCCATACGGGAGAATGTTGACATAGCGGGTGTCAGAGTGGGAGGACAGGAACATAAAATTGCATTATTCGCGGATGATGTATTATTGTCTCTGACAAGACCATTGATATCCCTTCCGAATGTCATGCAAGAGATCGAGAGATATACCCGAGTGTCAGGATATAAACTCAATGCTAGTAAGTCGGTTGGTCTAGTGGTGGGAGTTCCAGAGGCCCTGTTAGAATCATTGAAGATGTCTTTTGCCTTTAAATGGGAGGAGCGGGAAGTAAGATATCTAGGGGTGCAGATTCCGAATAATTTGTCGACGGTGTTTGAAGTTAACTACCCGGGCCTTCAGAAAGAAATACGGCGGGACCTGGAAAGATGGATGCCAATGAGATTATCGCGGATGGGACGAATTGCGACCCTTAAAATGAATATTTTGCCTCAGCTGTTGTATATGTTCCAGGTTCTTCCACTTAGACTTTCCAGAACCTTTTTGTCGGGACTGCAGGATAGTCTGGTCCGATTTATCTGGAACAACAAAAGACCGCGTTTACCACAAATGTTTTTATTCAAAAACAAAAGGGACAGGGGTCTGGGGGTCCCCAACCTATATGGATATTATTGTGCTGCACAGTCGAGAGCAGCGGTGGAATGGTTTCGAAAGGAAGACCACAAAATATGGGTGCGCATTGGACAAGCATTGGTCGGGACTTGAACATTAGGGCATTTAATGTGGCTACCGGGTAAACACAGAGGACAGGTAGATAAATTTCCACCAACTGTACAGGCCACATTCTACTACTGGGACCGTATGTTCAAGGATCGCCAGCCTTTGGTATCTGGGCTGGCGCCCATAGTGGACAACCCGAGATTTTGTCCGGGAGTGGGGAATACCACATTTCGCTGGTGGGCTGAATTGGGGTTAGATATGTGCAGACAGTTGCATGTGGAAACAGACATGATATCATTTGACAGACTGGTAGAAGACTACGGGATTAGGCCCGAGGATAGATATGCATATCTACAAGTACAGCACTTTTTGTAGGGACCAACATATGTAGAATGTATGAAAAGAGAGGTACACCCCCTGGAAGAGGTGTGTGTAAACACAAGGTCCATGCGGGGTATGATTACATACCTGTACGAATTTTTGGGTACACATCTTAAGCCATATACCCTGCACCGGCAGCGGTGGGAACAAGAATTAAATTTTACCCTGCCGGAGGCGGACTGGCTTAGGCTTGAGAGGACGATTTTACGGTCCTCTCGGGCTGTAGCCATAAAGAAAAATGCAATCAAGATATTTTATAGATGGTACCTTACGCCAGTAAGATTACATCACATGTACACTCATGTTTCAAAAGATTGTTGGAGACAATGCGGAGGGGTGGGAACTATGGGACACATATGGTGGACCTGCCCCAAAGCGCAGGCATATTGTAAAAGTGTGCAGGCACGGATTCAAGGCTGGACAGGAAGAGCTGTGCAGTGGCATCCTTCGATTTTCCTCCTGGGCCGGAGGCCAGATGGTCTCACAGCTGGTCAGTGGGTCCTGGTGAGGGGGTCCCTGCCCGCTGCCCGCATGAATTAGGCTCAGCAGTGGAAGGTGGTGCGGGTCCCCTCATTGGTGTCCTGGATTACGAAAGTGAGATATATTTGTGAGATGGAGAGACTGACAACTATTAAACGAAAATTCTTGCCAAAGTGGGAAAAAGCCTGGAAACCCTTTTTGAATGCATGTGTTTGATGAAGGGAATAAGGTTAGGGGGGAGGGGAGGTAAGGTGGGGGGGGGGGGGGTTAGGGGGGTATAGGGTTATAAGGGAGGGTTTGGTAGGGACAAGTATTTTCAATAATAAAATTAAAAATGTCTTGAAGTGTCACTTGATCCAAATTCACATGGATACAGGATCTTTTTATATGTTTGAGAATGTAATTGATGATAAAAATTTTGAAGCTTGTTCAGATATATGTTGAGTTGAACTGAACACATTTATCTATTTGTTCTGTATCACCATTGTTCAATAAAGACTTCTACAAAATAAAAAAATAAAAAAGAAAGAAACTCCAATAATGACAGAAAAGATAAGCATTCACATCAGATCAGAAGAAAGGTAGGAGAACGCATAGTAAGAAGAATAAAAATAGACTGCCTCATGCTAGAGAAGAACATACAGTAAGAAGAATACAAATAAAATGCCTCATGCTGGAGAGTCCAATCAGACTGTCACATTTGAAAAAGTCAGGTTTGTATGCTGGATTTAAAACTCTTCAGGGAAATTCAGTATGGAGGGAAAGGGGTAGACTGTTCCAAGTGTGGGGGGAAAGGAAAAAGCATGATGTCATATGGATTCTAGTTGAGCAAGCTTAGGGCTTGGGAGAACTAATTGCCGATCATTTACTGAAAGAAGGATTCTGGTGGGAGAATAAGGAATAGGAGCAGGAGAGGTAATTAGGGACAGCAATTCTGTTCTATAGGATTTATGAAACTCTGATTGAAATATATCCAGTTTATGACTATCCTCCAAAAATGAGAAAATTTGTGCATAAGTAATTCTATCCAACAATTTAGCTAACATCTGTCACAATTTAGTTATCATTGCAGGATCCATTCAATATTCCATTTTTTAAAAATTGGTCTAATAATTGCCTTCTTCAGGTCCTCAGGAACATAGCCATCAGAGAAAGATGAATGAATCAAATCTTTCAAAAAAGATATCAGTTCTTGTTTAAAAGCTTTTACCAAAATAGTCACAAGGATTTAGTATTGATCTCCCAGGTCTAATTTTCTTCAGATGATACTGAATTTCCCCTAATCCCACTAGAGAAAAACATCCAGCTGCTCCCCTTCCCTACAATTGCATATCTTTATCACTTCCTCAAGTCCCTTGTTCCCAAAGTATTGGATGTTGCAAAACATGTCATACTGCTTAAACCAAAATAAACTAGATTAGAATTTAAAATAGGTGACCTATTATTATTTCGGTGCTTTGGGTTGCTGCTCGTGGTTATATTCATTTGATTATTATATTCTGCCTTTTTCTAAGATAGATGGTTGCTCCCATTCAACTCATCCTTTGCAAGCCCTACCATAATGGTTTGATCTACTTGTTTTCTTTGCTTTCACTGTAAAATTTAGTTTGAAACTGAAATGTCAGAAAAGAAAAGAATATAAATGTTATTCATGAGGTTTGTTGTCACTATCATGTTTTACCCACTGATCCTTAATAATATTATCTAAGGAGGCAATTTGTCATCAATGTGTGTGGTGTACACTAAATTAAAGATGTGGAGAACTAGCTATAGTAAATCAAATTCAGGTAGTCAGCAAACGACTTTTATGCATCTCTTGCTGAAATATCCTGTTAAAATTAAGCCTGTGGGTAATTTACAACTTGAGTATACTTTGAATAAATGATTATATACATCCACAAATGGAGACAAAGGAGAACATATTGCTGGGACAGTAGAAATCTTTCTTCAGCAAAGATGAGAAAGAAGGTAATACAATTCTACTGTTATTTCTCAAAAGAAAGGATGGGTGGAAAATAGTTTGCCATTATTGAAAAGCCTCCTCTCTTTCTATGAAGGGCAGATAATTATGGCTCTTGTAGTCTTGCATTATATCATTGCAGGGAGGGTCATAAAGAAAAATGGGTTCAGCTAAGAAGAAAAGTATGTTGCACTGGCTTGTATGTTGGCCAGCTTTTAACTGGGCTATGTTATGGCTGGAATGGGGCCTGGTATAGTAAGGAAATCCTCCCCGTCTCATCTGCCCGCAACCTCGGAGTCATCTTCGACTCCTCCCTCTCCTTCTCTGCGCATATCCAGCAGACAGCCAAGACCTGTGGCTTCTTTCTCTATAGCATCAGCAAAATTTGCCCTTTCCTCTCTGAGCACACCACCCGAACTCTCATCCACTCTCTCATTACCTCTCGCCTTGACTACTGCAACCTGCTCCTCACTGGCCTACCACTTAACCATCTATCCCCCCTTCAATCCATTCAGAACTCTGCTGCGCGTCTTATCTTCCGCCTTGACCGATATGCTCATATCACCCCTCTCCTCAAGTCACTTCACTGGCTCCTGATCAGGTACCGCATACAGTTCAAGCTTCTCCTACTAACCTACAAATGCACTCGATCTGCAGCTCCTCATTACCTCTTCACCCTCATCTCCCTTTACGTTCCTACCGGTAACCTCTGCTCACAGGACAAATCCCTCCTCTCAGTACCCTTCTCCACCACCACCAACTCCAGGCTCCGCCCTTTCTGCCTCGCCTTACCCTATGCTTGGAATAATCTCCTTGAGCCCATACGCCAAGCCCCCTCCCTGCCCATCTTCAAATCCTTGCTCAAAGCCCACCTCTTCAATGTCGCTTTCGGCACCTAACCATTATACCTCCATCCAGGAAATCTAGACTGTTCCAATTTGATTGACTGCACTTTTTGTCCTTTAGATTGTAAGCTCCTTTGAGCAGGGACTGTCCTTCTTTGTTAAATTGTACAGCGCTGCGTAACCCTGGTAGTGCTTTAGAAATGTTAAGTAGTAGTAGTAAGTAGTAAATAAAGGGATTTTCTAAGATCTGTTTTCATCAACAAACTGCTGCTATCATTTTCTCCTAGCAGTTGGGCTCAAAGGGTCATAGATCTGACAAACCCCTTTTCTGTAAAACAACCAAAACAGTTTATATTTATTATATACAGTTACTTTCTCTGTTCCTTGTGGGCTCACAGTATGAATTTCTGCACCTGAGGCAATGGAGGGTTAAGTGATTTACCCAAGATCACAAGGAGCTAAGTGGGAATGAAACCCAGTAATCCAGATTCTCAGTCCACTGCACTAACCATGGTTCCTACAACTTTCCTTATTTGAACAAGTGCTGGTATAGGGAAGAGAGGAGAGCTGCACTCCCAATCCATCCTTTTCCTGCTGCCAGATAACACTACTGAGCAGCCTTTAACTCTGCACATTGTGACCCCTGTAGCCCTAGGGCCCTCTGTGCTAAGCTGTGCTAGAAGCACGCTAGCACTTTTAGTGGGCACTAAGCATTAGCACGCTCTAACCGTGTAGATGTCCCTAATATTCCTATGAGCGTCTACACGGTTAGTGCACGCTAATTGTTAGCACATTCTAAAAACGCTAGTGCACCTTAGTAAACAGGGTCACTAGTGTGGTCACTGCTTACTTTAGATGACCATGACTTTTATCTTGTACCTTAAAAAGCATCTGAGACAACATATAAATTGTAATTCTTAACTACATAATCCTTTTAATTATATATTTTGGAAACAGAAAATTGATTGCTATTTGGAAAAAACTAATGTAGTCGTGTCATAGTTGAATACCTTGTTAATATAGTCACACACAGTCTCATGTTAAAGAAATCAGAAAATTCAAAAATGTTTGTGTGTGTGTTTGTATATTCATTTATTTTATATCATTTAGATATTTTAATTTCTATTAACTAATATCAAGTGTGTATGATTAGTAGGAGGCAGCTGTCTCTTGACATTTCTCTCCTAAGAATGATGGAGCCTGGGATGACTCAGCTTTGCTTTGCTGACCTGAACATTCCTGAATCCTTAGGCTGATCTGCATTTATTACACCACAGGGGGAAGAAAATAAGATGATACCTTTTTTATTGGACATAACTTAATACATTTCTTGATTAGCTTTCGAAGGTTGCCCTTCTTCGTCAGATCGGAAATAAGCAAATAAGCAAATTTTATTTATTTATTTGCATTTGTATCCCACATTTTCCAAATGCAAATAAATAAATAAAATAAATAAATAATTTAGGCATACTTTATAGAATACACTTATGTGAATTTCATTTTGGTGCCAAATTTTTAGTTTATATAGAATCTAGTTATTAATGCATTATAATTGTTACCATGCTGGAATGACAGTGTGTGCTGTTCCACACATTAACTTCATACTGTTTTAGAGGTTAGGAACTGGGCACATTATAGACAAAGAATGGGCATGGACTATATATTGCATTTAGCAAAATTATGCATACTTTATAGAATAAGCCTAAGTTTCTGCATGGTTTATAGAATACACCCATAACCCACCCATTCTATGCCCACTTTTCAACTATATTCACCATGTTACAGAATATGCTTAGCAAATTGTGCACGTAAATTCTAATTAATGCCAATCAGTGTTGATAATTGGTTGGGGAAATAATGAGTGTGCCAGGCATTACAGCAGATGGCATGCAAATGTGCTCTTGTAAGTGAGGTCTTGTACTCTTCCCCAATGCTCAGAAAGGAGCGCCTGAAAGAAAACTGCCTTACCGCTGCAAAAAGTAATACCAGATCAGAACAGGTATTAGGGTGTTGGAAGAAAGGATTTCTCATGATTTTCATGCTTCTCTCATGATTCTTTCTGCTAAATCTGCCAGTTTTGATTGCTTTTGGAAGCAGAAGGAAGCCTGTGCAAGTCCTTAAGAACTGGTCTTGAGAAACAGCAGACCCAGCAAAAGCACACATCAGCATCTGTTTCCTACCTACCCATCCATTTACTACCCATCCATCCTTCTATTATGTTATACTTAATTTCCTACTTTACATAACAAAATTCTGTGTTACCTATTACTATGTAAGCCGCATTGAGCCTGCTTTTAGTGGGAAAGTGCGGGATACAAATATAATAAATAAATAAATTTCCTGCATTTAAATGTAAAGTGGCCATGCAAAAAAAAAAAAAAAACTAAAAATGCCCAGTGAAAGCACACATTGGAGTGTGTTTCCTGCATCTAAATATAAGCATTCAAGCTAAAATAAAAAATTTAAAACTCTTATATTTAGGTTGTAGAAAACTGACGCCAATGTGTGCTTCATATTTGGTTTGTACCAGGTGCATGCGCACAAGAGCTGAGCTTAGTGCGTATCTCTTCTGCACATGTGCCAAGCACAATCCTCCTGCCGAGCTCACTAATGCACAATGCATGAGCATGCCTATATTTGCATTTCATTAGCATTGGTGTTATTCTTCTGCACTGTTATGGCGGTATTTTTACGGTACTATTCAGAACAGCGCCAGAGTTTTGAGCATCAGGGCCTTACTGTCTACTAGCTTTCTAAATTCCTCCGAGAGGATATGCAAGCTGTCTAAGCACATCAGAACGCTGTACTTATTTTATTCTTCTCATCATGATCTGTACAGCATATACAGATACATGCAGCACTGTACAGAAACACAATAAGACATTTCTGTACCTGTGAAATTGGACTTCTATAGTTGTTCACTGTGTGTGCGCAGTAATGCACATACAGTCTATATGTCTGCAAAGTTATTCACTGGATGAGGCGGAGTTCCCAAGGGTGAATAGGAACATGATTTCAAATTACTTGTATGGTTTCAAAATTATGCACATATTTTACCCCTAAAAATAATGCACATCAAACAGCAGGTGCAAATATGTACACATAGTTTTGCTGAGATGAACTTCATAGCTAAAGAACGTGATTACTTTTGCTTAAAAATCCAACAAAGTCTGCATAGCAAAAAATATGTCTGTGCTTTTTACTAATGTGGATAGTATAATAGTGGATTAGGATACAGTGTGTTTTTTCCCACTGGTCTCTCGTGCTTGCCAGACCATCTTCTTCTTTGCAGCCGTACTGCTCTGGAACATACTCCTCCTTCTCTCCGTACAGAATCTTCCTTCCCCAAATTTAAAGCAGCACTTAAGACAACCCTTTGGTGAGGGGACACAGTATTAGGTGACTGTCATTATGTGTTGCTCCTCTGCCAGTGCCTATGTCTTTGCTATCCCTTCCTCTACTTTTTCTCGCTCTTCCTCCCTCATTTCTCCCTTTATTTTTCTCTGTTCTGTATATAATGGAGTTCCTTTCCATTGTTTTTCCTTTTTGGTACTTTAAAACTCTTTGCTTTCCTGACTGAGAGGTATTAAATCAAATATAATAACCACTTATTTATATATTTTAAAAAATTGTAGCCTGCACATCACCCATTCTGAATGGAGAACAATTTACACTCATAATCATAAATTCACATATCATAGGCTCACAAAGAAAAGTACAGGAAAGTAAATAAGAAGGGGAAGTCAAGGAAATGGTTGCTTTACCCCATGTGCATTTGACTGGGTTTTTAGAACATGTCCTTGTATATTATTTCTGCAAGGTGTACCCTGCTAAAAGTGTACTTTAAAAAGAAGGATATATTCAGACTGTGCAGGTTTTCCAAATATAGCTACGAGCTAGAATTTTCAAAGCCACTCGCAAATCTTTTCAAGATGTCCCCTTGCGGCAGATTTGCAAAGCTGTGGGCAGTGCTAACTACCTTAGCCTCTTTAAGGTGACTGGAAGCCATTCAGCTTGTTCCTCCAGAAGAGAGGAGCACAGGTCAATATCCCATCTATTTTGTCATCCCAAAGAAAGAAGAATCTTTTCACTCAGTTCTGGATCTCAGAGGGGTGAACAAGTCTCTCAGAGTGCTGCACTTCCGCATGGAGACTCTTCACTCTATCAGAGCCTCGGTCTAGCTAGGTAAGTTTCTCACCTCACTGGACCTCAAGGAGGCTTATTTTCATATCCCAATTTGGCCTCCTCACAGTCAATGTCTCCAGTTTGCGATTCTGGGAGATCATTCTCAATTCAAGGCCTTTTGGCCTCACCACTGCACCTTGCACATTTTCAAGTTATGGTGGTGGTGGCAGCCTTTCTTCACTGGCAAGGGATCCAGATACATCCTTACCTGGATGATTGGTTTTCTGGGTGCCTTCTTACCAAGAGAGCCTTTGCAGTACACATACAGTCTTGTCTCATCTTTCTGCGCTGGATTGGGTGGTGAATTAAAGCAAGAGTCATCTCACCCCTACCCAGAACCTGGAGTTTCTGGGAGTGTGCTTCAATACCTAGGCGTGGAAGGTTTTCTTGGCTCAGCATTGTCAGCTCAAGCTTAAACAACAAATTCTCAGGCTTCTCTCTTTATTCCCTGCCTGTGGGCATGTGATTATGTTCAGGTTTTCTTTTCTATGGCAGCAACTTTGGATCTTCTGCCTTGAATGCAGTTCCACAAGTGGCCCTTAAAGTTGTCCTTCTTGAACCAGTGGTCTCCGGTCTTAGGGACATATGACCAGCTGGTGCTGTGGATGCCTCAAGCTACACAAATTCTGACTTGGTGGCTTCTCCCTTCGCACACTCAGGTGGGGTTACCCTTACAAACTCCAAGTTGGTGTGCTTTCACCTCCGATGCCAACCTGTTCGGATGGGGAGTCCATTATCTCCATCATTCTGCACAGAGCCACTGGTCAAGGGTGGAGGTTTCCTGGTCCATCAACAGATTGGAACTTCAATCTGTCTGGAAAGCTCTACAAGCCTTTGCACCTCTTCTTCGCACCAGACCAGTGTGCATGTTCTCAGACAATGTCACAGCCATGTCTTACATCAACAGACAAGAATGAACAAAGAGTGTATCTCTAGCCCAGGAGGCACATCTTCTTTTTCAGTTGGGCTGACTGGATGGACCGTACAGATCTTTATCTGCCATCATTTACTATGTTACTATGTCAGTGGATGGAATTAAATATTCCAATGATTTCAGCATCTCACATACATCTGATCTGTGCCTAATTTAGGCATGAGGATTTACACCGGATTTCAGTTGGTGTAAGACCTCGTGCCTAAAACGTAGGCATGGATCACAGCGCTGTTTACAGAATAGTGCTTGGTTCTTATTGTTTCAGTGCCAATTTTTCAGTGCCATTTATAGAATTTGGTCCTTTATTTCGCTCCGAGAGAAGGGTATTTTAAAGAATCAAGCAAGGAATGTTAGCTTATGATTTCCAAATGGTTGAAGTTAATAAATTCTGAATGTTTTTATAGTTTATGGATGTTCAAAGGTTATGTAAAATATTATGTAAATCTAAAGTTAGATTTTTTTTTATATGAACAGTTCTTATTAGCAGTTGGTCCACAGATATAAAAACACTTGGTGTTTTTTGGAAGTATTTTTTAAAGCAAACAAGTCATGGATTTGAAGCAAAGAAAATATTTTCCTTTTTTCACAGTAATGTACAGATAGAAATGTAACTGAGAGGCACAGAATAATTTATTCCCATATGTTAGCAATATGTCTTAAATTTATAAATAGTCTGTTTAATTTTAATGAGTGAATTTGCTTTGATTGTTTGTTATTGTATATGCATTGTTATCATATTGTAACTTGCCAAGAGCATCACTGGGTTTAGGCAGGAAGTAAACGGAAGCAAAAAAATACATTTATATTGTAGTTTATGGTGCTAGACCAAGCTATTTCCTGTTGGCTGTTGAATTTGAATTGTGATCAGACCGACATTCTCTATCTTTAAGCTTTCTGGCCTCATGAATTTCAACATATAAAAATTAGTCTTCATAGACCTGACCTAATGCTGACCCAGTTTCACCTATGTGTATGGTCAAAGATTGACCCTTTGTCTTAGGAGTTAATCAAAGACCATTGAAATTCTACAAAGATTTCATGACTTTTATTGATGTTTCTGGGGTTGGAAGGTCAAAATGTGATCTTTCAATACAGCAAAAACCATTAGCAGTTCTTAAATTCTGCAACAAACCTTGCCTTAGATTGTCACACAAGCTAGATTTGTGTTCAGTTCTGTGATTTTGAAGCAAACGATGGGCCTATATAGAAAGTGTTGTCTTATGTCTCTTCTATTTAGTAATACAACTGTAATCTGAATTTTTATTTATTTATCAAAAATTATATACCCTTTTCTTCATACACAAATTGCCATTCAAGATGGTGAACAATATACTGAAATAATGAAAGTACATAAATAAATCATATAGGTGCCCTTTTAATAAGCCATGCTAAAAAGTGGCCTGCACTATCCCCAGCATGGGTCTTTCCCACATGCTGAGGCCACTTTTAGTGCAGCAGTACTTTTCTAGTAATGGCCACATGCTAATTTCCCCATTAGTGTGTGAGCCCTTACCGCCACACATTTTGTAGGCAGTAAGGGCTCACACGCGAATCCTGAGCTAACTGGTTAGCATGCGGTGATGTAGCTGCACTAACTGATTAGTGCAGAACATGCCTACTCTCTGCCCCCAGACACCACCCCAGCACTAAAAAATAAATTTGATTTCTTAGCACGTGAGTAGCGTGCATCAGTTCCAAAACTACTGGGGGACGCCCGAGCACGTGTAGTGCCTTTTTAACCTATGTTAAGCACATGTTAGTACTTGCCACAGCTTAGTAAAATGACGCCATAAAATCAAAAATTTAAATCCAGGAAACAAATAATATACTACAGAGTGAATATCTTAGTATTTATTTCTGTAATTTTAGTCAGAAAAAGGCAACAGAATTTAATTTCATCAATGTATTTTGCTTAGAAATGTGATGGGTCGATGGGGCCATGGTCTGACTAATATTTTGAAGCAAATAAAATTTGCTTCCTTTGTATTTGGCTCCATCTTATGGTCAGGTTGAGGTGTTGGGGGAGCGGAGAATGGACTGCTGACGGTGACAGCCCCTATTTTTTATGCGACAGATCGCATGAAAAATTGGTGTCAGTGCTGTCGGAAGTCAGTTTGGAGGAGCTGTTGACCCACCTAGCTACGCCTCTGCTTGTGGTTCGATCTTCTTTTACTTCACAATTTATTGTGTTATCACTTCCCTCTGCCCCGTTTGTCTGACTAAAATATTGACCAACATTGCATCAGCAACTAGAGTGTTTGGAGGGAGGAGCTAGAAACTGGTTTGTTTGGCCCCTCTAACCAAAATGTTGATCTGCTTCCCCGGCTCACTGGTTTTTGAAAATGACCCATAGACAAATATGGAGGAGTGGCCTAGTGGTTAGGGTGGTGGACTTTGGTTCTGAGGAACTGAGTTCAATTCCCACTTCAAGCAAAGGCAGCTCCTTGTGACTCTGGGCAAGTCACTTAACCCTCCACTGCTCCATGTAAGCTGCATTGAGCCTGCCATGAGTGGGAAAGTGCAGGGTACAAATGTAAAAAAAAAATATATATATATAATACCATTCAAATATTTGAAAGGTATTAATCCACAAAAAACCTTCATTCAAATATTTGAAAGATATTAATCCACATGAAAAAGCTTTTCTGGAGACGGGAAGGTGATAGAACTAGAGGACATGAATTGAAGTTGAAAGGGGGCAGACTCAAGAGTAATATCAGGAAGTATTTTTTCATGGAAAGAGTAGTGGATACATAGAATGCCCTCCCGCAGGAGGTGATTGAGATGAAAATGGTAATGGAATCTAAATATGCACGGGATAAACACAAAGGAATTCTGTTTAGAAAGAATGGATCCATGGAATCTTAACGGAGATTGGGAGGCAACACCGGTAATTGGGAAGCAAAACCAATGCTGGGCAGACTTCTACAGTCTATGCCTTTATCGTGACTGAATAGATAAGGATGAGTTAGAGTGTAAATTTTAAGGGGCTTCAACATTAGCTTCATTCTACGGTCTGTGCCCTGAGAATGTCAAGGACAAATCAAACTCGGGTATACATATAAAGTATCGCATACCATGTAAAATGAGTTTATCTTGTTGGGCAGACTCAATGGAACGTACAGGTCTTTGTCTGCCGTCATTTACTATGTTACTATGTAAATTTTACCAGGGAAAATCTTTCTTGATTCAATAAGTAGTCAAGGTATGAACCCTAGAACCCCTGACTCCATCTTTGCCAGAGAACTGATTTAGGATGAGAGCACTGGCACTGGCTGTACAGTTCAGTGAAAATCATTCTTTTTCCTGTTTTTTTTTAAGTGGTAGTGTAGCCACGTTAATCCACTTTTAAAGGTAATAAATAGAAATTAAACAAGACAAAGAAAATAAAATAAGATAACTTTTTTTTATTGGTCTAACAATGCATTTTTGATGAGCTTTCAAAGGTGACCATGCCCCTGATGCATCCCAGAATGCCCATGACCATTTCCATGCTCCCTTTTATGGGCTGTGTGTTAAGTTTAGGTGCGGATCATGTGCCTAAATTTATGCACCTGAGTCCCAATTAAATCTAATTAAAGCCAATAATTGTTTGTGAAAAAGCCAGTTATTGGCATTAATTGCCTTAGTATTCTATTAAATTGCATGTGCAAGTGCAAATCAGGAGTGCATCTAAATTTGTGTGTCAAATTTTTGGCAACTTTTGTAGAATCAGGGGGCTAATGTGTATAGCACTGTGTACGTCTAGCAGAACTATAGAAATGATTAGTAGTAATTTCCCAACCCTCTTGCAGAATAAGGGGAGAGCCACCTGAAGTTATTTTTAGAGAGATATTTTGTTTTTCACTCTGAAGCCATGCTTAGGTACAACAACATGAATGGGGAGGCCTCCATTCATGCTGTAGTAACTAAGTTTTCAGCAGAAACAGCAGCCATTTTGTCAGTGGACTACCAATTCTTTCATTAGATTCAGGGAAGATCATGTTCCACTCCTTTCTTGATAAGCAACTGTGCATCCCATTCCAAGGGAGGGGTCCCCAGAGGGACCATGGGGCCCACAATTGCTCTATGGCCGCAGTTCTGATATGCACTCTTGGAGTCCCTTAAGCAGGCTCTTTTTTTTTTTCATCTCCAGCCCCTAACCTGGGAATGGCATTTAAGTACTGAATGTTTCAGGGTCTGGCTAAGGCCCAGGATCCTCTAAGGGTCTTTGATTGGGGGTCTAAACACCACTTGGTGCTAATCCAACCTTTGTTCTTTACAGAAGAACTTTGGGTAGCAGAGAATTTAGATAAATATGAGTTTTCCCTGGGAGACTCCTCACAGAGTCTGAAGAACTTTCCCCAGAGGAAAGGAACAATTCTACAATTGCTTTTTATGCTGGGAGGCATTACATGTGGATATTTTCTATGCTCTTCATATCTCCTTGGCTTCACCGGAGCACGCTTATGATGGTGATCCTATCCTGGATGTTTTCGAGAAAACCTGCTAAGGCCTTTCTGCTTCATAGAACTTTGTTACAGATGGTTTTTGCAGGATGGGGAGTCCTGGATTTGGTCTCCAGGGGTTCCAAATTGATAAACAAGTTGTACCCTATTCCCCGGGTGGATGTGGACCAGCTTTTCATTTTACAAAAGTGAGTTCTTTAATGACAGTGAAGTCCAAAGTATCACAGTACCAGTTGAAGAAGGGATTCTCGCGACAGGAAGATAGAGCTGCTCTTCTAGGTGGTAGTATATAAGCTTATATAGCTTTGGCAATGGTACATTGGATTCAGCAGCTCCCAGTTTTGTCAAAGGTAGCTCTTTTGAGATCAGGTGTGGCTTTCTAAGCTGATTCTGCCTCTAAGACTCAT
This sequence comes from Microcaecilia unicolor, assembly GCF_901765095.1. Classification (NCBI taxonomy): domain Eukaryota; kingdom Metazoa; phylum Chordata; class Amphibia; order Gymnophiona; family Siphonopidae; genus Microcaecilia; species Microcaecilia unicolor. The sequence continues at coordinate 134,984,495 of NC_044038.1, forward strand.
TAAAGTAACATTTTGTTTTGTTTTGTTTTTCGGGGGGGGGGGGGGGGGGTCACATGTTTTTGGGAAGATCTCAGGAAGTTAGTTAGTCAAAAAGGTTCCAATCAACTCTGTGTCTTTGGACTTCAAATCTAGGCTAAAAGCCCACCTTTTTGATGCTGCTTTTAATTCCTAACCCTTACTCACTTGTTCAGTACACATGTTTTATCATTCCCACCTTAGTATTTCCCTTATCCCTTATTTGTCCTGTTTGTCCTAATTAGATTGTAAGCGCTGTAGAGCAGGGTCTGTCTCTTCATGTCCAGTATACAGCGCTGCAGTAGCACTATAGAAATGATAAGTAGTAAAGGTAGTGTTTTCTCTCATTCAGAAATCCTCAGTGCCCATGCTTTCTTGAATTCTGATGCTGTCATTGTCTCCACCACCACGACGACAGGGAGGCTGTTCTATAAAGCCACCACTCTTTCTTTAAAGAGTGCTCTCCTTGGCTTTGAAAGTAGGGTTTTTTTTGCATTGGAAGACCTTATATCGAGTTACCTACCAGGAATGGTGGAATCTATTATTTCAAATGTATAGGTATGAAGTATATCTTGCTAAAAAATCACTTTGTTTTGCCTCACATGAGGAAAAGTGGCTTCCACTTATGTCTTATTTTAAGAATGTGTAGTGTAAATTGCTACGTTTTATCTTCTGATGTAATTTGTATATCCTCTGACATTTGCATGAAGCATGTCTTATTGCATATCCTCCTTCCCCCCCCCCCCTCTTAATTCTCAAATTATTTTGTGTAATGAATCTTGTTGCATAAGCAGAGCTTTTTTTGTGGGGGTACTTGGGGGTACTGAGTACCGGCACCTTTTCCATTGTCTGCTAAAATTGACCCAAGGACCCCAAGTTTTAATGAAAGAGCTCAGGCTCTACACACCAATTCTGCCTTGTCATAGGTTCTGTGACTGGTTGCAGGGGGCCTGGCTATTGTGGGGTGGATCCCTCAGTGATCACCCCACCCTTGAAGGGTGGCCTAGCATTTGAGTACGGGCACCTTTTTTGCTAGAAAAGATACACTGTGCATAAGTGTTATCTCCTGTTATGTCTTTGCATTGAAAATCAATTTAAAAAAAGAGTGCTATCCTGAATCTTTAGCAGAGTTGGCAAAAGTAGAAAATTATCATGGATTGCAAAATTACTAGAGTTCTCAGTTAACGAAATTTATAGATGCATTTGACATCTTGCACAAGACACAACATGGGTTCAGACTGCAACATTGTACTGAAGCACTGCTTCTTGTTCTTACAACAAAGAAGACATGTTTTAAGTCAAGGGCAACAGGCTGTGTTACTACAATTTGATATATCCACTGCCTTTGATGCTATAAATCATTCTATGCCATTGTCTAAACTACCTCAACTAGGTGTGTCAGGCTAAGTGTTAATATGGTTTGAAAAATTCTTAAAGAACAGATTGTATAGTGTAAAGAGACATAATGGGAGATCACCTAGGCGGAATCCAGGTTGCGAAGTGCCTCTGGATACCCCACTTTCTTTATTTAATGTCTAAGTTCTCTAGGTAATTTTCTTCCTGAGGTGGGAGTTACTATGCTATCATAAGTACATAAGTAATGCCACACTGGGAAAAGACCAAGGGTCCATCGAGCCCAGCATCCTGTCCATGACAGCGGCCAATCCAGGCCAAGGGCACCTGGCAAGCTTCTCAAATGTACAAACATTCTATACATGTTATTCATGGAATTGTGGATTTTTCCCGTCCATTTAGTAGTCGTTTATGGACTTGTCCTTTAGGAAACCGTCTAATCCCGTTTTAAACTCTGCCAAGCTAACCGCCTTCACCACATTCTCCGGCAACGAATTCTAGAGTTTAATTATGCGTTGGGTGAAGAAACATTTTCTCCATTTTTTTTTATTTACTACACTGTAGTTTCATTGCATGCCCCCCTAGTCCTAGTAATTTTGGAAAGCGTGAACAGAAGCTTCATATCCACCTGTTCCACTCCACTCATTATTTATATACCTCTATCATGTCTCCCCTCAGCCGTCTCTTCTTCAAGCAGAAAAGCCCTAGCCTCCTTAGTTTTTCTTCATAGGGAAGTCGTCCCATCCCTGCTGTCATTTTAGTCGCCCTTCGCTGCACCTGATATGTCTGATATGAATATATCTTTGTGATTCAACAATCTGTATATGAATAGGTCTAATAGGTGACCCTTGCAATGGGTTGAGGTATTGACTGTATGGGGATATCCCAGGATACTAGGAAGTCAAGGACTTCCTGAGTGTATGAATCATCTGGATTACCTAGGTGAATGTTTGTGACCAACAAACAGCACATTGGAGTGGGTGGGGCATATATTGGAAATTAATTCTGTGAAGTCATCCCTGGTTTTCACTCAGCTGCTAGGTGGTCTATAGAATAGTATGCAGCAGAGTGTATCTTTGAGGGTAGGATCATTTATAGTAAATGCTAGCATTTCTATGGAAGGATTGAAAAGGTTTGATAGCATTGTCATGTTTAGGAATGACTTGTAGATGATTGCTAGGCCTCCTCCTTTTTTCATGATCCATGCCAAAATTTTGTACCCCAGGGGGCATGTCATTCAATATAGGGTCATCTTTAGTGCACAGCCAGGTTTCTGTGATTAGTGCTAGTTCCAGGTTTTCTTCTTCCACCCATGCCCTGATGTGTTCCAGTTTGTTGATGACAGAGAGGGCATTTATGTAAGCTAATAGGATCAGTATATAGGAAGTGGTGTCATCAGTGTCGCATTTGATGGTTATCAGCTGTTGTTTAGGGTTCTATATGTGCTTGTGTTTGGGAGCCTGCCTTTAATAGATTGGTAGTCAATGTTAGGATATGGGGTGATTAGGGGTACTCTTCCAGTTATGCCTAAATTGCTAGTGTTTGATCTGATGTCATTCATTCAGTGAAGAAAACAAATAGCAACATAAGCACCAGTAAGTTAGATGCAAAACATTAAGAAGGCCAAAAGAGAATATGAAGAGAAACTTGCCTCGGAAGCAAAAACTAATAGTAATAAGTTTTTCAGGTATATCAGAAGCAGAAAGCCTGTGAGGGAATTTGAGGGACAACTAGATCATAAAGGAGTAAAAGGGAAATTCAAGGAGGACAGGGACATAGCAGAGAAGTTGAATGAATTATTTGACTCAGTCTTTATTAAAGAAGATGTAAGAGATCTACCTGTACCAGAGATGATTTTCAAGTGTGATGATGCAGAGGAACTGAAAGAACTCTCAGTGAACCTGGAAGACATACTGAGCCAAATTGACAAATTAAAGAGCAATGAATCACCTGGACCAGGGTACTGAAAGAACTCAAAAAATGAAATTGTAGATCTGCTGTTAGTGATTTGTATGTCGTTAAAATCATCCATAATACCTGAAGATTGGAGAATGGCCAATGTAACACCTATTTTTAAAAAGGGATCCAGGAATGATCTGGTAAATTACAGACTGGTAAGCTTGACGTCAGTGCTGGGCAAAATAATGGAAACTGTTATAAAGAATAAAATCACTGAACACGTGGAGGGGTATAATCGAACGGAAACGCCTATCTCTATGGGCGTTTATCTCCGAGAATGGGTCCATGAAGGGACGGGCCGAATCGTATTTTCGAAAAAATGGACATTTTTGAGCTGGGCGTTTGTTTTTTTTAGCGATAATGGAAACTAAAAACGCTCAGCTCAAAAACGTCCTAATCTGAGCCATTTGGTTGTGGGAGGGGCCAGGATTCGTAGTACACTCGCCCCCCTGATATGCCAGGACACCAACTGAGCACCCTAGGTCAGTGCGGTGGACTTCAGAAAAAGCTCCCACATGCATAGCTCCCTTACCACGAGTGCTGAGCTCCTAACCCCCCTCCCCCAAAACCCACTACCCACAAATGTACAACACTACCATAGCTCTTAGGGGTGAAGGGGGCACCTACATGTGGGTACAGTGGGTTTTGGAGGCCTCCCATTTACCAGCACAAGTGTTGCAGGTGGGGGGGATGGGCCTGGGTCCACCTGGCTGAAGTGCACTGCGGTACCCACTAAAAGTGCTCCAGGGACCTGCATACACGCAGGCCTCTAGGACTGGTTGCTGCTATATAACATTGGCACACCAGTTGACACCTGAAGACTAATCTCTCCAAAAACGTCCTTTATTGGAATAACCGCCTTTACTCACAGTTAACTGCAGATCAGAGGTTGTGCCCCATTGGCAACGAGTCTCCCTGGTACTGAGATGAGCAGTAGGTCAGAGCTGGCAGAATGCCCTCTTTCAGCCACATTCAAGGTAAGAACTAAGTTCTCTAACGTGGCTAACACAGGAAAGGGAACTAAAACTGGCTTACAAAAATGGCCACTACCGCATGGACTACAACAGGAAACACAACAGGGCACACTCTGACCCAATAGGCAGGGGGAAAAGCACCATGGGAGACGAGCCTACCAACTACCAACATCGTGAGACTGTAACACAAGCTAATGAAATAACAGAGCCCAACACCCTACACCCACCACAATGCAATGCTGATGTGACCCTGTACTGCACCCGAGAGCCACATCTGACCCCGGGAAAGGCTGTGAGAGGATCGAACACATTCTGCTGTCATGGAGGTGGGTACGGCATTTCAGGCTGGCATACAGGCTGGAAAAAAAGTTTTTAAAGTGGGTTTTTTTTTGGTGGGAGGGGGTTAGTGACCACTGGGGGAGTCCGGGGAGGTCATCCCCGATTCTCTCCAGTGGTCATCTGGGCAGTTGGGGCACTTTTTTGGGACTTGTTCGTGAAAAAAAAGGGTCCAAAAAAAGTGACCCAAAATCCCTTTTTTTTGATTATCAGCTAAAGACGCCCATCTCTCCTCGGCTGATAACCACACCCCAGTTCCGCCTCCACCACATCTCCAACACGCCCCCGTCAACTTTATTCATTTCCGCGATGGAGTGCAGTTGGCTTTCGATTATACCGATTTGGGCGCCTTTGCGAGACAAACGTCTATCTCCCGATTTAGGTCACACTATAGGCGTTTTTCTCTTTCGAAAATAAGCTGGATAGTATGGTTTAGTTGGACAGCTTCAACATGGATTCAGCCAAGGGAAGTCTTGCTTCACCAATTTACTTCATTTCTTTGAATGTGTGAATAAACATGTGGATAAAGGTGAGCTGGCTGATGTAGTGCATCTAGATTTTCAGAAAGCTTTTCACTTCTGAGAAAAAAAAAATTTAACATGGGATAGGAGGCAATGTTCTGTTGTGGTTTAGGAATGGGTTGATGGATATAAAACAGAGGGTAGGATTAAATGGCCAATTCTCTCAATGGAGGAGGGTGAATAGTGGAGTGCCCCAAGGATCTGTAGTGGGACCTGTGCTATTTAACATATTTATTAATGATCTGGAAATGGGAATGATGAGTGAGGTGATTAAATTTGCAGATAACATAAAACTATTCAAAGTTGTTAAAGCCTATTTAGATTATGAAATATTGCAGGATGACCTTAGGAATTTGGAAGAATGTGACCCCAAATGGCAGATGAGATTTAATGTGGAGAAGTGCAAAGTGATACACATTGGGAAGAATAATCCAAATCATAGTTATTTGATGCTAGGTTCCACCTTAGGAGTCAATATCCAAGAAAAAGATCTAGGTATCTTCATAGACAATATACTGAAATTGTCTGCCCAGTGTGTGGCAGCAACCAAAAAAGCAAACAAAATATTAGGAAGTATTAGGAAAGGGATATAAAATAAGCCAATAATATTATAATGCTTCTGTATCACTCCATGGTGTGACCACACCTTGTAAAAAAGATATAGCAGAATTAGAAAAGGTTCAAAGAACGCCAACCAAAATAATTAAGGAGAGGGAACTCCTCTTACATGAAGATAGGCTTAAGAAGTCAGGGCTCTTCAGCTTGGAAAAGAGATGGCTGAGGGGGGATATGATAGAGGTCTACAAAGTACTGAGTGGTGTAGAATGGGCAAACAGGAATCATAATTCTTTTTTCTCTTTTGAAAAGTACAAAGTCTAGGGAATGCTCAATGAAGTTGCATGGTACTACTTTTAAAATGAACAGGAGGAAACATTTTTTCATTCAATTAATAGTTAAGCTCTGGAACTCTTTGCCAGAGGATGTGGTAACAGCAATTAGTGGTATCTGGGTTTTAACAAGGCTTGGATGAGTTCCTGGAGGAAAAGTGCATATTCTGCAATTGAGATAAACATAGGGAAAGATACTGCTTGTCCCTGGGATTGGTAGCATGAATCTTGCTACTATTTGTGACCTGAATTGGCCACTATTGGAAGCAGGATACTGGGCTAGATGGACCACTGGTCTGACCTAGTATGGGTATTCTTATGTTCTTATGGCTCTACATAGTGGGAGAGTATGGCAGGAGGGATTTGAAGGATGTCATCAAGTAATGGGAAGATTCAGAGAACATGATTGGAGAGTGGTGAATTTGGAGGATGTTATAAAGGGTTGGAAGAATTTGGAAAACATGCTTGAGAGTGGGGGATTGAGTGGATGTTACCAGAGGTGGGGGGGGGGGGGTTGGAGGAAATAATTGGGGAAGATTTGAAGGATGTCATGCAGTGGGGGAGTTCGAAAGACATCATCAGGAGATTTGGGAGATTTGAGGAAGTCTTTGAGGGGTTGAGGGATTCAGAGATTCTGACTGGAGGGTGGTTGTTTGGGAATGGGTGGTGGCACCATGGGTAGCTGAACTATTTAAAATTAAGTCTTGGACAGTGAATTCCATGCCCAGTTCAATAACACTGGACCTGTGCTATCAGCCTAGGCATGTAACGTAATGCTCATGCATTAATTGACTGCCCTGTTTGGAGCAAACACTCTATAATGCACAGGCTTTGCACTTACTACCTGTCGTTTTTTTCTTTACAACATCCGTAAAATCCGCCCCTTTCTTTCCGAGCACCCTACCAAAACCCTCATCCACACCCTTGTCGCCTCTCGTTTGGACTACTGCAATCTGCTTCTTGCTGGTCTCCCACTTAGTCACCTCTCCCCTCTCCAGTTGGTTCAAAACTCTGCTGCCCGTCTCGTCTTCCGCCAGGGTCGCTTTACTCATACTACCCCTCTCCTCAAGTCGCTTCACTGGCTCCCTATCCGTTTTCGCATCCTATTTAAACTTCTTCTACTAACCTATAAATGTACTCACTCTGCTGCTCCCCAGTATCTCTCCACAATCGTCCTTCCCTACACCCCTTCCCGTGCACTCTTTTCCATGGATAAATCCTTCTTATCTGTTCCCTTCTCCACTACTGCCAACTCCAGACTTCGCCCCTTCTGTCTCGCTGCACTCTACGCCTGGAATAGACTTCCTGAACCCCTACGTCTTGCCCCATCCTTGACCATCTTTAAATCTAGATTGAAAGCCCACCTCTTTAACATTGCTTTTGACTTGTAACCACTCGCCCCCACCTATCCTCCTCTCCTCTTTCCTCTACACATTAATTGATTTGCTTGCTTTATTTTTGTCTATTAGATTGTAAGCTCTTTGAGCAGGGACTGTCTTTCTTCTATGTTTGTGCAGCGCTGCGTACGCTTTGTAGCGCTATAGAAATGCTAAATAGTAGTAGTAGTAGTAGTAGTACTACATGTTAATTTTTGCTGTTACAGTGCAAATCCTACCATACTTTAGTAAAAGAGCCCCTAACTTACTGCTACATTTAGAAAGCAGTTAAAGTAACATTTTAAATATCTTATTGCTATTTAAATCATGTATGCTATTGTTTATGTCAATGTTTGGGGATCATTTACAAACAGTTAAAGCATGCTAAAACAACATTTACCTCAGGGCCCATTGCATATGAAAGAAAATATAGAGGGGCATTTTCAATATGACGTCTAAGTCCAACAAAAAGGTCATTTTCAAAAATACTGTTTTGAACAAGGTTTTGTGATTTGGACATTTTGTTGTTTTGGTCCATTAAAAAAAATGTCTAAGTACAAAATGCACAAAATCAAGCCATTGGGATGTAGGAGGAGCCATCATTTTTAGTAGACTGGTCCTCCAAATATCCCAGGAAAGAAATAGGTCACCCTAGGGGGCAATGCAGTTGACTTCATAAAATACTGCCAGGTACACATCTCACCATTGCTTCCATAGCTTGTTGCTGGTCCCCTCCCAAACCCACCCAAAACCCACTACCCCCAACTGTACACCAGTACCATAGCTGTTAGGGGTGAAGGGGGCACCTATATGTGGATACAGTGGGCTTCTGGTGAGTTTTGGAGAGCTCACAGTTTCCTCCACAAGTATAACAGGTAGGGGGAGGTATGGGCCTGGGTCCATCTGTCTGCAGTGCACTGCACCTACCATTACACTACTCCAGGTACCTGCATGCCGCTCTAATGGCCCTGAGTATTACATATGAGGCTGGCAAGTAATGTTCTGGAGGGGGTGGGAAGGAGTTAGTGACCATTGGGGGAGTAATAAGAGGTTATTCCTGATTCCCTCCAGTGGTCATCTGGTCATTCAGGGCACCTTTTTGTGCCTTATTCACAGGTCTAGCTCAAAATGTCTTTGTTTTAGTCCTGGGTGGTTTTGTTTTGTTCCATTATGGTTGAAAAATGTCCAAGTCTTAGGAACGCCCAGATCCCGCCCTTAACATGCCCCTGACATACCTGCTTGTGATTTGAACGCACTTCTGATGGACTTAATAAAAAAATGACTAAAAATTTGGTACTATATGTATCTCCTTGTCCCCAGAGAACTTGCAATGTAGGATTGACTTGTCCAAGATCACAAGGAACAGCAGTGGGATTTGAATCATGGTTTCCCTCCTCTTATCCCACTGCTCTAAGCAATAGCTTTTGCTTCCACTCCAATAACATTAACAGCCTTAGCACATTTTAAAAAACATAAGAGAAGCTTTTTGAAGCAGTTGCACTGCCAGAGAGGGAGTCTCCCCGATGGTTCAAAAGTGTTTGCTACCTGAATGAACTTTTCTCTAAAGCAGCCATTGCAGGCGAACTGAGGATCCTTGTCCTAAAGGACCAAATTCTATAAATAGCTGAAAAATCAGTGCTGGAAAAAATCACACACTAAGGGCCCTGTTTATTAAGCTGCGTTAGAGGCGCATTAGCGTTTTTAGTATGCGCTAACCACTAGCGTGTGCAGCTGTGTAGGCACCCACAATGTTCCTATGGGTGCTAATTTTGTGCACAGGCTCAAAATTCTAGCACACCTTAGTAAACAGGGCCCTAACTGCTATTCTAGAAATGGAACTGAAAGTTTGGCGCTGTTTATAGAATGTGCTTATCCCTGGATTCTATTTATGGTGCCAAACTGCAGGGCCAACTGTTGCTAGGGCTAGTCAGGGTCATGTTGCTGCCGGGTCCCTGCTGCTTGCAGAGTAGATCTTTTCTCCAGGCTTTACCGTGCAGATCCTTCCACTTTTTTGTCAGGAACTCCACACTGAGGCACTGGACGATGTTGCACCAGATTGCCAGATTGTCATCGGCATTTGCCTTTGAGGCTGCTGCACCATACAGGACATCGAAGTTTGGTATCACCTCCCAGATCATGAGACACAGTTCAACAGGACTAAAGTTAGACTTTCTTGGACTTGCCCTTTGAGCCATGCTGACTGCAGCTGCTGTACCTTGTGCTGGAGAGTGATTTTTTATAAGAAGGCACCTAATTGGCTATTCCTCAGTGCCCATAACAGCGCTATCACATGTACCTATCAGCGCATGCCTATTCCCATGCCAAACAAATTGGCACCAATTTGGGGGTGGGTGTGCCATACAGATTGGTGCCGCCAGTTAGTGCCACTTTCTGCACATGCTTCATGGGGTTTTTTTTTTTTTTCCATCACTGAATCAGTTTTCTGATTTGGCTGCTTTTATTGGGTGTTAAAATTTAACGCAACTCCATGTTCATTTCTAGCCTATTTAGCTATTCTTTTGGGTGTGTGGTAGGGTGTATTATTTTATTGTAGGTTTAACTAAAACATACATTTTAGTACTGAAAACATAAAAGATCAACTTGTCTTGCAGTTTACACATTCTTCCCCTCCAAGCCCGTGCTTGATCTGAACCTTTCAGGAGAAAATATAGCAGAAAGCAACTTCTCTCATGAACTTGCACAAAAACTATCAGAATAGCAGCCTGCTTTTCTTTTCTTTTTTTTTTTTTTACAAGAAAAAAAAGATGCCAAGATGTCTACAGAGACCTTTCAAACAAAGCCAAACATCAATATCTAGTCCTTTAGAAAAACTAAAGTTGTTTCAATGTTACTCACACTCATAATACATCAAAACAACTCAGCAACACTGCCAAAATGGACAGCACAGAGTCAGCTTATTGCTGTAGAATTTTTTTTATTATTAAGGGAAATTAAATATCTTGAAATTTGATTTAAAGAAATCTCAAAAACTGCAAAGCACAAAAGCCGCATTCTAACTCAGTTTGTTCATTTATTTATACTTTGTTCAACAAACTTTGAAACATAATAAAAAAATTTTAAGGATAAGAACAGGAGAGTGAACATTTTAGGTTCCAATAATCTAAAGCATGTGAACTGCAAATGATAGCACATATGAAATGAAAGATGCACATATGAATGCCATAAACATATTTCCTCATGGTGTACATTAATCCCCAGATTCTGTATATGTTGCCTACAATCAGACACTTAAATTTGGGCACAGACCCTAGATCTGTGTGTAATTAACCAATTAAGCATTATCAATAATTGGTGTTTGTAGTTAATTGGCAGTAATTAGGACATGCTAATCTCCCCTATTCTATAACATGTGTGCCTACATTTCATAGGGGCCCTTTTACTAGAGGGTTGCCATGCAGCAAACCGGAACTACCACCCACCCATCGTGGCCACTAGTGGTAGTTCTGCCTGGAAAATATGAAATATGATTCCATAATTTCTAGTGTGGTGCTAACCCAGCAGTAATTGGGCAGCACAGTTACTGCCAGGTTACCGCAGGAGCCCTTACCACCACCCATTACATAAGTGTTGCCATATTGGGACAGACCGAAGGTCCATCAAGCCCAGCATCCTATTTCTAACAGTGGCCAAGCCAGGTTACAAGTACCTGGCAAGATCCCAAAACAGTACAATACATTTTATGTTGCTTATCATAGAAATAAGCAGTGAATATTTCCCAGGTCCATTTTTAAAATATTTTTATTTATAACCATTTAAATTTTTACAAGCGATAAAACAACTTGCTGGAAATACAAAGAAAGTAATATATAGGAATTATTTCAGTCAGGTAATTCTATTCTCTTCCTTAGACCACTAAATAGGGAGAGTGAAACAAGATAAGGAGATCAATTAAACAGTAAACAGAAAAAAAAACATGGTATTAACCTGATATTACTTGTCTAACTCATTATTCCACATTGATCATCTGGTTGGCTTCTTCAAGGCCAGTATGGTGTATAGTCAAATCATTTCGTTGAAAACATACTTATTGTCCAATATTAGTTAGAAATAATACATCTGATTACATTCTTTCTCTTTTAAAAACCAGAAGTTATTTAACAATACATATACTTAAGTCTCTCATTCAAATCCCACTGATTAAAGTAATCCCAATCTTCACAGGCTTCACTCCTTTTAAAGTAATAATTTGAGGAAATATTTCTGAGAAAAACTTTAGGAGTCATACCCAGAACTCTGGGAAAAACAATAATCTCGATATTAATTATCTATAATAATATTCATTTTATTATTCAAAATCTCTGGTCTATTATCATTTTCAAAATTATAACCACATCTTGCTCATGTAGAATCATTTGTTATATCAATTTTTTACTCTCAAAGGGTTCAGTTGAATTGTCCATGTAACTCTCTAATAAAATTATATCTGAAACAAAATTATTTAGTGCCACCGTTAGGTCCCGAAGTGCCTTCCAGATGGTATTCAATGTACCCTCCACGGAAGCCAAAAACTACAAGTTGATTTCTCATAGGTGTTTAGGAGTGGTTCCGCCGATTCGGGATCTGCTGTAAACGTCCTCTGTTTCAGCATATACCTCTAACTCCCTCCTCCACTCCTTTGGACATGGTGGTTGAATAATTCGGGAGCGATGGAGTTGTTTTTTCCAGGTCCAAGAGCGTCAACGCTCCTTCGCCGGCGCTAATCAAAGGACTCGCCAACCCTTTCATCTGTGGGCAGTTCGTCGTGCAGCGGTCCCGCTCTTGCTGCTCAGGGGTCCCAGGTCCTTCGGAGGGGTCCCAGGTCCATTTTAATAATGGCTTATGGACTTTTCTTTTAGGAAGCTATCCAAATCAATTTTTAAACCCCGCTAAGCTAACTGCTTTTACTATGTTCTCTAGTAACAAATTCTAGAGTTTAATTAAACGTTGAGTGAAGAAATATTTCTACCCCCACATGTCCACACGTTAAGAATAATCTTACTGCATGGCCATGTCTTTTTTAGGAGCTTTTTACCTGCTGCGGTAAAAATGGCCCCTGCCACTACCACAGGGCCTTTTGTACCACAGCTTGGTAAAAGGACCCCATAGTGTGCAACTCAAAATAGGATGTGACCATGGGTGTGGCATGGGCATGTCAAGGGCATTCCCAAAAATTAGGTGCCATGTTATAGAAAACCTGCAGTTGAGAGCTTTTGGTACATGTAAGTGCTCATGCTCAAAATGAGGTGGAAAATGTGTGCTAAGCTATTATTCTATAAAGGACGCTCTGCGCAGAGTGCTCTTTACTAGCTTAGCATGGATCATAATGACATCTAACTTTGGGTGCCATTTACTGAATCTGGCCCTAACTATGCATTAAGGCTTAAAAAAAAAGTAGATACCTTTCTTAGTGCAGACTCTTAAACTGAAAATAACCAGCCCATGATATTTAAAGTTATTTTACCAGCCAGACACAGCTACTGACTACTTAAATATTGGCACCTAACTGCTAATGTTCAGCGGAACATCACCAGTTATCTCCACTAAATATTGTCTGTTAGTGCCTAGAGCATAAACAACTTTATTGCATGACTTATGCAGTTATATGCCGATATTCAGTGTCTAACTGGATAAGTTTAGTGGTCAAACAGGACCAGAAAAATAGCTGCCCTATCTTTAACCACTAAAAAGTTAGGTGGTTAGAGCTGAATACTGGAATAACTAGTTAACTTTTAAGTGGTAACCCCCCTTCCCCCCACCACCACCACCAGATACTCAATGCCAGTCACCATAGATGGGCCAGCATTGAATATCCGGGTTTAACGTCAGTGGCAGACAGCAAAAGCGCTGCCTGCTGCCAGATGATTATTGAGCTCCATGTGTTTTAAAACTGACCACATGAAAACTATCTACTTACAATTACACTTGCTTTTTGGGCCACAGTAGCCTTTTTTTTGGCATCATGTACACTTTTTCTAAGGAACCCATTTAGAGTAGAAATTTTCAGGTACCACTTGCTAGTTGCATAAAGAAATGTGCAGTGTCTGCAAAGCCTGTGGGTAACTGTCGGGAGCATGTCCCATGTCCAGCATCTTCCCATAGGTTACCACAAAGAAAAAACATTTACCCCCATATTCTATACATTGTTAATACAATAACAAGGGTTAAATTCATTAATTATTGGTCAATCTAGTCACCTATCCCTTTATTATGACCTAATCATCTTTTATCAAAGTCAACACTAAATAGTATTACAAACACATTGTTTTATTCAGCTATACCAATTCAAACATAATCACTGATTAAATATTTAACAAACTGATCATATATTGACTGTGTTCTATTGTAACCACACTGACACTCAATATAGTTCTTCAAACCTTCATGAATTATTAAGACGATATATCGTCATAAAGATCAGATGACTTATCTTATCTTCATTCCAAGCAACAAAATATTAAATGTTCCATCATGAAGTTCATTGACGAGTATCAATCACTAGTCCGTTGATGAACAGAAAAAGAATCCAAAAGGAAGGTTCACAACATCTTTAGAGTATGTCAGTCTTCTACTGAAGCAAGTGACTCCACTCAAACCGGATCCTTATATCAGGTTTCCTTCACAGTGATTATCAGTTTCAATCCACATTCATACATATAGCCATAGATCTCAACACAGGCCGTGTTTCATTATAACTTCTTCAGGAGATCCTATATACAAACACACAGCATCACTAGACACATCATCAACCTCAAATAACCATAAAAATAACATTTTATTAAAGCTCTTACCAGCCACATCAAAGCACTGGGCTCACAACAGGAAATCCCTTCTGATAGCGTGAAACATCACGAATAGATTGAATAATCTAACTTTATGTGGACTACTGCTATTATACTGACATCAATAATGCCCAATCAACCTCCTTATTGAGACCATATGGGTGCACAGTCCCCCAATTAAAAATAAAACGCTGCTCCCTTCGGATAAGTTCACGTTCTACATTGCCATAACTTTCCTGCAGGCAATTAATGATAACAAACTGTAAATCATCCACTGAATGATTACATTGTAACCAATGGCTAACCAAAGGCGTTTCTATTTTTTGTAACCGAATGTTACTCAGATGTTGCGCAATACACAATTTGATTTTCCTTGTAGTTTCTCCTATATACCATAGCCGACAAGGGCAGCATATGGCATAAACTACATTTTGTGTGTTACAATCCGTATGAGATCGTAACTCAAAGTATCTATTTAAAGATTGTACCCAAAGAAGTAGGTGGGCATACCTGTTGTAATGCATGTGTGTACTGTAAATATGCCTTATGTACGAATCGAATTTGGGTGATTTGGGTGATTTGGTCTCTCCTCTTGCCTGCATGCCATACGGTCTCTCAAACATCCCCCCTCTCCTGTATACCTTTTAAATAGCAGATTTTCACCAGCAGTGAGCAGCAACTAATACACACTGCTCGTGCTGGCCCCACACCCTTCCCTCTGATGCAGCTTCCTGTTTCCGCCAAGGCAGAAATACATCAGAGGGAAGGCTGTGGGGCTGGTGCGAGCAGTATGTATGTCACTGCTCACTGCAAGCGAAGATCTGCTACTTACAAGGTATGCAGGAGGGACACTTTTTGGGAGTTTTCGACTGGTGGGGCTTGGGGATCCCTGCCAGCCACATCATAGGTATGCTGCTACTGGGTGGGCCTGAACCCAAAGTGGGCAGGCCTGGGCCCACCCAAGCCCACCCTTGGCTATGCCTCTGGTATCTTGAAAGCATGGCCAAGTTTGGGTACTCAAATCTGGATGCTATATAAAGATTCCAGGGGACTGAGTTTACCCATATATCATGCTTTACCCACAGAAATGCCTTTAAGATATATCCTCTGGAAAGGCAATGATGTTAAATGATACTAAAAAGCTGGAGTCTGGAAAAGAAACAGTTATAGCTGCTGGATGAGAAAGAAGAGTTGGCTAAGTTGAAAAATACTAAGATATCACACATGTTTCTATCTTCACTGAAAACCTTCAAAATGACCCTATTACAGGTATTAAATACCCTGATTACCAAAAGCAGTTTTTTGGGGATAGAAGACAATCACAAAAGAGATTAACAAAGGGAAATTTGGGGGGGGGGATTTCCATTTTAGATGCTACGCACTGTACACAATGTAAAAAATAGAATATTAGAAATAAAACATGATACACCGTATACTGTGCAAAGAGGTAAACTTCCCATTTAATTCAAAATCAAGATTCAATATAATAATGAACAATATATACTTGACTATAAGAAATAAATTCAGATCTATTTTCTCATGCTCTTTATTTCTGTGATGCTATTAATGGAAAACTATGTCTTAGCAGTTAACTTCAACCTGATCTTTTGCTATTAAAATTTCTAATATACTTCATGAATGTTTGAGTATAGCTAAGATTTAGAAATGCAAATATCCATAATCTTTAGATAGGATGAAGACCTGTTAATTAATCTTTTCACATCATTGTTCACATTTGACTAGCAACATAGCACATGCTGGTCATTTACTGCCCAGTTAATTACACATCTTAATAAACTGAAAAACCTTGAGGTTAATCGCTGTGAAACTCATCTACGATCACAACTTGTCTGAAAAGACCTACCACCTGCAAGAAGGAATTAAATAATGAGCATTGTGATGCAGAGCCCTTGCAATTCTTTTGCATGGTTATGGAGTCTGGTCTCTTAAGCTGGGAGTTCAGGATATAGCTAGGAATTACAATTTTTAGAATGCTCAGTTCATCCATAATAAAGTCATGGAACCATTTCAGGCCAAAAGACATTTAGGGGCTCTTTTACCAAACAGCTGTAAATAGTGGCCTTAGCACAGCCTTTTGCAGGTTATTACCACATGCTAAGGCATTTTTACTGCTAGGGTAAAATGACTGATTTTTTCTATTTTCCTTATTAATAACCACACACTAATTTTTGCCATTTGTGAGCCCCTACTGCCACCCATTATGTAGGTGGTGAGGGCTTTCAACTAAGCACTCGCTAATTGGTTAGCATGGGGCAGTGTAGCTGCGTAAAACAATTAGCACAGAACATACCCACTCTCCACCTCCAGACCAGCCCCCAGAGTGGGGGTATAGCTTGCACATCTCAAAATTACTACAGTATTCCTCAGCGTACCCCTTAGTAAGCCATTTTTTGCTGCAGCAAGCATACGTTAGTGATTACCGCAGCTTTGTAATAGGGCCCCTTGGTGAGGAAGACACACAAAATTAACTTCAATCTGAAGGAAAGGCCTTCTGGTGAAAGCCTATTTATATCAGCTAAATCATTATCAGTGTCTTTACAATACACACGGCTATCACCATTCCTGATTTCACTAACATTTGAAACCGGGTAAAGTGAGCATGCTTTAACAAAATGCGAAAATCTCCAATTTACTCATCTGCCTCATTCAAATACGCTCCATATTACCGACAGGACCAACATTTTAAGAATGAGAGAGAGAGAAATGGATTTTTAAAATACAGAAGCCTTTCCTAAGAAGTTAAAAAGAAATTCTGAAAAATAAATCCTAATCCCCTTTTTACACTTTTGTAGAGCTGCCACTTCTGTTTGGCCAGCACATCAAGGAAAATAATTGCAACTCACTGAGAGAAAAGGTACCAAAAGTGGGGTATAAATAACAGAGATAAAGGCTATAAAAGTTTGGAGGGATAAATTTGAGCAACTTTCATTTTTTGTACGTTTTGTGCACTATAGGGTCTTTAGAATGGGACTAATCAATTCTTTCACAACTTTGATGTTTTTCATATCCTACAGTCTAAGAACTGCAGGTACCTATTAGTTATTTTTTTAATTTTTTTCTTACATTTGTACCCCATGCTTTCCCACTCATAGCAGGTTCAATGCGGCTTACATATTATATACAGGTACTTATTTGTACCTAGGGCAATTGAGGGTTAAATTACTTGCCCAGAGTCACAAGGAGCTGCCTGTGCCTACAGTGGGAATCGAACCCAGTTCCCAAGGACCAATGTCCACCACTCTAACCACTAGGCCAACCAAGCATTACTAGTAATCAGCTGATAAAGCCCAACACTATAATATAACCTATTCATATAGATTTATTTTCAAATCATTCCTTCAAGAACTCAGCGGCGACTCGTTTCACACAAGCACCTTCACCTTGTGATTCGCTCAGTTCTCCATCAGTCCAAATTATTTTGCCCATTTTTGTAACATAATTCTCATATTTAATTAGAACTTATCTTAATCTTAAATATCTTCTGCCACTAGTGCTATGTCAGGGCATGGTCCTAGAAGCAATACATGGCTCACTTGCTCATTCATTCCAATGGGTGGGGGTTGCATTATGTGGGCACATGCCCCTTAACTGCATGTCTCCACAAACTGTGGCCACTGTGGTGAGGGAGGTATTGTTAAAAAAAGCAAGTTGATCCCTTTTATTTTCTCCTCAGGAGCATAGTTTTAACCATTCCCATAAAAATTAGATGCCCTAATCCCTTATTTGTCCTGCTTGGCTATCTTGAGCAGGGACAGTTTCTCATGCGGTTGTGTACAGCACTGCATACCTCTAGTGGCGCTTTAGAAGTAACTAGTAGTAGCTGTATTACCAGGGCCGCTAACATCAGCTATGGAAGTATTAACATTTCATGTTATTACAGTGAGCAGCTTTGCACCAGGGGCGTAGCCACGGGTGGGCCTGGGTGGGCCCAGGCCCACCCACTTTTGCCCAAGGCCCACCCAGGAATGGTGCAATGACTCGCTGTCCCCAAGTTGCATCCCTAGCTGGCTCGCTCCCTTCCCTTCGCTCCCACTCGACGAGTCCTTCAATGGTTTGTTTTGTTTTCAATTCTGCAGCGGTGCTTCCAAGTTAAGAGCCCCCCGCCCTCCCCGGAAGGTCATCGCTGTGTTTTTCCTCCTTTCTGTAGCTCCTTTCCCTGTGCTCCCACCTCGTTTCGCGAGTCCGGCACTTCAGTTTTTTTTCTCCCTGCTTTTGCCGCGGTGCTTCTAACCGGCGTGCGCAGTGATTCACACACACACAAACCGGCTTCAGGGTTCGCTCTTCCGCATCCCGCCCTCTCTGATGCAACTTCCTGTTAGGGCAGGACGCACGCGGCAGAGGGAACCTCGGAGCTGGCCAGGCCAGTGTCTGTGTGAATCGCTGTGCAGTGCACGCCAGTACTAAGTTAGAAGCACAAGCACCGCGGTAGAAGCAGGGAGAAAAAAATCTGAAGTGCTGGAGACTCGCAGATCGATGTGGGAGCACAGGGAAAGGAGCAATAGAAGGGAGGAAAAAGACAGAGATGACCTTCCGGGGGGGGGGGGGGGGGTCTGGAGGGAAGGGAGAGAAGTGCTGCCCTGTGGGAGGGGCAGGCTGAGTGGCTGGCTGGGTGCTGGACATATGGGGGGGGCTGTACGGAGAGAGGGGCTGGAGGGAAAGAGATGCTGGAGCTGTTGGGGGAGGGGCTGGAGGGAAGGGAAAGAAGTGCTGGATCCATGGGGTAGGCAAACCCAGTACTGCCGCTCAATCCCTCAATTCTCCTATGTCCCCCTTCTTCCTGGACTCCATTTGTGCCATCCATAGGGTTGTCATAATCAAAATTGGGCAGGGAGTAGTGATCCCATTTTCAAAATGGTGCTAGTTGGCCATATGTGTGTCTGTATTGCATGGAGAGGGTCACAGAGGCCATGGCCCTACCAATTTTCTTGCTGCACAAAGAGCATCTGCAATCAGGGAAATGCAAAGGGGAGGGGGCAGAACACAACTTAGTTTGGCCCTCGTTCTCCCGCCCTGCTGTATTGCATTAAATACATGCCTATATGCTCACATGTGCCTTGTGATCAGCTGGCAATAAAACAGCAGCTGAGGAAATCCAAATGAGAAGCTGGGCCTCATCCCTCCAGTGGTGCAGCAGTCTGGGTGGATGGGGCGCAGTGGTCCGGTCCTTTCTCGGGCCCAGCTAGGTCTCTTGGCCACCCAGGTCTTGCCCACAGGACCCTGGCGACTAGTGTGAGCTCTTCAGGACCGCATGGGAAGGAGAGCGATAACATAGTAGATGACAGCAGATAAAGACCTGTACGGTCTATGCAGTCTGCCCAGCCAGATAAAGTCATTACATATGGTATGAAGTGATACTTCATATTGGTCTTGCCATTTTCAGGTGAGGGAGCAGTGCTGGACCCACAGGGAGAGAAGGAGAGAGACTGGCCCGGGGAGGTGGGTGAAAAGGCTTAACCTGTGGCCCAGGTGAGATCAGAGGCTGGGTAATGTGGCTGTACACACATTATATTAATTTGCCACCTTTTTGGAGGTATTCACTCAATGGTGTACAGCCTCAGCTGCAGGCTTCTCTGAGTCTAGATGATTTTATTAGTCTCCTCTCGTTTCTCGAATTGATCATAGCAGCACTCCCCCGCGGCCCCACACAACAGGAACAGGAGCCAGGGTGATTTTCCACACCACGTGCAAGCAGCTGCCCAGCAGGTAAAATACATATATTTTTTTAAATTTTAGCGTGTCATGTAATGTGTTCATACTCAAGAGTGTAATCAGAATGCTGGCTAGTGGTGGGCTTCTGGGTGGGGTAAGTACTTCACTGCCTAGGGCAAAAAAAGGTATATTTAATGATTAAATATACTTTTTTTGCCATAGGCAGTGAACATCCCACCCCCACCCAGAAGCCCACTACCAGTTGTAATCAAAATGATGGCTCTGATGGATTAATATTTAAAAATATTGTTTTTTCCCCTCCATTAAGTATGTATGTGGTTTATGTTGATGCAGGGCAGCTGTTGGGCAGACTACTTAGAAATCCATCATCAAGTGCATTCTAAGGCATTATTTTGAAATATCCCAAAAAACACTACTCATCCATAGTGCCCACCCATATTAGCACTGGGCCCACCCAAAATGTCAGGTCTGGCTACGCCACTGCTTTGCACACATTTGCATGTGATGCTGCTTATTTTATTAATGAGCGTTTTGCCAAATTTCTGTGTATAATCAATATATAATTTCAATCCAATGGTACTATCTTAAGAGATTGCGACTTATTCCTGCAGGTTTGCAAGTTCAACATCCCAATTTTTATTAAATGTAGTTTGTTTTATCAGTTACAAATTTTCAGCATGTTATGCAGCATCCTTAATCAAGATTATATTCAATTACTAGTAAAAAAGGCCCGTTTCTGACACAAATAAAACAGGCGCTAGCAAAGTTTTCCTTGGCTCCCCTGCAGCCACCCATGTCCAGCGACCCTCCTCTCCCCCTGCAGCCACCCATGTCCAGCGACCCTCCTCTCTCCCCTGCCCCCCTCCAGCCACCCATGTCCAGTGACCCTCCTCTCTCCCCTGCTCCCCCTGCAGCCACCCATGTCCAACGACCCTCCTCTCTCCCCTGCCCCCCCTCCAGCCACCCATGTCCAGCGACCCTCCTCTGGACATGGATCAGCTGTGAGGCATGTTTTTCCCCCCCGAGTTCTGAAGTTGACATCATAATGGCTACGGTGATGTCAGTCTGATCTACGGAGCCTAGCAGACCAACTCAGAATGAGCCACGGTCCCAGGCAAGTCAGAACGTTGGTGGTGAGAATTATTATATAGGATGCGTCATAATGGGTCTAGTGACATCAGCTAGGGCTTCGGAGCCCATCTGTGAAGAAAGTTACAGACACAGGCAGGCAGACGCATAGAATGTTGGAGGTGAGAATTATTATATAGGATGAGTTCCTTCTTCATAGTATTTACAAATTGACATCTAGAGTTTGTAATGTACAATACTGCATTAGTATGCACTAATATCCTACACACATTACTAGTAACTAGGTTTCATTGCAAAATAATGGGGCTGCTGACTGCCGACAGCATTATGCCTGGAATTTCAATGCCAGATCATGTCCAGGCTCCAGCATTGAAGTTCTGGGTTTACGGAACTGGTGAACGACCATAGCTGATTAATTGTGATATTCAGCATTTAAATGGCTACGATGAACCGCATAAAGATAGGATTGACTTTTATGCGGTCCTATTTATGCGGTTACCTTGGCTGGTTAAGTGTTGAATTTCAGCACCTAACCAGCCAAGTGCTGACTCCACCCCGGAACACCCCCAAAATAGTTGGTTTGAAACGGGCACTAACCGGTTAAGTGGCACTGAATATGACTGGTTAGACCTGAACAAGTGATTTAATTAGTCAGGAGCCATTTCTGGCTAGTTATATTGCTTTGAATATTCGTTATAGAATACTTGCATAACCTGGCATAGGTGTGTCTAACATTTAGGCACCCACAGTTACATCAGTCATGGAGCTGGCGTAAGTACAGGCACTTGAATGCAGTAAGGACCCACCTAACTTAAAGCACGCTCTAAGTTATCCATGTAAGTGGGAGCCCTACCTATGTCCCACCAGTGTTCTGGCCATCTGTACCCCTCCCCCCCACACCTGACATTTTGCTGACGCCTTTGGGTAATGCTGGGTGTTTGAACTTTTTTCTGAACAGACTTCTTTAGGCAATCTTATCTATTCATATCCGTTTGAACATCTTTGTGACCCCTGATGCAGGTGTTCTATTATGCCGAAACACGGACCATGTTGGGTCCTGCTGTAGGAGCACTGAATAAAACATCTTTTAAGCACCAGTTCCTATGTTGGAGTGTCCACTGTCCATCCACCAGTGTTCTAACCATCTGTACCCCCCCCCCCCCCACACACACACACACTGAAAATATGCGCTATGTAAGTTAAGCAGATATTTGCAGAATTAGCTCTTATGGGGATATGTGCTGGTAATCTACATATTTGTGCACATAATGCATATATGAATATGGGCGCCTAGGCATAGAATTGCCCTTTAAGTCCTGGATTCTATAAACAGTGACTTAAGTTGCATGCACAAATCAGCATGTATAGCTGAATTGTGGGAGCAACTTAATTGCTTAACAAGTCAATCAGCATCAATAATTGGCTGCTAACAAACAATCATTGGCATCAATTGGCCTTAATTAGAATTTGCACACAGACCATATACTATAACAATCCGCACATAAATCCTAATGCGTGTACATTTGAGGGGGGGGGGTCTGGCTAGTGGCATTCCAAAATTTTACATGCATAAATACAGAATTCTGCTGAACTATACCTAATTTAGGCACCGGTATTTACACCTGTTTTTAGCAGCCATAATTGTTGATGCCTAAAGTTAGGCACAGTTTATGCCCTAAGTGCTATTCTATAAAAGACACATACCCTTTATAGAATAGTGCTCGACATGTAAAATTTTCAGCACCGATTTTTAGGTGCCTCTTATAGAATTTATCCCTAAGTGTCTTTATACAATAGGCAAAATTCAGTGCCTTCCAATCCTAATACCTAAATTACCTCAAAATGCTGTAATTAAATTGAATGGCTTCTATACTTCTATATAGACCTTGCCTATTTTGCAGAATAATTCTCATATGCTGTGATGTGATTTAATCTAGAAGTTGGTAATGGATGCGAGCAGTATCCCATATTTTGCCTCTAATTTTCAGGAAAGACAATAAAGGGAATCACTACTACTAATAATAATTTCCATAGCGCTACTAGACATATGCAGCGTTGTACACATTATATACAGGTACTTTCTCTGTCCCTAGGGGGCTCACAATCTATGTTTTTAGTACTTGGGGCAATAGAGAGTTGAGTGACTTGCCCAAGGTCACAAGGAGCTGCAGTGGGAATAAAACCTAGCTTACTAGGATCAAAGCCCGCTGCACTAGCCATTAGGCTACTTCTCCTCTCCTGTTTTCAGCCTTACCACCTACTTGTTTTACTGCCATCACCAGATAAGTATGGCAGAAGTATTTGTCTAGCTCTGGTTAGCAGTGCTTTTGGTTGGCCAGCATTATACACAGTTCATTTCTCTTGGCCACCCTTTCAGTGACAGTAACAGACTTAAAAAGTCTGTCATAAATGGAGAACAGCATATTTGTGTCTATTTCTTGATTGCACTTGACCCTACCTCAGTACCACCAGGCTCCTTCATACTCTTTTGAACATAGGTCCAATGATAAATATTGCATCTTTTGAAAAAGAGCTAATATTCATCCTTAATTTCAAATCTAAACTATCAACGGAACATCTGTTTCTGACATGCAGTCTATTGATTTCTCAGATGCATGACAGTTCTCTTAAGCAGAATTCTAAATGTTTTCCATGAAGAGCTCATGCTAATTAATAGTTTTGTCCTGAATGTATTTATAGCATGCCATATTTTGTGGAAAACAGTATGCCATTCTCTTGTTTCACTGCTCTGAGAGTAAATTGCACTAATTTCCTACACTAGTTCTAAGCAGGGGATGGGAGAAACAGAAAGCAAAACATTGCTCATTTCAGCTAGAGAGTTCAGAACATTTATAAAGTTATTTAGGGAAAGGTGAGGTACCATGGAGGCTCTACATATATTAGCCTCTAGGATCACTTAATAGCTGAAGATTTGTAATATTAGTTATAAATGGATAGCGCTAGCTTAAATTCTGCTATTCGGGTTATTTCTGATAGTAGAAGAGCAATAAAAGGGTATCAAATCAGTCTTTAAGCACAGGATAACAAACATTAAAAAAAGAGAGAAATATAGACAAAATAAAAAATTCTTGTTACTATATATTTTTCTTTTTTTTATGTTTGTTATCTTATGCTTAAAGATTGATTTGATGTTATAGAATGCATGGGGTTATAATTTGTTTTTGCTCCTTTAGTTAAAGTATTCAATAAGTGTTTATTTTTACAACATTTAGATGTGTGCTTTGATAGACTTCTTTTTCCACCCTCAATGCCACTGAATTGCTTAAAAGGCCATGACCATGTCTGGATACATGGACAAGAAGTATAACCACAGTGGGGGGGGGGATAAGGAACCTGGGCCCCCTCACCTTTAGCTCAGGCCCCCTCTATTGTAATGGCTGGTGGGGATACCAAATTCTGCCAGCTGAAAAGATCTCCTCTGCAAGTTCCATCTGTGCTGCCAGAGCAATGCTCAAGTCAGTAGGCGCACTTTGGTCTCCAATGCTGACTCTCTCACACATACTCAGTTGAGTGGCTGAACTGGGCATGCATGAGAGTGCTGACGTTAGTTGCTGAAGTGCACTGCCAACTTCAGTGCTGCTCTGACAGCACAGGTGGGACTTGCAGAGGAGATCTGTTTGGCTGGGACAGGGGGAGGGAAATAATATCTGGCCTCCTGAGTCCACCTTTGGGCCCCCCTAAAATGCACTTCTGGTTGTGACCCTCACCCCCTAAAAGTAATGGTTACTCTGTGTGTCTGATTTTTCATAGTACTACTTGAAGAAAGACACATACCTCTGAACAATTTATATGGCATCGATCCAAGATGTATGCACAAATTAATTTGATAATGAACAATAATTTGAGGCTTGCAACCAATTATTCACGTTGATTTGCACTAATTATGATTTGCACACTCACCTGGCTTTGCATTTCAAGAATGCTGGGCATCCAAATCCCACAGCGTGCAAAGCAAAAAGGGGGCATGACCATGGAAGGGGTATGAGTGGGTCAGGGGCATTCTGAAAAGTTACTTGCAGTGTTATAGAATATGGGGGATCTTTTCAACTTGTGTGGTAGGACTTACAGATAGGGGGTCCTGTTTACTAACACATGCTAGTGTTTTTAGCATGCACTAAAATTAGCACATGCTAAACGCTAGAGACACCCATAGAAATATATGGTTGTCTTTAGTGTTTAGCGTGCGCTGTTTAGTGCATGCTAAAAATGCTAGTGCATCTTTAGCGTAGCTAAGTAAACAGGGCCATAGGCCCAAAGAAAGACCCAGCTCTAAATTTCAATACGTATTTAATTTTCAATTTTTCACTTTTTATAACTATAATTTTTTTCAGGGGAAAAGGATCTCAGGAACCATTAATGCAGATAGATAATTTTTCTTGAGTTTATCTTATTAGGCAGACTGGATGGATTGTACAGGTCTTTATCTGCTGTCATTTACTATGTTACTATGTTTCTTGTATCTGTCAGCATATTATGGTTCAATTCTCAGTCATCGATCTAAAAACCCTTTTTAAAATAATTTGATTAAAGGGTTTTTGGACCGATGACTGAGAATTGAACCAGAAGAGAGTTATACTGTCAAGTTAGCTGGACCCCATATACCTTGTCATCATAGGCGGTCGGTGGCCCAACTGTTTGTGGAGGCTAAAGGGGGCGGGGTTAGGGCAGAGATTAAACCCATAATTGTCACCCAGCATCAAGCACCCCTTCCTCCAACCCACCTAGCACCAGGCACCCCTCCCACCCAGCATCAGGCAGGCAGGCACCCCTCCCTCCTACCCACCCACCCACCCACCCAGCATCAAGCGCCAGGCACCCCACCCAGCATCAGGCCTGCCTGCCTGCCTGCCTTCCTTCCTTCCTTCCTCCCTCCCTCCCTCCCACCCACCCAGCATCAGGCCTTCCTCCTTCCCTCCCTCCCACCGAGCACCAGGTCCAGTTCCCGCCCCCCTCTGAAATTTAAAACTTGATACCTGCTCGGGGTTAAGGGAAGGCGGCGTCGGCAGCGACACAGCATGTCAGCACCAGTGAAACACATGCTGGCTCGGCGCGCCTTCAGCTTCCCTTTGTTCTGTCTCTCAAGCGCTGGTCCCGCCTAAGGGGAACTTGAGAGACAGAACGAAGGGAAGCTGACATGTGCCGAGCCAGCATGCGTTTCACTGGTGCTCATGTGCTGTGTCGCTGCCGACGCCGCCTTCCCTTAACCCCGAGCAGGTACCAAGTTTTAAATTTCGGAAGGGGGGGGGGGGGGGGCGGGAGGCAGGCGGCGAAGGTCACAACTGGGCTGGGGAGGCTTAGCCTCCCCAAGCCTCTTATATGGGGTGCCTATGCTTGTCATGCTGGCTAATGGTCTAAGCAAATTACTACTACTACTACTACTTAACATTTCTAAAGCGCTACTAGGGTTACGCAGCGCTGTACAATTTAACATAGAAGGACAGTCCCTGCTCAATGAGCTTACAATCTAAAAGACAAGTGTACAGACAAAGTGGGAGTTTTATTGGTAGGACTTACATCAGGTTTCATCTAATTTTGAATTTTGAGCACAATTTATAGAATTCCCCCCATAATAGAGTGGAGGAGTAGCCTAGTGGTTAGTGCAGTGGACATTGGTCATGGGGAACTGAGTTCAATTCCCACTGCAGCTCCTTGTGACTCTGGGAAAGTCACTTAACCCTCCATTTCCCCTGGTACAAAGTAAGTACCTGAATATATGTAAACCACTTTGAATGTAGTTGCAAAAACCTCAGCAAGGCAGTATATCAAGTCCCATTTCCCTTTTCCTATTTTGAACCAAAAAAAAGCACTCAAGAGTGATGTTAAAAACCAAGAACAAGTTGTGTTCTAACACTAAATGTAAATATCCACATACCTAGATAAGTTTAACGTTAAGCAGCTTTTAGATACTTTCTAAGTTACCTTTTCCCATTTGAACTCCCAGCTCAGGGGCCCTTTTACTAAGCCATGTAAGCGTCTACATGCGCCCAATGTGTGCCAAAATGGAGTTACCGCCTGGCTATTATGTGGCTCTTGAGGTAATTTCATTTTTGGAGTGTATCCAATACATGCGGCCAAAAACTAATTTTTATTTTTGGACACACGTATCGGATATACGCCAAGTGGCATTTGACACGCATAGGTCATTACCACCCGGTTACCGTGTGAGACTTTACTGCTAGGTCAATGGCTAGCGATAAGGTCACAGACCTAAAATGGACACGCAGCAATTTTGATTTTGCTGCATGTCCATTTTCGGCAAAAGTTTTAAAAAGGCCTTTTTTACAGGCATGCTGAAATATGGATCAGTACGCCTAAAACCTGCACCTACACAATTTTTCAATGCACCTTATTAAAAGGACCCCTCAGTGACCTTGTCAGATAATTTTTTAGGTGCTATTAATTACAAAGAAAATTAGGGGTCCTGTTACTAAAGGACATCAGAATCAGGGCTTGGTGCTCCTTAACTTGGGATCTTCCTACATGCTATGCCAAGATTCAATATGGCACTTTTTACAAACTTTTTTTTTTTGTAGGCTGTGTTAATGTTGCCATTAGCATGCAGTACATGCAAAAAGTTATAACAGGAATATTTACCGCTTTCTATTTAGGAGGTACTTACTGCTCCTGCACTAATCAGAATACATTAGCTGAATAACACTTCCATGCCCATCCTCTGTCCGTGACACACACTTCCCCAAAATATTTTGTAATCCGCTGTAAGCATGCAGAAAAGAGGAAGTTACCACAAAAAGCTTTAATGCATTTTCAGTAAGCATTTTCTTGTGTGTTAAGGAAAAATAAAGTCACATCTAACCAAGTATTTCCATGATAGCTGTGGAAAAGGTCAGAGAGGAAATGTTCATGCTTTTTATTAGACTTCTAGAAACGTTTTTAAAGTTTGTATTTATTGTTCAGATTTAGCTCACGTCTTTTCATTGGCAGCTTATGCCAAGTTACATTGCAGTACAGTAGGTAATGGGGGGCTAAGTGTCTTGCCCAAGACCACAAGGAAAATCAGTGAGGTTTTAACCCTGGCCTCCCAGCTTTTCAGCTTGTTGCTCTAATCTGGTGATTCAGATCAAACCTATCTTGAGAGCTCCACAGCCTGAAAGATTTTCAGGATATCTGCAATGAATGAGATTTGCATACAGTGGATGCAGTGCACAGAAATCTCTCTTGTGAATATTCATTGTGTCTGGGAAGCCTCCCAGGACAGTTCTGGGAACCACTGGAAATTGGCTTGAATGTCTCTGAACTTGTAGACAGACACATGCATGAACATGATGATTTATGTAAACATTACAACTGTTCTTTCAGCAAATTATTATCCATAGACTTTTGTCTCTGTATCCTAAGACTGTTCACTCAAGGTTCTCTGCAACTAGTCAACAGCCTCCCACAAAATAGCCACCATGATCCATCACCAAACAATATTATTGATATGTCCTCATATAAATTAACAGTAGATGACAGCAGATAGGCTAAAATGGCCTATCCCATCTGCCCACGAAGGTGGTTGGGGCTTTAGCTGCTGATCAAAACAGTTATCCCTCCCCCCATTTCCCTGCATGACTTTATTTAGGAATGTAATTGCTACTCTGTGAAATTTATCCTCTATGTTTTCATAAGAAATGTGAAAGTAGTTTACATATTATTTTGAGATGAGCGCTCAATGGTTGTTTTCCATCTTGTGTATATCAAACTCCTTTTTGAATTCCATCATTGTTTTTGTCTCCACCACCTTCACTGAAAGGGCAAGCCAGACACCAACCACCTTTCCATGAAAATGTGTTTCCTGATATTGTTCATGAGTCAAATATAATGCCAAGCTGTGGGGCTAAAAAAGCAGTTATAACTTTATTTTAAAAGTTGAACAGAGACCGAAACACTAAGGGGTCAATATTCAAACCAATTTAACCAGCCAGAAACAGCTCCTGACCAGTTAAATTGCTTGTTCAGAACTAACTGGTCTTATTCACTGAATATGCCTGGTTAGAACCCAAATCAAAACTGGCTATTTTGGGGGCATTCCAGGGGTGGAGTCAGCACTTGGCTGGTTAAGTGCCAATATTCAGCACTTAACCAGCCAAGGTAACAGCATAAATAGATCCACATAAGTCAGTCCTATCTTTATGTGGTTCACCATAGCTGGTTAAGTGCTGAATATTGCACTTAGGGGTCCTCTTACAAAGGTGCACTAGCGTTTTTAGTGCACGCTAAAAGTAAGACACCCTTTGTTTAAAAAAAAACCCCTTATCCAGCTATGTTTTACTGACTCCATAAACCCAGAAGTTCAATGCTAGAGCCTAAACATAACCCAGCATTGAATTTCCAGGCATAAAACCAGCAGCGGTCAGCAAAACACTGAGCACTGCTGGCTGAATATCGACACTAAATTAATGGAAAACACTATGGCTTTCATTAGTAAACACACAACGATCCTCTGACTTTACCAAAGAAGCAGAATACTGGCTTTTGATTGAAAATAAAAGACAAAATCCAAGAAAGGATCACAACAAAACATGATTAAAATGATAGGCATGGCTTTTCACATGGGCAGGGACCATTCTTCCATATAAACAAAAACCACAATAAAAAAAATCCCTAAAATATGTTAATGGTAATGTAAGATTTACTACAAACTGTTAACACTAGCTTGCATTAGTGTTAATACAAAATCTATGCTTGGATAATGAGATGCCTAAGAATGCAAGATAGTTGCTTATTACGAACATAACGGAAGCCAGCGCCAGCCAGCCAGAGAACGTTCAGGTACAAATTGAGGGAAGAAGAGAACTGTGGGACATCACGGGGAGGGAGGGAGGAAGGGAAGGGGAGGGGAGGGCAGAGGAGAATGGATGGGATGGGAGGACAGTAGAGGAGAGGCCATATAATCTCCTTTTTCCTGCTGGCCATTTCTTTCTCTATGCATCCTTCTGCTTTTGTTCTCACCTTATCTACTTGTTTGGTCACCTTAAGATCATCAGATACAATAACCCCCAAGTCTCATTCTTCTTTCATGCACAGAAGTATTTCACTCCGATACTGTATCACTTCCTCAGGTTTTTGCAGCCTAGATGCATGACCCTTCATTTTTTAGATTAAATCTTAGTTGTCAATGTTTAGATCAAGATTTTCAAGATCCCTCTTCATGCTATCTACACGATCAGGAGTGTCTATCCGATTGTAGAGTTTAATATCATCTGCAAAGTGTCAAACCTTACCTGACAGCCTTTGCACAATATCATAAAAATGTCACAAAGAGCTAGGTCATGGACTGATCTCTGGAACACAACACTGGTAAATTCCCTTTCTTCTGCGTGTACTCCATTTTGCTTCACCCTTTGTCGCTTTCCACTCAACCAGTCCCAAACCCAATCAGTCACTTTAGGGTCCATATCAATGGCACTAAGTTTCTTTATAAATGATCTATGCAGAACCATGTCAAAGGCTTTGCTAAAATCTAAGTACATCATATCTAGCTCTCTCCCTTGATCCAACTGTCTGGTCACATAGAGGGGCATAATCGAACGTCACCAGCCAAATAGATCGCCGGCGATCTATGTTGGCGGTGGCACTACAGCTGGTCAGAACCGTATTATCGAAAAAGATGGCCGTCCATCTCTTTTTTTCGATAATACGGTTTAGTCCGGCCAAATGCCGTGGAGTTCGCCGGGTTTGAGATGGCCGGGTTTGTTTTTCAGCGATAATAGAAAGTTATGTCAGCCATCTCAAACCCCGGCCAAATTCAAGGCATTTGGCCATGGGAGGAGCCAGCATTTTTAGTGCAATGGCCCCCTGACATGACAGGACACCAACCAGCCACCCTAGGGGTCACTGTGCTGGACTTCAGAAAAGCTCCTACATGCATAGCTCCCTTACTTTGGGAGCTGAGCCCCCCAAACCCCGCCCCCCCAAACCCACTACCCACAAATGTACTGCACCCACTAAAATTGTTCCAGGGACCTGCATACAGCCTCTAGGACTTATTGCTGCTGTATAACTTTGGCACACCAGTTCACACCTGAAGACTAATCTCTGAAAAAATCCTTTCTTGAAATAACCACGTTTACTCACAGTTAACTGCAGCTCAGAGGTTGTGCCCCACTGGCAAAGAGTCCCCTGGTACTAAGATTAGCAGTAGGTCAGAGCTGGCACAATGGTGTACAATGCCCTCTTTCAGCACCATGCAAGGTAAGAACTACGTTCTCTAACGTGGGTAACACAGGAAAGGGAACTAAAACTGGCTTACAAAAATGGCCACTACCGCATGGACTACAACAGGAAACAAAACAGGGCACACTCTGACCCAGTTAGCAGGAGGGAAAAGTAGTGGCGTTCCTAGGGGGGGGGCGGTGGGGGCGGTCCGCCCCGGGTGCACGCCGCTGGGGGGGTGCCGCGCGCCTGTCCTCCCTTGGTCCATGCTTCTTCTCTGCCCCAGAACAGGTTACTTCCAGTTCCGGGGCAGAGAAGAAGCATGGACCAATGGAGGGCAGGCGTGCGTGGCACCCCCTCCAGCGGCGTGCACCTGGCGGGGGAGAGGGGTTCTTCGCGGGGGTGTCCGCGCTGCATCGGGGGGGCGCTGTACCCGGGGGGCGGGGTGCATCGGCGATCCGCCCCGGGTGCCAGCCCCCCCAGGAATGCCACTGGGGAAAAGCACCATGGGAGTAGAGCCCAGTACCCTACACCCACCACAATGCATTGCTAATGAGACTCTGCAGGGCACCTAACAGTTTCAGCCCCAGCCCTTTTCTCCCACCAGTGCCGAGCTTCAGCCCCAGCCACTTCTCCCTGTCCCCTTTTTAGCCCCCAGTCCCCACAGTTTCAGCCCCTGCCCCTTTTCAGCCCTCAGTTCCAGTACTGGCCTCCACCTACCCTCCTTTTCAACCCCCAGTTCCAGTCCCCTTCATCCACATGCTTTGCATTAGGGCCCCCCTTTTCAGCCCCAGAAACATTCTCCCACCTGTCCCAGGCATAGCCCCATTCTCCCTCCTGCCCCCTTCTCAGACCCCAGTTCCAGCCCCCTTCTCCCATCTGAGCCCCCCTCCCCGACCCAGTCCCCACCTGCCTGCCAGCTCCGTCGCCAGATGACCCTCTTCTCCTGCCACCCGGCACCTGACCCAGCCTTTAAAAAAATCTATGAAGCGGCAGTGTGGCACCTCGAGTCTGCTCTGCGTGTAAAGGAAGAAAAATCACCTCGTCGGCTGGCCTTCCCTCACTGTGTCACGCCCTCTGATGTAACTTCCTATTTCCACGAGGACAGGGCACAGTGAAGGAAGGCCGGCCGACGAGGCAATTTTTCTTCCTTTGCACGCAGAGCAGAAGCAAGGCGCCGCCGCTTCATAGATTTTTTAAAGGATGGGTCAGGTGCTGGGTGGCAGGAAAAGAGGGTCATCTGGATACACGGAGCTGGTAGGCAGGTGGGGACTGGGGTGCCAGCAGAGCACCCCCCCACACCCGCTGACACCCGGGGCGGACCGCCCCCACCGCCCCGCCCTTGGTACGCCACTGGCTCCCAAGAAGTTGCAACCCTTGGTGATTGTCTAGTCTTGCCTAATGGTTGGGCTAGCCTTGTCTCTTCCACTCCCTTCTACCGTACTTCACTCCCCTCTCTTTATTCCCTGATTTATCACACGCTCCCCTTTATTCCTCCTCCTTACCCTACCCATCCATCCCTCTCCATTTCTCTCCTTCAAGACTCACTCTCCTTCTGTTTAGACCCCCTCCTTTCTCCCCATTCAACAGATTTCTTCTTCCCTTGTTCTCTATCACCCTCCTCTCTTCTAAGGACCATTCACTTAACATCCGTTCATCCTCTCATACAAGGGCTAAATAAGGTAACTGGCACACAATAAATGCAAGAAACATATGTAAACATATACAAATTTATGAAAATATGCTATATAATTACCACAACATTTTGAACAATCTGCCACAGAACTTGCAAATTCTTTCCATGGAATCATAAAAAATCTGGTGCAAGAAACGGGGTACTGTGAATATGTTCCTTATAGGCACAGCACACAGTAACAATAACATCTCTTTACACAGTGACAATTACCATAATTTCTCAAGTTGAAAAATAATTAGAGATCCAAAAGTCAATCCTTCTTCCAGTTGCTTAAAATGAATGCTTACATGACAATTCAGTGAAAGGGAAAATGCCATACAACAGTGACAATAATGTCTGGTTCTACAGCTCAATGGGAAAAAAAATCCTTATTCAGAGGGATTTAAATGATGATGATTATTCTGTCCAGTGTTTTTGCAGAGACTAAGTACATCATCATAGTCTCTGATTCCTCATTATTCCAAAAGCTTGTCCAATTCTCTTTGGAAGGTATTGACAAAATGTTTTACAACTTGCCAGTTTCTAAATAAATAAAGGATCCCTTCCTCTAAAAGTGATGAAATCTATTTTGCTTTATCTGGAAAGAATGACAGTTACTTTGTTTATTGTTCCAGAGAAAATGTTTGCCTTTGCAATCTCTACTTGCTGCAGTGATATTCATAGAGTCCAGCAATATCTATATAGTGTAATTAATGTATATACCTCCAGATCAGTTCTTTTTTTACTTTACTTTATTGGATTTATACCCCACAAACTTCCGAGTTGGGACTCAGTTCTATGTGGCTTACATTAAGTTCAGTCATGTTTACATTGAGGTCAGGTGATCCCATAAATCAATCAGATTTACAAATATAGGTCAGATGAACAAATAGATTTACATATACAGTTCAGATCAGGGGTGTAGCTGCTATGGGGCCACGGGGGCCTGGGCCCCTGTAAATTTGGCCCTGGACCCCCCTACTGACGCCCCTCTCAACCCCCCACCAACCGCCATCGTTGTCTGTACCTTTGCTGGTGGGGGACCCCCGCCAGCCGAAGTCTTCTTCCTGAGTTTGGTTTCTTCTGCGTCCTGCTGCACGTACAACGTGCAGGACGTCAGACTCACAGAAACAGATCGCAAGGCTTCGTTCTGTTTCTGTGAGTCTGACACCTGCACGTTGTACGTGCAGCAGGATGTCAGACTCAGAAGAAACCAAACGCCGGAAAGGTACAAACGTCGACGGATGGCGGGCGGGTCAAGAGGGGGGTCAAACTTGTTGGAGGGGGTGCTGGCATTGGCAGGGGGTGTCGGCAATAGCGGGGGGTGTCAGCAATGGTGGCGGGGGGGTCGGCGGCACCGGGGGGGGGGGGCTAAAATGTGCCCCCTCACCTTGGCTCTGGCCCCCCCCCCTACCGCTGAAGTCCAGATATGCCCCTAGTTCAGATGTGCCAAGATCAGGTCAGGGGTGCATGAGGGGGTGAGGAGGGATAGATGAGAGATAGTGTAGTGTTGTGTACTTGGTAGAATTGTTGTGTCGTCTGTCATTTATGTTGTTGCATCGATCATCAGGAATTTTCTATACAAAAATGCCAGTGAAAATATTTGTGTTATCATGTTGTGTGTCTTTTGGAAATGTGTTCCACTATTTCGCGGCATTGTATGGGAAGTTTGCAGTGTGGGCTGCTTTGTAGATCATTCCTTTATAGCTGGGTTGGTGCATGATGAGGTAGTCTCTTAGTTTTTCCTTGAGGGTAGGTTGCGGTAACTTGACTAGTGTTGTCATGTAGTTTGGTGCGGTGCCATAAATAATCTGGTACACAAAGATGCAGATTTTGAAGATCACTCTTGCTGTAATTGGTAGCCAGTGTAGGTGTTGCAGTAGTGGTGTGGTGTGGTCATGTTTGGATGCTCTGCAGATCAGGTGTGCTGAAGTATTTTTTTTAGTATGTGTTAAAGCTATGCTAACAGGGGAATTTAGGCTACGATAGGATTTTTAAAATGAAAGACAAGGAAGTCATTTTACTCTGAGAGAAATGCATGGTAATAAGCCACAGGATACAGGGTTTAGCTGATTTTCTGGTTGTTTACTTTCGGATATTATTTTGAAGTCATGCTATTTGATTTGAACCTAGAATAGCTCACCTGTCCATGAAGAACTGAGGTCAGATATACTCAAAGATGTCAGGACAGCTTGACATTCTCCTTGAAGGGAGATCATGTCAATCCAGATAAGCTGAGAATAATGACATGGACCAATGGAAGGTTCTGTAAAAAGGGGATTGCAAAGTGGACTCATTGGAAATAGCCAGCAGCAGACTGATGAGATGTCAGAATATACTTTCCTCCCTGGAATTTCCCTAAAATTTCCATGGACTGGATATTGCCATGTCATCATTATTGCAGGCCTCAGGACACGTGCAGAACAAGGATGGAGCTTGTCATTGAGGTCCATAATCAAAATTTTTAATAAAAGAGGAAACTGAAAATGTTTTTTTTTTAATATATGGGGGTGCAGAAGGTTGAGATCTTGCTGAGTGGCGAGTATATGAGGGAGGAAGTCTTGCTAGCTGACTTCTCTGCATTTAGGAAAGCAGATAAACTTTTATTCCTGTGTTTTGGGCTTGCACTTTGTCATTTATCTCAGAGTAAACAGGCAGCCAAGGGAATAGATAGCTAAGTAAACGAACAGTATGCTGGAGACACTAATGGTTTTGCTAATGGTTAAAGGTTTCTTTAAAAGTAGCTAAAAAAAAAGTATGATTTTTGTTGATTTAGAAATGCTTCCTGTCTAACTGAAAATTTTCTGTTCCTGTCTCAATAATTGATACTGAATAAAAGATCTTAATTTCCATAGAGCAGTTTCTTTCTTTAACATCGACCTCTGGGTTAAAATATAGCTTCTAGGAAGGAAGCTAGACATGTATAGACACTTTTTCCATAACATATGTATGCTCTGCATCCCACATAGACTGTGTTGCAGTAGTCAATCTGAGACAGGACAAGGCTTTGGACTGGAATTTGAAAAGCAGTTTTTAAGAAATATGCTCCTAATCAGCGTAGATTCCAGAGGGATCTGAATGCTTTTGAAGTGACAACAATTGCTTGTGGTTCTAATGTCTGGTGTTGGTCAATCATTAAGCCTAGTACTTTGATATTCATTTCTAGTGTGTATTTCATTGGACCTATATGAATTTGGTTATTTTTTATTGATTTTGACAAGTTGGTTATCATCTGAACTTTGTTTTCTCTCTGAGTTTCAATTTGAATGTTGTGGCCCGGTTTTCCATCAGGTCAAGTGCATGTTTGATTTCTCTTATGGCAGTCATGGTGTCTCCAGAGAAGGGGATGCATATGGTTACATCATCTGCGCAGATGTATGTTTTCAAGCCACTCACTTCTAGTTGGCAGCTTAGAGGGACTATCAGAATGTTGAAGAGTGATGAAGAAATGGGGGAGCCCTGGGGCATTCTGTATTCTGGGATCCATGCTGCGGATAGGGATCCTGGCATCTTCACTTTGTAGGATCTGCTGCTCAGGAATCCCTCAAACTATGATAGGGCCTTGTCTTCTATTCTTATGTTGTCTATCATGTTGTAGCAGCTCATAGTCTACCTGGTCAAATGCTGATGACATGTCAAATTGGAGGGTCATGACCTTGTGACCTGTGCTAGTCGCTTTTCTTAGGTCTGCCATCAGTGATGTTAGTACAGTTTCTGTGCTGTGGTTTGGGCAGAATCCTGATTGAGAGCTACTACTACTACTTAGCATTTCTATAGCGCTGCCAGGGTTACGCAGCGCTGTACAAGTTTAAACATGGGGAAGGACAGTCCCTGCTCAAGAGAGCTTACAATCTAAAGGTAAAAACTATGTAGTCAGTGTAGGTATCAGGAATGGGAAGGTGGTTAGGCACCAAAAGCAAGGGAGAAGAGATGGCCTTGAGTAAGGACTTGAAAATGGGCAGGGAGGGCGCATGGCGTATGGGCTCAGGAAGTCTGTTCCAGGCATAAGGTGATGCGAGGCAGAAGGGGCGGAGTCTGGCGTTTGCGGTGGTGGAGAAGGGTACAGAAAGGAGTGATTTGTCCTGAGAGCGGAGGTTACGGGTGGGAACATATGGGGAGAGGAGGGTAGAGAGGTAATGGGGGCTGCAGATTGAGTGCACTTGAAGGTCAATAGGAGAAGCTTGAACTGTATACGGTAGCGGATCGGGAGCCAGTGAAGCGACTTGAGGAGAGGGGTGATATGAGAGTATCGGTTCACGCGGTAGATAAGACGTGCGGCGGAATTTTGGACAGATTGAAGAGGGGATATGTGGCTAAGCGGGAGGCCAGCGAGGAGAAGGTTGCAATAGTCAAGACGAGAGGTAACGAGCGAGTGGACGAGGGTTCGGGTGGTCTGTTCAGAGAGGAATGGGCGAATTTTGCTAATATTATAGAGGAAGAAGCGACAGGTCTTAGCTGTCTGCTGGATATGGGCAGAGAAGGAGAGGGAGGAGTCAAAAATGACTCCGAGATTGCGGGCTGAAGAGACGGGGAGGATGAGGGCGTTGTCAACAGAGACAGAAAGTGGGGGAAGAGGAGAAGAGGGTTTGGGTGGAAAGACAAGGAGCTCAGTCTTTGCCATGTTCAGTTTCAGATGCTGGTTGGCTGTGGAGTATGGAGAAGTGTGTCATGTAATTCATGAGTTGTTTAGCAGCTATGCCTTCTATAACCTTGGTGAGTAGGGGGATGGAAACAACAGGTCTGTAACTGGTTATTTTTTGGGATGGGGGTTAAGTTGATTCCTCCTTTTTGCTTTGGTAATTGGCCCTTGTTGAACATAGAGGTATATGAATTAATCAGGAGCATTCTTTATCAGAAAATTTGGATATTTACTATTTTTTTTACAAGAGTTTTGATCAAGTCAGTGGAGGGAAATGTGAAGGTTGTTCATATTCTGCCTGCTGGCGTGGGGTTGTCTGTTTTGTATGTTGTGTCCAGGTATTCTTCTATGTTTGTGGGAGTGGGGAGACTTTTTTTGATGTTGGAGATTTTCTGTTCAAAGTTGTTGGCCAGTTCTTGGGCCGAGGAATGTTGTCTGTTGTTCGCTTTCAAATCTTGTTTGTTTAGCAGACTGTGTACTAGTCCAAAAAGTTTTTAAAAGTTTGGTTGGTTACCCCCTATTTTGTCTTCATATTACTTAATTTTTTTTATATATATTTCAGATTTGTATTTTTGGATCATTGTGCTCTGTTTTCATTGGATTGCTGCAGATCCATTTCCTTTCTGATCTTCTGCATGTTTTTTTTATTTGTGATAATTCCTGGTTGAACCATGAATGAGTTTCTCTCCTATGTTGTTTTTTCACTTACTCCGGTGCTATTTTGTCCAATGTTATACGACTGTCCTCGTCCCATTGATTCAGGAAGGTGGTTGTGTCATTTTGGTTTAAAACATGACTTTGTTTATGTTGTACCAGAATCGGTTGACATCTATTTTTCCTATTGTTGTCTCAGTGTTGGGATGAGCATTGTGGGATGTCTTTTTGGCCCTTTCTGGCTATTCCAGGGTGAATGTTAGCCTGTGATGGTCTGACCTTGGAGTTGATAATCATGTTGTATCTCTGATTCTCATCTTGTGATGGTTATCCATTCTGTAGGCTAGCCTGTCTAGCTGATGACCTTTGTTGTGGGTGCTGTTGGTTGCTGTGTATTGAAAGTTTCACAAGTCTAGGAAGTCCAGGTATAAGTTGGTGATGCCCAATATTATCACGTTGTCATTTTGAGTGCAGGTGTTTGAGATGAATTCCATGAAATTTTCCTGTGCATTTGTCTAGTTTCCAGGTGGGTGATAGAATAAAGTAAAGCAGAGGTTTCCCTGGAGTGAGTGATTATTGATTTTACAGGTTATGATCTCCAGATATGGGGTTATGAGGTAAAATATGCATTCTAGGTTGAAGGATTTGTAGATAATGGCGAGACCATCTCCTGTTTTAGTGGTCCGGAGTTGATGTGAGATTTTGTATCCTGATCGGCATATATCTCTGATGACTGAGTCCTCGATGGATCTTATCCATGTTTTGTAGGCCCAGTTGTTCCTCAACTATCCAGTCTCTGATGGTTTCTGCTTTGTTATTATGGACCCTGCGTTGGTATATCCAATGGGTATTGATAGTGTGGATTCAGTTGTCTGTTTTGTGTGTTCTATTTGGACTAGTTCACGTTCAGACCTATTGTCACTGTATACTGAGTTTTTTTTTCTATTGGTAGTGCTTGCTCTGTTTCAGGTACTAGTAAGCGTGCTTAACGCTGTTCTTGTTCGTACACCGGTTCTTTGTGTTCTCAGAATTGGCATGTTCTGTCCATTGTTTGAAGACCTTTATTTGATGATTTATTAACCAGGTTATTATCAGGTAGTAGGTCAGTCATATTGTAGAACCCATTTCTTGTGTTGTTTTGTGTGATGGCGTATACAAGTGGGTCTGTTTGTGTTTGATGATGATTTGGTGTAGTTGATGCATGTTGAGTGCAGGTGTGTGTGAAGTGTTCAGTGCTTGTGCGTAAGTGCGGGGAGATAGATATTTGCTAGCACAAAAGATGTAGCTTATTTATTAGAAATACCTGCAGCAGGGTGGGGGGGGGGGAGTGGCAAGATGGCAGCATGCAGAGATCACGCTTGAGCTCTCTTGAGTTGAGTTCTGATTAAACAAATTATTTATCGGTAATATGCCTCATACCAAAAGGAAAGGTATGGTCAAGGCTGGGGCCTCGGCGACCAGAACCTCTTCCCCTTTGCAACTGACTATTGAGAGGTTCGCCGTGAGAACGCCTGACCAAATAGCCCGGAGGAGCCCCGCTGTCTCAGGAGGAGGAGACCCTTGTGACTTGTGGCTTGATGTCACTCTGTCTCCCCCCGGTACTCAATCTGCCGCCTCCGCCCGAAGGATTTCTTTCCCAGCTGAGGTCCTCTGAATCGGAAGTCGGTAAAGAAAGGCCTCAGATTAGAGGCTCTGTGGAGAGAACTGCTAACGGAGATCTGGGAAGCTCTCCAAAAATTGGATATTAAACTGACCAACACAACAGAAGAAATTTCTACTTTAGTAAGTACTGTTGATATACTTTCTAAATCCCTTGAAACTATTAAGATAGATTCCATTAACCAAGAAGTGAGAAAGCTACAAGATTTTTCAATTATGACAATTAAAGATAAAAATCTGAATCATAGGAAAATTGAACAAATTGAAAACTATAATCGGAGATTGAACCTTCGCTTCTTAACTTTTCCTAGAACTCTGGGGGTTAGTCCCCTAGAAGCTTTCAAAAAAATACCTAATAGAAGTTTTGAATTATTCCTCAGATCTCATACCTCCAATAAATCAAATATACTATGTTCGTAACAAAAAGAACTTAGAAGGAGAAGGCTTGGACATGGAATCTCAACAATTCCAACAAAAAGATGAAGAAAAACTGAACTTGAATTTGACTGATATATTAGAATCATCCATATCAGAAGATTCCGAAAGAATGACTTTATTAGTTTCCTTTATATTTGAACAGGATTTAGAAGCAGTAAAACGCTTGTTCTTCAGGAAATCACAATCTCTATTTTATGGGGAAAAGATATGGATGTATCCTGATGTTACTAGATAGACTCAGGAAAGGAGAAGAGCTTTCTTAGCCCTTAGGAAAGAGACCCTAGAAATAGGGGCTTCCTTCTATTTAAATTACCCTTGCAAATTTGTAATAAAATACCTAGGGCTTAAATATATCTTTCTCCAACTTGAACAATTGTTTGTGTTAATCAAAAGAAGTTGGGGACAGTCTAATGTCTGATTTAAGTATGATTGAGAGTAAGATTAGTAAGGGTTAGGTTTAATGCGTGTAAAGCAATATTCATTTGAGTACTTTATTCTTTGTTTTCTCCTGAACTTGGCACTCCTCTCTTTATTATTGTGGTCTAAAGAGGGCATAACAGTTTTCCTTTAATTTATTTATGGTTTAACTTAGATGAAATATACCTAAGCCTGTATTGCCTATTCAAGTATTGTACTTGTTGAAATAAAGTTGTAATAAATAAATAATAATAATAATAAAGAAATACCTGCAGCAGTGGTTGATATACAATATATTATCTGCTAGCACAGGAGAGTGATATTTGCAGCAATTAAAATGTACAATATATGAGAAGTGATCAGATAGGAAGAAGTAGCCTTCACTTGAGAGAAATATCTGCAGTACACGAGACGTTGTTTACACATAAAAAATGCCTGCAGCAGTGGCTGATATACAATATATTATTTGCTAGCTCAAGAGAGCGATGTTTGCAGCATTTAAAAGTACCTGTAGCAGTGGCTGATATATGATGTATTATTTGTTAGCACAAGAGAATGATATTTACAGCTTTTAAGAAGATATACAATATATTAGAAGTGATTAGGTAGGAGAGGTAGCTTGCACATGAGAAAATACCTGCAGCATTGGCAAATATACAGTACACATACACACACACACACACACACACACATATATATATATATATATATATATATATACAGTGCACTCCATTTGGCGCCATCGGTTTAGCGCACCACTGATAAGTGCAAGATTCACTTATATGCATGGTTTAAGACCGCTCCTCTGCAGGGAAGACTCCGCATAAGCAAGCGCATGGAATATGGAAGCCGATTGGCGCATGACAACCGAGATTTCAAATTTACCACCCCTTTAACTGCCACAGGCAGAATAAGCGAAAGAATGTTGTTAAGTGTACATTGGAGTCGTTGTTGTCGTTGCAGCGGAACTATAAGACTTTAACACTGGCTGAACGAATAGAAGTTCTTAAAAAATTAGAAAACAGAGTCAAGCATCTATTGCTAAAGAATATGGTGCCAATCCCAGTCAAATTTCACGTGTCCTGAAGCAGAAAGATCAGCTTCTGGAAGACAGGCAAAACAATACAAATCCATACAGGAAACGTAAAAGGGCGGGAAAAGCTGAGGAGGTAGAAGATGCTCTTCTTCGGTGGTTTTCTTGAGTCAGGAGCAGACAGTTTCCTGTCAGTGGTCCACTGCTTATGGAGAAAGCTAACCAACTAGCTGAAAGTCTTGGACTAACTGAATTCAAAGCCACTGTTGGACGGTTGGAAAGATGGAAGGAGAGGAACAACATAAAATTCAAGAAACAGCATGGTGAGGAACAAGACACTGATGACTTTGGTGCTGAAAATTGAGTTGTTTCAGTTCTTCCTACCATCTTGAACGAATTTGCACCTCGTGACATTTTCAATGCTGACGAAAATGGTCTCTACTGGCGAGCGATTCCTGATGGAACACTTGCATTCAAACATGCCAAATACTGGAGGTAAAACGTTGAAGGACCGACTGACGATCCTCCTTTGCTGCAATATGGATGGGAGTGAGAAGTTGGAACCCCTCGTCATTGGAAAGAGCAAACAGCCCCGTTGCTTCAAGAAAGTTAAGCGACTTCCTGTGTCATATGAGGCTAATGCAAATTCATGGATGACGGGAAATTTGGAAGCAGTGGCTAAAGA
Source organism: Microcaecilia unicolor (assembly GCF_901765095.1). Taxonomy (NCBI): domain Eukaryota; kingdom Metazoa; phylum Chordata; class Amphibia; order Gymnophiona; family Siphonopidae; genus Microcaecilia; species Microcaecilia unicolor. The sequence continues at coordinate 135,026,851 of NC_044038.1, forward strand.
AGTTAGACACTAGAATGCGGGCACAAAAGTGTCAAATTTTGTTGCTTTGTGATAATTGTGCTGCATACAGGGATGATGTCAGGCTGTCTAACGTCAAGGTGGTCTTCCTGCCACCAAACACTACCTCGCTGATCCAACCTATGGATCAGGGTATAATAGCCAATTTCAAACAACATTATTGGGCTCTTGTGCTACGTCGTCTGATGAGTGTTATGGATGACCAGATTGGCAAGGATAAACTTGCTGTTGAACTGGCTCGTAATCTATCACAATTGGATTCTCTACATATGCAGAAAGAAGCCTGGAATCATGTTACACAGGCAACCATTGTGAACTGCTACAAGCGGGCAAGCTTTGTGAAGGATGTGGAGAGGGACAAAACAGATGCAGCTGTTGCAAATGCGTGAGATGAAGAGGTTATTGACATCCCAGCCAGTGTTAAGAAGAGGAGTTTCATCGCTATGTAACTGTTGATTATGATCTACAAACAGCTGACGACAGCACTGATGTCGAGATATGCGCCTACACGCAGGCAACGGCTGATGATGAAACAGATGATGACATGAGCAGTGAAGCACATGCTGATGAAATTCAACAACCTCCTCCTGTCACTTTTTAAGAGCGCTGGAGAGTCTCAACACTGTGCGGGCCTATCTGGAGGCCACTGGATGTCAGTGCTATGATAGTTTTTACTGTCTGGCAGACATAGTCTATGGAACTCACAGATCCAATAGTGTACAGAGGACTATAACTGATTACTCCAAGTAAGCCTAATGTCAGTTAACGGAGACTGTATACTGTACGTATAATAATAAACAGTACTGTACATATGTTTATCAGATGTCAAGCTTCTTTTGGTCACAATGGTTAAGTGCATGCTCTGGTTAACTGCATGCATTTCTTTGGTCCCAGACTCTTACAGTTAAGCAGATTGCACCTTAAGTGCAAGGGTCTGGAACCAAAGAAATATATATAGTTTGTTAGCGGTACTAGGAGATTGTCCTCAGATGCCTGCAGCAGTGATGTTTTAGTTTTAGGCAGAAAGTTAATCACAGCCATATCCAGATTATATGTAGTTTTAGGCAAAGAGTTAACTACCGCCATGTCCAAAGGTAATGCAGGAAACACAGCTGCCTGAGACCCACTTAACATGAAGAACTGAAGACCTTGGTAGGCAGGATCCTGCCGCGCAGCGATCACCTTCCGTTGAGTCCAGTTTATAAGCCCTTGTGAACTTTTCATTGGCTTAGGGGGGAATATTCAATAGAGCTGTTTGGTTATGAGAGTTAGCCAGATGTTTGAAACATTCTTACCAGCTGAGAGGATATATTTTACTTGGGCACATAATAGCTCAAACAAAATTAAACTAGACAAAACACAGGAACATGGGATCTACTGCAGTCTTGGCTTGGTTGTTTGGCTTAACACTCTTATTCTCAAACGCATGAACAGATCCTTTTCCCAATGAGTGTATGAAGTGCTGCTAGTAAAAAAAATGATTGCTAAAAGACTAAGAGGTCAATATTCAAAATGATTTAAGCACCCAGAAATGGCTCCTGGTCAGTTAAATTGCCTGTTCAAGGCTAACCGCTAATTTTCAGCAGTACTTAACTGGTTATGTATAAGCCAGCCAAGGAAGCCCAGAAGTTCAATGCTTGTGCACAGACACGGCCCAGTAATCAGTTTACAGATTTAATGCTGGTGGCTGTCAGCAAAATGCTGATCACTGCCAGCTGAATATCAAGCCCTAAGGGTGTAGTTCTCAAGCTGAATTATGGAATAACCTGCAATATTTGCCTCTTAAGGCTTGTCAAAGGGCTCTAATGCAGGTTTGGTGTTGTAAAAGAGCTTTATTTTAGGGCATCTGAGGGCACATAGTAATAAGATGCTAAACATTCAAATGCATGTAAAACAACTCATTACTATTTAAATTCTATAATGGGGCTTTAGGAAAACACTGCAAGGTGGGTAATAGCAGGAAAAATAACCCCAGCTAAAAGCCAAGGTTATTTTACCATCCCAGGAGTATTGGTATTCTCCAAGACTGCATCATAAAGGGACCTGCGACAATGAAAGTGAGATGACCCTTGAGTGCTTTGCTCAGTCACAAATCTCCTCCACGGGACCCCCTATCTGGTAACCCCTTCCTGAAGCAGTCCTTGATATCAATGCCCCTGCAATGAAATCATTTCCTATTACATGATCCCCAATCCAGAAGTGATCTAAGTCAAGGCCCTCCACCTCGAAACACTCCCCCAAACCACCACCCCCCTCAGTAGCCCCCCAGCCTTCCTTAACTATTGTGGCTATTGGGTTCCAGGCTGGAGTGATCACCAGCCACTCTTATCCTTGCCTGCACCAGGATCAGAATCATGCTAGCAATCCACAGATTGAGGTAGATGAACCCTTGATCTGACCCAGTAAGGCAACTCTTATGTTCTTATCTCTATAACATATATCATTTTCTTTGCTCCAACTCTTTGCTTACTGATGGAATCACAACAGTATAAGAAAGCCATAGTGCCAGGAATCTGTACTCCACCACAGATTTCACCACTGAAGCTCATACAAGCAAAACCACTATCTGTGAGAATCACAACATTGGAGGTGAGGGGTCGCTAATTGGGTGAGAGTAATACATAATTTGAATGCAGGCCTATTGGAAAGAACTAAAAAGTCTTTTACTAAACTGTGGTAAGCATGTGCTTACTGTAGCAAAAAAGGGCTTACCGTGGGGTGAGCTCAGGTGTCCCATGGTAATTTTTGAATGTGCATGTGATAACTACAAATAAATTTTATTTTTTAGCACGGGCAGGTCTGAGGGTGGAGAGTAGGTGTGTTCTGCGCTGATTGGTTTGTGCAGCTACATTGCCACACACTGATTAGCATGAGGTTAGCGTGTAAGCCCTTACCGTCTGACGGTAGGGACTCGTGTGCTAACGGTCTTGTACTAATGGTAAAAGTAGTGTGTGGCCATTAATACAGAAAATCCAAAAATCAACCATTTTACCCTGGCGGAAAAAATGGCCTTAATGCATGGGAAGGCTTTTTTTTTTTTTACTGCAGTTTGGTAAAATGGCCCCTAAATGATTAACTATGAATAAATGTAAATTGAATATCTCAAAACATTAAAAGTTTGATGGCTAAGTTCTAAAAACAAAGGCCACGGTTAGTTTAATTAAATTTGTCAGAGACCATATTATATTTTTTTAAAAGGTGATTTCTTGAGGTAAATCTTGATCACTCTCTGTCGTTTGAGTTCCATGTTACTTTGGTGGTCATATCAACATTCAGGGGTCCTTCTACAAAGATGTGCTAAAAAGTGGCCTGTGCTACTTTTAGCTCATGATTTTCCCATGCGCTCAGTTCACCTCTTAGTGCACCTGCATAAATGCTGGAATTCTATTTACGCACACAAATAATCACAAATCTGGATTGTAGAATTCAATCATATGCTATTCAGTGATAAATTCCTTAATCTTAAGGACCTCAGCTCACCACGCTGTAGTTTAAATGTTTTGCTATTGCAATTTATGTGCATTAGTCCAACTTCGAAACTACTGTGGGCCCCCTGCACTGCCTTGGAGGTAGAGACAGTTTAGTGTGCTACCTGCGTGGTAACCTTAGCACACCTTTGTAAAAGGGCCCCTTAAGAAACTGTGATTAATTTTCTAGTGAAAAATGGTTGAGGATTGGAAAGTTCTGATCATTATCAGTTATTTACTAATTGTGAATCAAATAGATTATGTAATGCTTCATATCAGGGTGTTCCTCAGCAGATGAAGAAGCTACTTCAAAGTTCAGTGACCAGAATGTTAATGGGATGCAAAATGAATGACCACATTATTCCATTCCTAACGGAGCTGCACTGGCTTCCTATGGAGTTAAGATTTAATGTTTAAGGTTCTTAATCAGGTGGAACCAAAGTATTTAGCATATTTGTTAACTCCATATGATTCTAAAAATTGCTAAGATCATTGCAGGGGAAGCATCATTGGAAATTTGAGAAATATCAAACGGCCTGAGATAAGAAAAAAATATTACTTTTCTTTCATGCCCCTAGGCTTTCAAATTAAGTTCCACTGGAAACTGCAAAAAAGCAAACTATCTGATGTTTAGGAAAATATCAAATGCTTTGCTAGGTGTTTACTAATGTTTGCTATTTGTATTTGAAATTTACTTAGATATATGAATGGTTATTGCTAGCATGTCTAGAAAATATCTTTATTGTATTTTATTTTGTTTTGCTACATGTAAATCAATACCTATTATATGGAATACAGCAGGAGGTCTTTTTAATACTGTTTTATTCATTGTTATTTTTAAGGCATTTTTTCTTCTGCATTTTTGGTTTGTGCTGTAATTAGAACATCTATTCTTAGCTGTTTAGAAACTGTAAATTTATGATGTTTTGGTAAAACTGAACATCAGTCCTGAATAAACAAATAGGGGGCCCTGTTTAAGTGCGCTAGCATTTTTAGTGTGCACTAATGCTAGAGACACTCATATATTCCTATGGGTGTCTCTAGCATTAGTGCGCGCTAAAAACGCTAGCGTTGCCTATAGTGCAGCTTAGTAAACAGGGCCCAGGGTGTTTTGTGGCTCCTTTCAAAAACTCATAGGGCTAAGAACTGGCACGTAAAAAAGCTCTATTCTATAAGACACAATTAAAGTTAGGCACGGTTTATAGAATAGCGCTTATGCCCAGGAATCGTACCTAAGTTTAGGTGTGGCCATTTGCACCGACTGAAATATGGTGTAAATATATGCGCCTGTTTTAGACAAGTACCCTCTCATTCTATAACAATGCACAATGTAGAAATTTTAGGTGCAGATCTCACACCTACATTTACACATGCAAATGCCAATTAAATCTAATTAGTGCCAATAACTGCTTTTAAAAAGCCAATTATTGGCGCTAACTAGCTTGTTATTCAATTAAAATGTGCATGCAAATTGTGCATGTATCAGATTTGCATGCACAATGTTTTGGTGACTTTCATACAGTTAGGGGGATAATCATAGGCGTAGACTGGGGGGGGGCGAGGGGGGGCAATGCCCCCCCAAACGACGATGAGGCGCCGCCGCGCCATTAGTTTAAAAAAAAAAACACATGCACGCACGCGCTCCTCTACATCCGCTTGGCTTCCCTGCTCTCTCTGTCTGCGTCCCGCCTTCCTCTGATGTCAGAGGAAGGCGGGACGCAGACAGAGAGGGCAGGGAAGCCAAGCGGAGTAGCGGACGGAGAGGAGCGTGTCCGTCTACCCCTCTCTCTTCCTCCCTCCGCCGCAGGCAGCAGTCTTTTCCAGCGTTCCTGGCAGCGGTAGCGTTGTACACGCTGCCTTCGGTCTGCCCTGAAGTCTTCTCTTCAAGTTCCTGTTCCTGCATAGGTGGGAACAGGAACTTGAAGAGAAGACTTCCGGGGCAGACCGAAGGCAGCGTGTACATCGCTACCGCTGCCAGGAACGCTGAAAAAGCTGAAGACTGTTGCCTGCACCGGAGGGAGGGAGGGAGGAAGAGAGGGGGTAAACGGAGTCACCATCTTGGACCTCGCGGGGGGGGGGGGGGAGCAGAGGGAAGATGGATGGGACTGGGAGGGGTGGGGAGCAGAGGGAAGGAGCAACAGATGGATGGGACTGGGAGGGGTGGGAAGCAGAGGGAAGGAGCAGGAGATGAATGGGACTGGGAGGGGTGGGAAGCAGAGGGAAGGAGCAGGAGATCAATGGGACTGGGAGGGATGGGACTGGGAGGGGTGGGAAGCAGAGGGAAGGAGCAGGAGATGAATGGGACTGGGAGGGGTGGGAAGCAGAGGGAAGGAGCAACAGATGGATGGGACTGGGAGGGGTGGGAAGCAGAGGGAAGGAGCAGGAGATGAATGGGACTGGGAGGGGTGGGAAGCAGAGGGAAGGAGCAACAGATGGATGGGACTGGGAGGGGTGGGAAGCAGAGGGAAGGAGCAACAGGTGGATGGGACTGGGAGGGTGGGAAGCAGAAGGAAGGAGCAGGAGATGAATGGGACTGGGAGGGATGGGACTGGGAGGGGTGGGAAGCAGAGGGAAGGAGCAGGAGATGAATGGGACAGGGAGGGGTGGGAAGCAGAGGGAAGGAGCAGATGGATGGGACTGGGAGGGGTGGGAAGCAGAGGGAAGGAGCAGGAGATGAATGGGACTGGGAGGGGTGGGAAGCAGAGGGAAGGAGCAGGAGATGAATGGGACTGGGAGGGGTGGGAAGCAGAGGGAAGGAGCAACAGATGGATGGGACTGGGAGGGATGGGACTGGGAGGGATGGGAAGCAGAGGGAAGGAGCAACAGATGGATGGGACTGGGAGGGGTGGGAAGCAGAGGGAAGGAGCAGGAGATGAATGGGACTGGGAGGGGTGGGAAGCAGAGGGAAAGAGCAGGAGATGAATGGGACTGGGAGGGGTGGGAAGCAGAGGGAAGGAGCAACAGATGGATGGGACTGGGAGGGGTGGGAAGCAGAGGGAAGGAGCAGGAGATGAATGGGACTGGGAGGGGTGGGAAGCAGAGGGAAGGAGCAGGAGATGAATGGGACTGGGAGGGGTGGGAAGCAGAGGGAAGGAGCAACAGATGGATGGGACTGGGAGGGGTGGGAAGCAGAGGGAATGAGCAGGAGATGAATGGGACTGGGAGGGGTGGGAAGCAGAGGGAAGGAGCAGGAGATGAATGGGACTGGGAGGGGTGGGAAGCAGAGGGAAGGAGCAACAGATGGATGGGACTGGGAGGGATGGGACTGGGAGGGGTGGGAAGCAGAGGGAAGGAGCAACAGATGGATGGGACTGGGAGGGGTGGGAAGCAGAGGGAAGGAGCAGGAGATGAATGGGACTGGGAGGGGTGGGAAGCAGAGGGAAGGAGCAGGAGATGAATGGGACTGGGAGGGGTGGGAAGGAGCAACAGATGGATGGGACTGGGAGGAATGGGACTGGGAGGGGTGGGAAGCAGAGGGAAGGAGCAGGAGATGAATGGGACTGGGAGGGGTGGGAAGCAGAGGGAAGGAGCAGGAGATGAATGGGACTGGGAGGGGTGGGAAGCAGAGGGAAGGAGCAACAGATGGATGGGACTGGGAGGGGTGGGAAGCAGAGGGAAGGAGCAGGAGATGAATGGGACTGGGAGGGGTGGGAAGCAGAGGGAAGGAGCAGGAGATGAATGGGACTGGGAGGGGTGGGAAGCAGAGGGAAGGAGCAACAGATGGATGGGACTGGGAGGGATGGGACTGGGAGGGGTGGGAAGCAGAGGGAAGGAGCAGGAGATGAATGGGACTGGGAAGGGTGGGAAGCAGAGGGAAGGAGCAGGAGATGAATGAGACTGGGAGGGGTGGGAAGCAGAGGGAAGGAGCAAGAGATGGATGGGACTGGGAGGGGTGGGAAGCAGAGGGAAGGAGCAGGAGATGAATGGGACTGGGAGGGGTGGGAAGCAGAGGGAAGGAGCAGGAGATGAATGGGACTGGGAGGGGTGGGAAGGAGCAACAGATGGATGGGACTGGGAGGAATGGGACTGGGAGGGGTGGGAAGCAGAGGGAAGGAGCAGGAGATGAATGGGACTGGGAGGGGTGGGAAGCAGAGGGAAGGAGCAGGAGATGAATGGGACTGGGAGGGGTGGGAAGCAGAGGGAAGGAGCAACAGATGGATGGGACTGGGAGGGGTGGGAAGCAGAGGGAAGGAGCAGGAGATGAATGGGACTGGGAGGGGTGGGAAGCAGAGGGAAGGAGCAGGAGATGAATGGGACTGGGAGGGGTGGGAAGCAGAGGGAAGGAGCAACAGATGGATGGGACTGGGAGGGATGGGACTGGGAGGGGTGGGAAGCAGAGGGAAGGAGCAGGAGATGAATGGGACTGGGAGGGGTGGGAAGCAGAGGGAAGGAGCAGGAGATGAATGGGACTGGGAGGGGTGGGAAGCAGAGGGAAGGAGCAAGAGATGGATGGGACTGGGAGGGGTGGGAAGCAGAGGGAAGGAGCAGGAGATGAATGGGACTGGGAGGGGTGGGAAGCAGAGGGAAGGAGCAAGAGATGGATGGGACTGGGAGGGGTGGGAAGCAGAGGGAAGGAGCAGGAGATGGATGGGACTGGGAGGGGTGGGAAGCAGAGGGAAGGAGCAGGAGATGGATGGGACTGCGAGGGGTGGGGAGCAGAAGGAAGGAGCAAGAGATGGATGGGACTGCGAGGGGTGGGGAGCAGAGGGAAGCCTACTGGAAAGAAGACACTGAATAAAACAGAAGACACTGGGACCAAAGCGAATAGAAAAACTAAATGATCAGACAACAAAGGTAGATAAAAGTATTTTATTCATAATTTATTAATTGAAATGTGTCAGCTTTTTGAAATGTGCATCTGTGATATTTTGCCTGTAAATTCAATTCCTTCCTCCACATTAGCATATTCATTTGCATATGTATATATGCAAATGATATGCTAATATGCTCCGCCCATTCTTTGCCCCCCCAAATGAAACAGTCAAACTACGCCTATGGGGGATAATGTATTTGTGTGGTCTAATTTCAAGTATTCATAGAGCAAATCTATCAAGTTAGTCCATTTAGAAACATACAGTAGAAATAAGAGAATAAACTTTCAGGAGATACCTTTACAATAGACAAAAGAATGCAATTGAGCTTTGAAAAAGTAGTCACAAATGTAACACTATTCTTAAAAAGAAAATAGTGAAAAATGCATTAATTGCAATCAAAATCCTGAGTTTATCTTCTTGGACAGACCTGATTGATTGTACAGGTCTGTCGTCATCTACTATGTTAGTATCGTAGGGCTTCTTTTATATAACCTCGCTAGCGATTTCTCTATGGTAAATGAGAGGAAGCACATTCAATTCCCATGGGTTTCCTGTCATTTGCCATGCAACTTTGTAAAAGAAACCCTTAGTTTCTTTTAAATACTCACATATTAAGTGCTATTATCAGTTGTGCTTAAAGTTCAGCATGGTTTATAGAATAGTGCTCACTCCCAGGAATCATGCCTAAGTTTAGAGGTCATTGTAAATGTATGCACCTACATTAGGGGCCCTGTTTACTAAGCTGCGCTGTAGGCGCGCTAATGTTTTTATTGCATGCTAAGACTAGAGACACCCATAGGAATATATGGGTGTCGTTAGCATTAGGGCATGCTAAAAATTAGCACATGCTCAAAATACTAGTGTATCATATTAACAGGGCCCTAAGTGCGTATCCTCATTATCCTTTAACAATGTGCATTAATTTTAGAAACACCCTCGTTATCCCATGACCCTCCCATTTCCATGTCCCCTTTTTCACATCGCACATACATTTTAGCGCAGATCCTGTACCTAAATTTATAAGTGTAAATGCCAATTAAATCTAATTAGGGTCAATAAATGCTTGTTAAAAAGCTAATTAGTGGTATTAATTAGCTCATTTTTCAATTGGGGCTCCTTTTACTAAGTGGCAGTAAGCCCAATGCAGGCTTACCACTCACTATACAGGAAGCACTGCTGGGCTACTGCAGCAGCCCGGTGGTACTTGCCACCCCTTGCACGCCGTCATTTCTGGTGCTACAAAAATGTATTTTTGTAGTGCTGGAGTATACCTGGTGGTAATTGGGTGGGAGCCCTTACTGCCACCTCAATGGGTGGTGGTAAGGGCTCTGCCCCGAAATGGCCACGCAGCAAGTGCTTTACTTGCTGCCTGGCCATTTCCTGTTGGAAAGTGAGACTTCACTTTTACCAGCTGCAGTAAAAGGGGTCTCAGCGGGCATGTAAAACATATGCCGATGCCAGTGTCGGCTGCCTTTTTCTGCAGCTTGGTAAAAGGGCCCCTTAAATTGCATGCTCAAATTGGGCACATGCCCATATTTACACATGCAATTTTTGGTGACTTTTATAGAATGAGGGGATATGTGGTCCTTTTACTAAAGGTTATTTTAGGGGGTATGTGGTCCTTTTACTAAAGGGTGTTTAGAATGTAGGGGCCCTTTTGTTAACTGTGGCAAAAAGTGGCCTTAGCGGGTGGGAAAAACCACCACAAGGGCGTGCTAAGACCACATTTTGCCATAGCCATAAAATAGTTGCTTTTCCATTTTTTGTATTAAGGCAACAATTAGTGCACAACCATTTAAAAAAATTGTTGCATGAGCACTTACCGCCACCTATTTTGTAGGCGGTAAGGGCTCATGTGGAAATCCTACAGTTCGCACACAGTAATGTAGCTGATTAGTGCAGGAATGCCCCCCTGACATGTCCCCTCCCAAAAATATAAACATTTTTTAGAGTGTGAATTAGCTCGTACTAAAATGGCACTTACTGCAAGATGCCTGAGCGCATCCCAAGGTATGACATTTTAAGCTGTGTTATGTTCGTATTAGTACATAACACAGCTTAGTAAAAGGGCCCCTTAATGCATGGTTAGCACCTGGAAACAGGCTACCATATAACTGTGTTAAGGGGATTTCCAATGTGTTAAACCACACGTTACTGAAAGTTTCTGAATGTTTGTGTACGGGCATGGCAGGGGTGGAAAATGGGAATGGAAGCATTAGACAGCTAGCATGTCACTCTGCACACTAACTGGATAAAACAAAGTTAATGTGGGAGTACTTAGTGCTGCTGAAATAGAAGGCATTAAGTGTTCCACGTGCTAATTGCCACTTTAATACAGGACCAACATTAGAAAATGCTGGTTCCACCCCCATGTAGGTTCCATGTAAAATTTGCAGCTACTGCATGGTGTATTCTCACATTAACCCATGGTAACAACAAATTGTACTGTGGTTTTAGTAATAGAACCCCTACGTTTCTTGCCCTGGGTTATTCCAGTTCTTTTAATCTAAATTGTTGTCAGCATTTTCAGGAGAGCAAAATTCTATTTGTCTCCTTGAATGTATCCTTTATTTTCAAAAAGCTGAGCTATTACAATTTTATGAACAATCTTTGTATTATTTTTATGAAGGTAAAAATATAATTTTAATATGATCTAAAAAATGAAAATGTCACGTTACCACAACACATTATTTTAGTTGAAAACTTCTCCAGCTCTCACCAGCCTTCAAGTCTAGACTGTGAACAAATAAAACAAACATTTATAGAAGAGAGAAAGCAGAGGTTCAGGTATCTGAACCATGAAGAAGACAGCCATCTCAACTGTTTCAATCATTACTATCTGGCACCATGCTGTCTAGTCATATAAAGATGTAATTGAAACCACACCGTGTGTGTAGTGGCTTCATTACTAGCTCTGGCTGAGCCACCTCATGTACCAAGCATTCTCTGATTCTCTAACATCCTCAGGTCAAGATTTCTCTACTTAAATATTAGTTTTGTCAAAGAGACTTTAGTTTACCCTAAGGAACAGAAGATAACGAAGTAGATTAGTGAATAAAAATGCCACAAATTGATTCCTGAGTCCATTTTTTTGTCTACTGTTTCAATTTGATTTGCTTATATCTTTAATAATCTTAGGCTAAATGGAATTTATCATGTCCAAAGACATTATCTTCATGACCATGGACAAAAAAAATGTTAGATGTATTATTGGAAAAGCTTAGGACCACCATAGTAGATTTTTAGGATGCCTGCCACAAATATCTAGTAACAGATAAGCAGAATAGATGCTTATGAGTAGACAGTTGAATTCTTTCTTAATGAGCAACAACATTTATTTAATAGAAAAAACCTAGATGATCATTACACTGAGCACTGAATGAATGCTCCTTTTTATTCATGTATTTCTGAAGAAAGCTTTTCTTATTTTTTCCCATCTGGCTCATGTCATCTAGTTATCATATATGGCCTCCACCGAGTTTCTAATTTTTGTCTATTTGCTATGGATGGCAGAGCTAATTCCAGTGCTGCCTTTTGGCAAATAATATGAGTCATGAAAACAGCATCACTTGTCTCATAGTTTCACAACCCCAAAACAGTAAACATGATTTGATTTACCAATATATTTTCAGATTTATATGGTACCCTAGCTAGGACATCACACAGAGCCAATGCATAGAGTCAGCATGATAAACAATTTATAACACACACGTAATAAATACAAAAATAAAAAATAGGCAAGTTGAAATAGGGTACTTTGGGAATCTGAAGCTGATATAGTGGATTTTGTTAGCATAGAAACAGAAATAACAGGAGGAAAAGTGTTCCATTAACAGGGGACAGGAAATGGGAGGTTACCTGCTTAGTAAAAAACCAAACAAGCATAGAAATACATGAGAACGGGACAGGAGATGATTTAAAGTATACTGACACTGCATAAGAATGGTAATATAAGGATTTAGACCACAAATATGTTTAGAAGTGAAATCCAGTCACATGAATACTCATAAAGCTTGGCAAGCAGTATGGTAACAGACAGGAAAGTGGAAGCATGAGAGCTCTGGAGCAGATGGAAAATAGCCCAGCATTAGAATTCTGAAGAAGGTGCAATGGATGAAAAGGACTCAAAGAGACTGACGGAAAAGCTGCTGAAATAATCCAGGCATGGAAGAAATAAGAATGAATGATAGGAAGGTGTCAAATGTCAGAGAAGATGGATCTTATGGATGTCAAATAGCACAGAAAAGAAGATACTCATAGTAAAAATGCATTGAGGAAGAGAAAGAGGGGATTTGAGAATAACTTCTTGTTGGTAAAACAACTGACATGGTTGGTGTTAGGGTATTGAACACCCTAGGTGAAACTTCAGCCTTGTATCCATCCTCAATTAACTTCAGGCCCCCAGGAACTCCCTTGAGATTTTGATAATTAAAATCTACTATCATGCTCTCCCCAATACCTGTAGAAATTTTTATAGGACATTTTGGACCAGATTCTGTAAATGGCATCTAAAATCTAGATATGTCCGATTAATTTACCATGCCTAAAGTTAGGCATGGTGTATAGAATAGCGCATAGGACCAGGGAATGCTCCTCCATTTAGGCATGCTCATTTACATCACTGAAAACCTGGTGTAAATACCCATGCCTAAATGTAGGCGTGTTCCCCCAAATGCTATAACAACATGCATAAATTTGAGTAATATCTTGACATGCCCACACTCCTCACCCCCTTTTCAGCTATATGCATTAGAATTTACACATGCCTCTTTTCAGAGTATAAGAGAATCCGCCAAGGCGGATAACTCGAACGGCCCACGAGAAACCACAAAAAGTGTAAACAGAAAAGGGTGGCAAGTTGACCACAGACACCAGAGCCTGGAAAAAATGGACTTAAAAACAAAGAACGTTTATTTAAAAACATTTATTTGAAAAAAGAACTTGACACAAACGTTGTGTTTCGGCCCTAGACCTGTATCAGGAGTCTGCATGGATAGAAGAGCATCCAGTGCCCTGATGTCGTATAGTACAGAATAAACTGTATGCATAAGGTAATATTCAATCCCTTAATATTGTGAGTTGGATGATGGTCTTGAGAAAGACCTTTGGTAGAAAAAATGTTGTGACGCAGAAGGATAATTTTAGCGTTTGCCAAATGCTAAAACTATCCTTCAGCGTCACCTTATTCGTACAGTTTATTCTATACTATATCACATCAGGGCATTGGATACTCTTCTATCCATGCAGACTCCTGATGCAGGCCTAGTGGCCGAAACACATTTGTGTCGAGTCCTTTTTTCAAATAAACATTTTAAAATAAATGTTCTTTGTTTTTAAGTCCAATTTTTCCAGTCTCTGGTGTCCATGGTCAACTTCTCACCCTTTTCTGTTTACACTTTTTGTCTTTTCAGAGCACACCTAAAAGGCAGCTCATGTAAATACCTAATGTGAGACAGATCACCAGACATGGGTTCGCTTTTTTAAGATAATTCATTTTTTAAAGATATATCAATGTGTGTACTGTCAGAACTACTATATGATTTCATTATATATATATATATATATATATATATATATATATATATATATATATATATATATATATATATATATATATATATATAATCAAGAAAGATATAGTGGAATTGGAAAAGGTACAGCGAAGGGCGAATAAAATGATAGTGGGGATGGGACGACTTCCCTATGCCCTATGAAGAAAGACTAAGGAGGCTAGGGCTTTTCAGCTTGGCGAAGAGACGGCTGAGGGGAGACATGATAGAGATATATAAAATAATGAGTGGAATGGAACAGGTGGATGTGAAGCGTCTGTTCACGCTTTCCAAAAATACTAGGACTAGGGGGCATGCGATGAAACTACAGTGTAGTAAATTTAAAACAAATCGGAGTAAGTTTTTCTTCACCCAACGCGTAATTAAACTCTGGAATTCGTTGCCGGAGAACGTGGTGAAGGCAGTTAGCTTGGCAGAGTTTAAAAGGGGGTTAGACGGTTTCCTAAAGGACAAGTCCATAAACCGCTACTAAATGGACTTGGGAAAAATCCACAATTCCGGGAATAACATGTATAGAATGTTTGTACGTTTGGGAAGCTTGCCAGCTGCCCTTGGCCTGGATTGGCCGCTGTCATGGACATGATGCTGGGCTCGATGGACCCTTGGTCTTTTCCCAGTGTGGCATTACTTATGTACTTATGTAGGATTACAATAGATTTTTAAATTGTCTATACTTATATATATCTTCATATATATCTTTATGTGTATTTGTTTTATTATCACTATTATAGTAGTTTTTGAGATTTATACATATATATTCTCTGTCACATTTTAATGTTTTTTATGTGTGCATTTCATTTATTAATTTATTAATATATATATATATATATATATATATATATATATATATATATATATATATATATATATATATATATATATATATATATATATATATATATATATATATTTAAACATTTTAGAATGTATATATTTGTCTATTTACATGGGTTCCTTTCACAATATTTTAATCTATTTAACCTCATGATATATCTGTTGTGTTATATATTGTTTTGTTATTTATTTATTATTTGTATTTGATGTAGACCCCTGATGCAGGGGAACCCCCTGTTATTAGCCAATTATCATCATTGATTGGCTTGTTACTCAATTGAGTAGCATGCGTAATTGGCCGTGTGCACAGTAACACCACGCCTTATATAAAATCCATGGGTATGGGGACAATTTTCAAAAGGAATTTGCCTCCGTATATAGACTTTTTCAAAAGTGCTTAGCTTCCCTTCAGGTAAACATATGCTGATTAATCTGGTGGGCTAAAAATACTGGGACAACTGCTCTGCTACTGTCAATTGGTGCTGAACAGGCATTTGGCAGAGTACAAAGGGATTTCTATTTTGTACTCTTCAGCGGTATGACTTTGATGATCTATTGTTTTGCTTTGACTATAGCTGCATTTTGCTGTCCCTTCCCCACCCCAACAATGTGCTGCCTTAAGTAACAACCTAATCTGCAGAATGATTAAACTGGCACTGTGTTTACATATATGGAAAACTATCTGAGCAAGAAATATCATCCAAAGGAGGGAAGTATTTCAGCCAGAATGGGTTCAACATAAACTAAACTAAACAAAACAAAACAGAAAAACACTTCCAGGATGACACTATGAACAGATGAAAGCTGTGTAAACTCGAAGGGCAAGGGAAGAGAAAAAGAACTAGAGGCTCTAAGTGAAAAAGTGATAACATCCAAACAAGGAGATAACGGGGAACAGACAGTGAATTTAAAGAGACAAAAGTAAAGGAAGAAAGTGGAATCCTGGGGAACATCAATACAAAGCAGAACTTTTTGCCAAGTAAGTACTGCTGAAAAAAAAAAGGAGAGATAATCATAGAAATGGCTTGAGGAACCTAGAGCAGTCTAAATTAGCAGCAACTTCAGTCCTGCTTAGTGTGAGATGTTGAAATTTAAATAAACAGCCAAAACCTCAGAGCTTGCAAAGCAGTGCACAGTCATTAGTAGTTGAGAAAGGACCTGGAAATTACAAGTTGGCTCTACTAGATTACTGGAAGAAGGCAAAAATGTTTCACACAAATTTACTGAAAAGTGGCTCCCATTTCCATGACTTTGGTCCAGGAAAATGACTTTGGAGTTGAGGTCCTGTCATGGACTGAGCCTCTTCGAGTCCCATTTGGGGACCAGCTCACAGCCATTCAGAAAGATTTGGAGCAACTGTTTCACCAGAATAGGCTGTACTCCACAGTACTTCAGCAAGACGGTTTCATGTTTAACAATTTGCATGATTTTTTTAATCCAGCTTGATCTATCATTGGATCATTCTGGAGAGATAATCTACATTATCCAAGACCCCTGACACAGGCGTTCCACCGAAACATGGACCGCATCAGGTCATCTAATAAATATCACTCTGATGCCCATTGTGCTTCTTTTGACATTTAAGCAGTGTGTTTTTCTAGCAAAAAAGGTGCTGGTTCTCAAATGCCAGGCCACCCTTCAGGGGTGGGGTGATCACTGAAGGGACCCACCCCACAATAGCCAGGCCCCCTGTAACCAGTCACAGAACCTATGAGAAGGCAGAATTGGTGTCTAGAGCCTTAGCTCTTTCATTAAAACTTGGGGTCCATGGGTCAATTTTAGCAGACAATGGAAAAGGTGCCGGTACTCAGTACCCCCAAGTACCCCCTCAAAAAAAGCCCTGCATTTAAGTAACAGGCTTCAGCATATTTTGTGTTAATAGAGTGTTTTATACCTTTGTCTGGCTCAATGCCTGTTCACGCTGTCAAAAGATGACAAGTGGTCCTGATCACCCTGCTGGAAATAGAGTATTATGCCCAGCTTCTCCTTTACTCCTTGGCCTGTGGGTGAAACAGGTTCCCCATACCACTGTCCCAGTCACAGCACACAAATTCTCCTAGACTTCTCCTTAAGAATTGCCCTGACTAGGGTATCTAGGTATCTATCTCCTATACTAGCTCGGACTTAGATGGCTTGGGCCTTTGGGCTGGATGGCGCTTCCTTCGCATATAGGTTGTTTGGCTGGGAGTCAAGAAGCCAAAGATAAAAATTTGAACTATGCACAGAGTTTTATACACCTAGCCTGTTCCCTCTAAAGCAAATCCCCTCCCCATCATTATAATACTGAACACTGTGGAAGCCCCATCTTTCTATCAACCAGTGATGTCATGGTAAAGTTAAGATGATATTATGTTTCCTTAGGAGGTCCAACACATTTCTGTGTAACTATCCTTAAAGCAGAGTCCATGATCTCTACATATTGAATGGAAGCTGTGGATGCAGATTATCTCCTGCATATTCAATATGGATATCCTGAGCATCAGACTTGCTTTGGGTGTCCCTAGGAATGGGTTGAGAATCACCAGGCTAGAATAATTGGGGAAAACGTGCTGTGATTTCTGTTTGGTATCATAAAAATAAAAGCTTTAAAATAGTTCTATTTTTTTACTTTTCAAGTGCAAAAAAATGCAAACAAGCTTGAAACAAAATGATAGTCCAGGCTAGCAGAAGAAAAGATCAGGAAAGCAAAGAGCTTAAAAACTGAGCATCTAGGTCTTAGCCTACAAGATCTTTAAAAAAAAACTGTAGAAACTCAGCCAGGATTTGCCAAAGCTAAAGTTCTTGTAGGCATGCTGTTTTTTTTTCTCATAAATATCTCGAGCTTCTAGTTTCTAATCTTGCCACTTCTTCTCATGTGATTTCCTACAGAGTGCTTTGCAGTCCAAACAATACTGGAAAAATTGCTAATCTTCTCAATTATATTGGGGATTTATACTGCACTGTTTCTAGTACCTGCTCCCTAGTACTCCTGCTGCTGACAAAGAACACCACCTACTAACATAAACCTAGATGACAGCTCTTTCCCTTTCCCCATGTATATCAGAGTGCTTGAGCTCACCTGTCCTTGTAAAAATAACTCTTCCCTGAGTTCCTTTGGCAAAAACAGCATGCCAAAACACAAATGCATTGAAAACAAAATACATCCAAAAAGCTACAATAAATATATGTGTCATTTTCTCTTAGTTTTGAACTAACTTTGACTATAAATGAATACTGTTAATTGGAACATGGTTCCTAAAAGTCATGACAACCAACATCTCTTATATTTCTTGAATCAAATTCTATTAAAAAGCCCTGAAGGTCATTAAATTGTTTAAACTAGCAGCTCACACTGGATCTTAAAAGGAATGTTCTTATGAAAACATGAAATGTAGTGCTTAAACATACAGGGCACACTACAGCGCTAGCTTAAAAACTGATGTCTTCCAGTCTTCATTGGACAGTGAAGATTCCAGATTGAACTGTTTATACACATTTCATACTGTCCTATAAATGTACCTATTAATCATGGTTCTATATACTATTCGTTACTATCATATTCATTGTTCTGTGATAAAATTACAAGGGTAGAATGCCAAACAGTGTAAGATGTGTACAACAGTTTTATAGAGTCTCATGATATATTAATTGTGAGGGTAAATATTCTTTGAGGTAGGTATGGCTGGAAAGAATGCTTATAAAAGTCATAGACAGTTGTTTTTGATATATACATTTAAAATTCAACACTGTATTCAGTTTAAATCTCTGTCCATTTTATGATCTGGTCTGAGTAGCTCACTTATCGGCCCTTTTACTAAGCCATGTAAGCATCTATGCGTGCCCAATGCGCACCAAAATGGAGTTACTGCCCAGCTACAATGTGGCTCTTGTGGTAATTTCATTTTTGGTAGGCGTCCAAGTGGCATTTGGTGCACATAGGTCATTACTGCCCGGTTACCGCATGAGTCTTTACTGCTAAGTCAATGGCTGGCGGTAAGGTCGCAGACCCAAAATAGATGTATGGCAATTTTGATTTTGCAGTACGTCCATTTTTGGCAAAAATTTTAAAAAGGCCTTTTTTAAGGGCGCGCTGAAAAATGGATTGGCGTGCTCCCAAAACCTGCGCCTATACCACCATTAACCATTTTTCAGCACACCTTAGTAAAAGGGCCCCATATTCTGTTGATGTGTAATTGTTTGATACAGACACCGATTGCTCTGGGGATTGACACTATTTACTAAAATCAGAAGAGCACTCCCTGGAATATGGAGTGGGTCTTCTCTATGATTTTGGAGGGCATTATAAAAAGAAATGAAAGGACAGTATCAGGGGGCTTCTTTCATAAGACAGACTTGGAGACTGTAGGAAGAGAGAAAAAGTCTTCCTTTCACAGGAGACCACAGGATTTAAAAAAAAGTTTAACTAACCAGGATGGAGAATAAAACTGGAGATTGTAGAAAGGGTCTGCTTGTCTCTCCTTACAGACCCTTGGTCTGTGTACAGAGAGAAGTACTAGGACCTACTGACCACTGGAAGGTATATCCAGCCTCAGAGGAAGGCATGAGACCTTTGTGTGTATCTCACTGCTATCCTGGGAGACTCAAAGCAGGTCCTGAACCCCAGAAGCATCCTGTGCAGGTGGTGGAGAGCTGAAATGTAGTTTTTTTTGTTTTCTTTTTTTAATCTTTTGAGAGTGTTCAGGAAAAAAGGAGAATGATTCCTTTTTAAAAGTAACCCTGGGCATTGACTGAATTTTGGGTGCTGAGGAGTATAATTTTAGGTGAAACAAACAGGGGTGTGAACTCTTTGCAGAAACTCTGGCCATTTAAATTGTCTGTCAAGGGGTATTCAGGCATTTTCAATGGCACTTAACTGGATAGTGCCACTGAAAATGCCCAGTTAGCACTCAAGCTGAAATCAGCTATTTTGGCATTCTGGGATTGAAGTCAGCATTTAGCCTATTAAGATAACCACATAAAACACACAGACCTATCTTTATGTGGTTCTTCATAGCTGGTTAAGTGCCAGATATAGCACTTAACTGTCAATGTTTAGCTCAGGGGCGTATCTGCGTGGGGCCTCAGGGGCCTGGGCCCCTGCAGATTTCACCCTGGACCCCCCTACCGCTGCCAACCCTCCCCCTCCGTTGTTGTCGCCTACCTTCGCTGGCGGGGGACCCCAACCCCCGCCAGCCGAGGTCCACGTCCTCCTGCCGCTGCCGGCTGCCGTTAAAAGAATTCCGTCAGCTGGCGGGGGACCCCCAACCCCCGCCAGCCAAGCCGAGGTCCTTTCATTTCTTCTTCCAGTAAAGCTGGCGCCGAAAGTTTCTTCTGAGTCTGACGTCGCTGCATGTTGTACGTGCAGGACGTCAGACTCAGAAACAGAATGAAGCTCATTCTGTTTCTGAGTCTGACGTCCTGCACGTACAACGTGCAGCGACGTCAGACTCAGAAGAAACTTTCGGCGCCAGCTTTACTGGAAGAAGAAATGAAAGGACCTCGGCTTGGCTGGCGGGGGTTGGGGGTCCCCCGCCAGCTGACGGAATTCTTTTAACGGCAGCCGGCAGCGGCAGGAGGACGCGGACCTCGGCTGGCGGGGGTTGGGGTCCCCCGCCAGCGAAGGTAGGCGACAACAACGGAGGGGGGGGATTGGCAATGGCAGCGGCTGGGGGGAGGGGGATCGGCAATGGCGGCGGCGGCGGCGGCGGGGGGGGCTATAATGTGCCCCCTCACTCTGGCCCTGGCCCCCCCTACCGCCGCAGTTCAGATACGCCCCTGGTTTAGCTGGCTCCTTATACCCAGAAATTCAATGTCAGAGCACAAACATGGCCCGGCATTGAATTTCCGAGTTTAACATCAATGGCAGTCAGCAAAATGCTGATCTCCACTGACTGAATTTCAGCCCTTATGTTTCTACATTGACCTCTCTGAAAATTTACTAGCATTGTGCTCTTAAATTTATGTTCAAAATTTCAGTATACCCCTACATTTAGGAGCATAAAAACCAAGTGGCAAAACAGATGGAGTTTAGCAAAGATGAGGCCTAAACTTATTTATTTATTTGTTACACTTGTAGCCCACATTTCCCCAACTAATTTTAGGCTCAATGTGGCTTACATAGTTCCAGAGAGGTGGTTACAGACTCCGGAGTGAACAGTTACAGTTGAATAGTATAATTATATGGATTTGGTGTGGTTCACCCTATGCAGGTTGCATGGGATAAGGACTGTGTGATAAGGACTTCAGTATTGACCATTTCCGAGTTTAGTTATAGTGTTTCATTTTTCGGTATTATGTTGCTTCTATAGGGTATGCTTTTCTGAAGAGGTGAGTCTTTAGGTTTTTACGGAAGTTTAGGTAGTTGTTCGTGGTTTTCAAGTTTTTTGGCAATGAGTTATAAAATAAGAGTTAAATTAGGCTTTGAACCTCAGTCGCTTGGTTTAAAGTCCACTGTACTAACCACTAGGCTACTCCTCAGACTTGCTTCCTGCTTTGCTAAGAATTCCCATAATATCTGAAGCTGTCAGAGCCTGGTATCCCCTTTCAGTTTCACTTTCAGGGGAAGGGGAGGAGGGACTGCAACCACTCCAGTGGTCAGCCGCTCAATCAGAGCACTTTTTTTTTTTTACCCTGGATGTGACTGAAATAGATCAAATTAAGGATGTCCTTTTTTAGACTTGAACATTGCTTCCCATTCTGTTATTAGAGTTGGTTATCCAGATTTTGGGCCTCCCCTAGTCACACCCAAAATATACCCACAACATACCCCCTTGCTATTTGAAAGAATTGCAGTGTTGGACATCCCTTTTCTGCCTTTGCAAAATCAGGATATGGACGTTTCAAGCACATGGATAACCATTTGAGCATTTTGAGACATCCATATGCTTTGAATAAGCTCCTAAATTTGCCTGAAAATAGGTTACAAATTTAGGAGCCTAACTTAGAAGAATAAATTTAGCATTCAGTTTTGTTTTGAATATTGGACACTTTGATTTTTGTATTGTTTTACTCATTGCCTATAAAATTGTTTTTTTTTTTGTTAATGGGCACTGCCTATTAGACATGTTTACAGAACTACCTCAATGTCATTGTCAGTTTTGCTTGTTCAATTATTTTACCAGTCAAGGTCTTGAGAGCAGTCTTGCACTGACACCCAGGACTTTTTTTATTTTCATTGTATGCTGGAAATATGATTCATATAAGTGATTTTCCAGTGGACCTCCAGACAACTAGACAATAAGGGGGAAAGTTATCAACATTGGGTACTTTTAAAGTGTGTTATTTTACTGCGACTCGGTCTCACTGCATAAAAAGGGACCTGTGCTAAAATAGCATGCGTTAGTGGTAAATCATACATCTTAATGCTAGCCCACAGTGATAACTATGTACCTTTTCTAATTCCACTATATCTTTTTTGAGATGCATTGACCAGAATTGCACACAGTATTCGAGTTGCGGTCACACCATAAAGTGATACAAAGGCATTATAACATCCTCTTACATAGCCCTTTTACTAAGCTGCATTAATAAATGTGCTTAGCATGTTCTTTTGTGGTTCTTCCATGCAATAAGCCTATTTCTAGTGCAGCTGTAATTTTTCTATTTGTTCCATTTCTGGTGCTATGGTAATGTTACCATTAGTGCACAGCCATTAAAAAAGAATTAATAGAGGGATCAAGATGGTGTCCGTGAGAGGGTGTGTGGTTTGAGCGCTCCTGAGCTTTGCACCACGTCTCGCAGAGTAATCCTTTCTTTTCCCAAATTCATGGGGAAAAGAAAGGGGAAAACCGGGGCTAAAGCCTCTCCTAACCCCGGTGATATTCCAACCCTGCGGCAGACGATGATGGAGGCTTTTTGTGCTCAAACGCTAGGAGCACAGACACCGACCTTGGTTGGATCCCCGGGAATGCTGGGTGATCTTAGCTCTGAGGCGGTAACATTGAGTCCGCCTCAACAATCGGCTCCACCGAGACCCGGAGGGGATTTGACACCGGCTCGAGAGTCACGAATGGAGTTGGTAGTGACTAGAGGAGGCCCTGCTGGTTTTTCAACTCAAGATGAGTCAACAACAAGTGTGAGGAGAGTTGACCCCTCACCCTCTCCCATCATGGTAACCCCCTCGGAGAGAGTCGGTGAGCATTTACGTCCTGCCGTTATAACCTTAGAGACCCTGTAGGACGCAATCCAGGCTTTAAATTTATCACTACTACAATCTACGAACTTATTCAAGACTGAAGTAACCGAAGTTAAACAACAGCAGCAAGCTTTAACCTTGAGGGTAAAAACGCAAGAGGATAAATGTGAGTTAAATGAACTAGAGATTAAAAAACTGCAAAGTGTTATGGGAACTGTTGTCGTTGAAAAAGATAATCGCCACTACGGCAAATGTAAGCCACATTGAGCCTGCAAATTGGTGGGAAAATGTGGGATACAAATGCTACAAATAAATAAATACAAAAGTAAATAAAATAATATACAGAAAAAGGTGGAATACTTAGATAACCAACTGAGACATAACAACTTAAGATTTTTAAATTTTCCAAAGACGCCTTTGATAGCGTCAACGGAAATGTTGCAGAAATACTTTATTGAAATACTAGGTATTCCTAAAGAAGCTCTTCCTCCTGTTGTAAAAGCATACTATATCACAGGAATAAAACCACTGCCTGCAGAACCTATGCCCGATCAAAATTTAACAGAACTTCTTGAAACTTTTTTAGAGATAATTACCGAGCGCACGACTCTTCTTGCTACTTTTGCCTTTGAGACTGATAGGAACAATATATTTAGGCTTTACTTCAGATTTATTTCCACGCAATTTCTGGGATCAAGGATACAAGTTTTCCCGGATTTAAGTAAATCTATGCAGAGAAGGAGAAAAGAGTTCCTGGGGTTAAAGCCACGGATTCTTGCCCTGGGAGGAACTTTTACTTTAAAATTTTCATGTAGATGTTTAATTTCTTTGAATATGATTAATTATGTATTCTTTGACCCAGTTAAACTGCGACAATTTATTATTGCCAAAGAAAGTGGTCGTGGCGAATTAACTTCGATTGCTCCAACAGGAAGCTGAAACTGCTGGTTCGGAACTGTGCTCTCCCCTCTCTTTTGTGAATCTATGTTAGATTTTCTTTTTATTTCCTTATTGTTCTATTTCCTTATGTCTTGATCAATAATGTGTGGACTAATAAGACAATTTTTCAAGTTTTCTATTTAGTAGGAAAAGAATATTTTCCTTAATTATATTTTTTTTCTTATTTTTCCACATTTATATTATGTAAATGTAAAATTGAAAATCAATAAAGTTATTAAAAAAAAGAATTAATGCAGGAGCCCTTACTGCCTCCTGTTAAGATTGTGTTAGCATGTGGTAATGTCAACATACTAGCTAATTATTTATTTGGATTTTGTTCACACCTTTTTCAGTAGTAGCTCAAGGTGAGTTACAGTCAGGTACACCAGGTATTTCTCTGTCTCTGGAGAGCTCACAATCTAAGTTTGCACCTAATACAATGGAGAGTTAAGTGACTTGCCCAAGACCACAAGGAGTAGCAGTGGGATTTGAACCAGGCACCTCTAGTTGTCAAGACTGGTGCTCTAACCACTAGGCCACTCCTCCATGCCCATTCTTGGCCCCTAACATGCACACAAAAATAACTAACATATACTTTGTGCGTGAAGATGATAAAACTAACATGGAATGCTTGAGCACATCCCACATTAGGCCATTTTTGTTGCATTAGGCACACATTAGCGTCTAATGTAGCTTAGTAAAAGGTGCTTAAGTTTGCAATCTTCCCTCTCTTGGCATGGGTTGATGGGATAAGACAACAGCATCCTTACAGCAGAGATCCTCAGGGGTAAGGTCAGCCTGCTCTTTTTCTTAGCAGCTGCATTTTGGTTGTCTCCCTTCTGGAGATAGTTTCATGGACCCCAGGTTGGGAACCACTCTCACTTTATTAAGGTGCCATTTTCACGTACTCTACGACTTAGGCAGGGTGTTTTTTATTGTTTAATTTTATTTACAATGTAGTAGAAAAACATCAATATTTCTTTTCATTTAACTTTTTTTTTTTAAACAACGGTTCTAATGCACATAGATTATATATTTCCTATGATGCACTCCATTATTTTACTTATCCATGTGTTTGGACAATTGCTGTTAAACTTATTAAAAGCAATTCTATTTTACCTATATGGTATGTATATTATGGAAGTAGAGGAAAGAAAATAATTACACATGATGTACCATTTGTGTTTTTGATGGGTAATTACATAAATGCCTGCATTAGTGATAAGTACATCCATCCTTTTCACTCTAGACTGACAGATTTTCGAAACAAAAATACACACAATTTATTAGCTTTGAAATTTATCCAGGAAAATTAATCACATACATTTATAACTAGCAATTTATGTGAATATTTTTCTTTGGTTAAAATATAAACATAATTTTACATGTAAGTGTAAACCCCTCCCCTCCCCCTGATAACCTCATTTCAATGCAGGTAAATTTCTGTGCACAGGGTGGACAATTTTGTAAGCACCAAAGGTCTGTACAAACATCCCTGCTTTATCAATGGAAATTTATTTTATTTTTGTTACATTTGTACCCTGCACTTTCCCACTCATGGCAGGCTCAATGCAGTAGGCAATGGAGGGTTAAGTGACTTGCCCAGAGTCACAAGGAGCTGCCTGTGCCTGAAGTGGGAATTGAACTCAGTTCCTCAGGACCAAAGTCCATCACCCTAACCACTAGGCCACTGCCCTCTTAGAAGGCAATTTTTAAATCAACCAACATGAAAACAGATTAAGACAAAATAATTTAAAAAGGTTCCCCTCAGGGTGGATAAAAGCACATGTGCTGTGTACAGCGCTGCGCAACCCTAGTAGCGCTCTAGAAATGTTAAGTAGTAGTAGTAGTAACAGGATACGTACTTTTGCCTACCTCAAAAAGGGACAGTCTTGGGAAGAAGGCTAGAACAGGTACAGAAAAGTAAGTACAGGCTTTGCTCCTGTTGTGAAGCAAAAGTAATGTCTGTAGACCTTATTCATCCCTGATGCTCCACATTTCCAAAGAAAGTCAGTGGATAATTTCTCTTTGAAAACTTGATTCCAGTGGATCTTCCTCCATGTCCTCTCCTTCTGCTGATAGCTCTGCATGTGGGCTAGTAATAATCTGACTTTTCTCCTGCCAGCAGCTCCATATATGAGCTTTGTCTGAACTACTTCTTTTTCCCTTATCTGCCTGCTTGCCCAAAGAATGACCCTGTTCTGCTTTATCTTTTTTCTTCCTCCTGGCTTTCCTAGAAGGGAGTTGTCTATGTTCCACCTCTTCACTTCTTCCAAGATGCCATATGGTACTGGGAGCAGCAATTGCTCCTGTTGTTCTACTCCAAGCTTAGGGGTCCTTTTACAAAGGTACACTAGCATTTTTAGCACACACTAAACGTTAGTCACCCATATATTTCTATGGGCATCGTTAGCATTTAGCGTGTGCTGATTTGTGCATCTTTGTAAAAGGACCCTATAGAGCCTTATGCATCTGCACCATTCACACCAATCTAGTTCATATATTTTCTTAACTTGCTTTCAGTAAGCTGAGAGAAAAACATGAGTTCATTTTCTGTCACTCACTATTAGCTCCACTTCTTCATCAAGAAAACTTTTATCAGTCATAGCTCAGTGTCCTCAAATGATCATCTTCATGCATATTTTGTCTGCAATTTGGCATTTGTTATCTAAAATGATGTAATGATGGACTATAAGGAAAAAGGATCCTTGTGGAGAAATTCAGACAATATGTTTATATACATTTAAACTAGTGGAAGATATCCATAAGCTTGGAATGAAAGGGAGGTGCTGTTGTTGGGAGATTTCATCTTGCCTGATGTGGATTGGAACATTCTATCAGCAGAATCAGAAAGAAGCAGATAGATAATAGATACCTGTCAAAGTATTTTGCTCAGACAAATGGTGATGTAACCCATTAGGAAAGGGATGATGCTGGATCTATTACTCACAAATGGAGGAAGTTTTTCCAGTGTCTTCCCTACCCAGTTCTGGGCCAGGATTTTCCAAACTTCGGACCCCTCTCGGTCAGAAGAAGAAAAAAAGTGTTGATGAGTATGAAAAGAGCTCAAAATGGCCTAAACATCACCATCAGTGGTGGGTAGAGGAACCATCCTGCTCTCTGAATTTAGGAACTGTAGTTGATGAAGCCCATTTAGATAGTTGTCCTGAGCGAGTTGGAGAAAGAACTTCTGATAATTTGAATGAGGGTGGGCCCTGGAGCCAGAATAGCCTTCAGCCACACAGCGGTCAAGGTGAGCAAGCAACCGGATGTATAAGTAGAGGAGAGAAGGAATCAATTTCAAGTTTATTACAATTTGATATACTGCACCATTGGAAACCTTCTGAGCAGTTTACCATAACAATTGTTAGAATAAAAGAAAATTTAACCAACTACAAAGTCAATAGGAAAGAAAAAAAGAAGTAAGAAAAGATTAAAATCACAAAACAACAACCAACAGACTAGTAGACATACACAGCATAGTACCGGAATCAGTCTCACCCTGATATAATATCAAATAATCAGTCTGGAAAAGCTGTGGTAAACAAATGATCTCCCTCCACATTCAACTGGCTGAAGCTTGGGGCCAAATTAGGAAGTAAGCTCAAGAAATGAAGGAATATGAGGACAACCTGAGAAGAGATGAAAGGGCTGTTAGAAACCACTGAACAGCAGGCTGAAGGGCTGAAGAAATAAGACAGTTGGGGCCAAACCACTGAAAGGGAACTTTGCACAAGCAGGACTGCATTTGGAATCTAAGTTCCTGAAAGTCCCATTGGGGTCCCGGGATGAGGAGCAGAATATTACAGAGTTGACCCAGCAGCAAGAGCAACTAATCTCCAAGAGACCCTTCCGGAAGACTCTGCCAAAGCAGGCGAAGGAACTGCTCAAAATTTTCATGATGAGGTTTGCAATAGCAAACTTTTGGCTCCACAAACAGAGTGTAGTTTAGATTAGGTTGTTGCTTGTTCTCTAGTCTTGTCTGTGGCTTATAGTTTTGTGTCTAGTCCTTGTCTGTTTGTGTTTTTAGTGGCTGTTCTGCAGCTTCCAGTCCTGTCTCCTCTCTGTCAGTATTTGTTCCCTGTTTTAGTGGCTGCTTGCAGCTTTCAGTCCTGTCCTTTAGCTTATCCCTTCCTTGCCCTGCTGTCCCGGTATGTTCCTTTCCCCTCTGACCCTCAGTCCTGGTTCAGCCTAGTGGGTATCCAGTCCTGCCTTGCCCAGTAAGTCCTGCTGGCCACCTGCAGCCAGGGCTCAACTCCTGGTGAAAAGCGGCCAAGCACAGGTGAAGTTTAAGTGTGCCTGCTCTGCTTATTCCTGCTTGTTTGCCTCTGCTGTAACTCCAGTCCGGGGTTCCAGTCCTGTTCTGCCTAGTCTCCGGTGTGGGGTGGTTTTGCCTGCCACTGCCACTCGTCAGCAGTGGCCCAAGGGCTCACAAACCTAGTTCCAGATTTGAAAATGTGACATACAGCCAGCATAAAGTGCATTGCAGAATAGAATATAGCATAGTATTAGAATACCTGACTCAGTTTGTCTGCCAGGACATTATTCTTCCCTACCAAGTAGCAGTGGCGTAACCAGACTGCCAATTTTGGGTGGGCCTGAACCCAAAGTGGGTGGGCACAAAATTTTCTCTTTACTCCCCCCCCCCCCCAGCAAAATTTAGTCACACTCAGATGCATTTGTCACATAGGGTAAAGTACTGCTTTTCAGTGCATCAGATTTCAGACAATTTATTTAATAGCCTAATCCTTTTCAGTGAGCTTTCAGAGGACAAAACCTCCTGCCTCAGGTCAGTATAATGCTGTTACGGTATCCTCTCCTGACCTAAGGAAGGAAGGATTGGTCTCTGAAACTTTATTAACACCATATTACTTTATCCTAAATTAAAAATAAAATTATTTTCTTTACCTTTGTTGTATGGCCATTTACTTTTTCTAATTGTGTTGCTCCCAGTCTCTCCAGGGGCAGTGACGTAAGAGGCGGGAGGAGCCTGCAGAGCCAGCAGCCAATGCTTCGAGGCTGCCTGCGGTGCCGCGTTTTTTAAAAAACATTTTTTCTTGTCTCGTTAGCGTTGGCGCTCAGCTCAGTCAGCTGAGCGCTTCTTCTTTTTGTAGCGCCGGTCCTGCTGCTCATCAGGAAAATCAGCAGTAGCTGGCAATGGGAGCTGGGGCTGGCACGGGCCTTGAGGAAGAGTGGGTGGGCGGGCCAGAGCTGAAATTGGGTGGGCCTGGGCCCACCCAGGCCCACCCATAGCTACGCCCCTGCCAAGTAGGTGGCCCCGAGAGTCATCCTGTGAGAGATGACCCAATTCTACATTCAGAAAGTTTTCCTATATACAAGTTAAGATGGAAATTTGGTTGTTAGTCTGGACTAGGATTATTTAGTTGGCCAACTGATCCCTGAAAGCTTTTAGAGCATTAAATTTACTGTAATTAAGGGCAACAGACTAGATTCTATATATCAAGCTTCTTTCTTACACCATATGTCCTGCAATTCTGTCACTTTAACATTATTCCTATCATATAATGCCACTACCCCGCCCTTTTCTCCTAGCCTGTCTTTCCTGAATAGATGACAGCCAGATATAATTATATCCCAGTCATGGTTCTCCGTGAACCACGTCTTCATGACTGCCTCTAAATCCAAATCAGCTTTTACCATTACATTCTCCAGATCCAGGTATTTGTTTCCCATTCTATGGGCTCTCCAGATAATG
The DNA here is from genome assembly GCF_901765095.1 of Microcaecilia unicolor. Classification (NCBI taxonomy): domain Eukaryota; kingdom Metazoa; phylum Chordata; class Amphibia; order Gymnophiona; family Siphonopidae; genus Microcaecilia; species Microcaecilia unicolor. The sequence continues at coordinate 135,056,322 of NC_044038.1, forward strand.
CTCTTTTTTTCCTATTCCTATAAAAGTTTTAGATATCTTACATTCCTGAGAGCTGTTAACGGCTTCCAGTCTTTTCTCACCCATCCCCATCAAATCTAGTTTAGAGACCTCTTAAGTATATAAGACAGTCTGTTACGGAACACACTTCATCCCTTCTTGGATATATGACGCCATCTCTATTCTGTAGGTGTTGGAAAAGCATCCCATGGTCAAGGAAACCGGAGCGCTCTCGCTGGCATCATCCATGCAACCACACATTCAGCTCTAGAATACAAGCTTCCCTTATTTGGCCTTTACCATCAACAGGAAGGATCAATGAGAACACCGCCTGTGCACCTAACTGCATCACCCTCTGTCCCAGAGCCATGAAGTCACGTTTGATATGTTCAGCAGAATACCTAGCAAAATCATTTGTGCCAACATGAATGAGCAGTATAGGGTGATGGTGTTGAGTTTTGTTCCTTCTTGTACTTGAGATATTTTCAGCTCTTCTACCTCCAGGGCTGTAAATCGATTCTTCAGTTCAATAGAAGATGGAGGGGTTTTTTTTTTTTGGGGGGGGGGGTGATTTTTCAGGATCTGGTGATCTGCGTTCAGTTTACTTGGCAATATCGTTTGTGACTTATGATTATTTTACCCCATATCTCATTCTTTGTCAAGACTTACCCTCCTACAGTTTTCATATAACTGCCAATAAAACCCTGATTTGTAAAAGGAAAGTAGTATATTTAGCATGTACAAAATATGTGAAAGCAAATTGGAGATTACAAAATCCTTACAGAAAAACATTAGCTGAGTTTTGAACAAAGTTACATGTTGCACGGACATGGCGAGGTTTGAATTTGATGAGAGAAATATATATTCCCCATAGACAATCCTGCATGCTTCCAGCTGTTAAATCTTTTAAAAGGTAATTGTAGCCTAGGAGAATTGCTTTCTTCATTTAGAAAGCATCTATCACAAGCTTAGAAAAAAGGAAGGAATATAGTGTACAATAATTAAAAGCATCCTAAAGCTGAACAAATAATCTCTATTTGTCACTGACCTCTTCGCCTGTACTACAGTTTCAAAATTAATTGAACCAATTAGTAACGTTTCAGCACTGTGAGAAATACTGGCAGGGAGTCTAGAATAGAACCGTGATATTTAATCTGTATTAAAATGAACTTGGGAGCTGATCAATACCTAATAAATTCAGTCTGGTGGCAAAGTATATGAGTTACCTGCTGTTAATGGATTTTTTTTAACAGAAGTGATATCCAACTATTATTCATTTAGTGTGTTTTATTACAGAAATTCAATTAATCCTTTGGGAAAAGAAACAATAATATATTAGTATTCTTTTGGCAGGCAGAGGTAGATCATATTTGAATAATTTACACATTAAATTTATTTAAAAACTGCTGATATAACTCACTCTCTTGCTACTTTTTGACATTTTTCATTATAATAATGGTATTTACTGCACATATTTCACTTTTTGTGTTGCACCGTATTGTTGAACTATGGTGTATATCACTCGATATGAGCGCTGGAACCCTTTGAGTTCTGTCATAATGAATTTCCTGATATAGTAAACTTTCTCAAAGTCTCATTTCCTTCCAGCATATCTTGGTGGAATTAAAATCCTAATATGAAGCAGAAAACTACCCTGATAGTACAGTTCATGAACAATAACGACTTATTTCAAGGGACACCTTAGTTTCAAAAATGTTTCTCCTCGTATTTATATAAAATCAGTTCTATCACACTCATAATAACATATTCAGCATAATAGTTCAGACATCATAAAAATACAGAAATCAATACATCTGTATTATATATCTGTATCTTCTATATAATGTCCAGAAAAAAATGGGACGCTAACATTTTTCCAAATAACCCAAAAACAAATGTACTATTATTTAAAAAGTATTACTATTATTGTCAGGTGTTACTGCACGATGTTTTAAAACTGGATGATCTTTGTTTTCAAAATGACATCATTCAGGAAGTGACCATTAAGATCTGTTTTTGCAAAATGGTGTTTAGCGAAGAAGATAAAGTTGCGATTAAATTTTTGCAACAAAATAAGACTCACCACGCAAAGTGTTTGCTAAGAGAATTGCCTAACAAAGTTGAACTAATGTATTTTCAAAGGTCATACTAAGGGCCCTGTTTACAAAAGGCACACTAGTGTTTTAACTGTGTGTTAATCAATATACATAGAATAGAATAAAACATAGAAAAGAAAATAAGATACCTTTTTAATTGGGCTAATTTAATACATTTTTATTAGCTTTCAAATGTAGCCCTCCTTTGTCGTCAGATCAGAAATAAGCAAATTTTGATAAGTAACAGCATATATAAGTGAAACATCAAAGTATTTTAGTGACAGTGTGTTAAAAATTAGTGCACACTAACTGTGTAGATGACCATAATATTCCTATGGGCATCTGAGAAGAAACAGTGTATTTTAAGCCTATAAAATGTATTGGATATTTTCCTGCATTGATTATGTTCTGAAATGTATTTCTCCATTTGGCCAGAAGATGGTGCATGTTTATGCTTAAAGCTGTTACAGAGGACTGACTTTTCTTTCTTTTAGTTGGCACACAGATAATAGGAAGTGCCTGTAGTGATGTAACCAGTTTTTATTTGATTGGTCTGGAATTTGATTTTACCCAGCAGATGCTGGCTGTTGCTTCAGTTTCAGCCCGAGAGAGAGAGAGAGAGAGAGAGAGAGAGAGAGAGAGAGAGCTCTTTGCTGAAGCGCTATAAAAAACAGTTATATTTGATAACTGGTGAACAGCTATATATGTCCTGATCTCCCCAGGTACTTTCTAGGAAGTATGCAAATGTATAGTTAGTTTTCTAATTGACATTTTTCAGTTACTGTTGTAACTGTTTGCTAAATGCACATTTTTTGTCCACTGTTCCAAATTCTGAGAATAAACACATTTGTTTGTTTGTTCTTCCTGTCTGGACTGATAACGAATCCTGGTGGCTTGTGTGTTGGGTCTGAGTGCTTTCTGAGAACTGTGGGACAACTGGGAGTGTGGCCCCAGTAACCTAGAAAGCACTGGAGATACTTTGAGAGTGGGAGACTTGCCCAGAGGTGGTTGGGACCCAGTAGGTGGGAGGAGGGTGCTAGTGTAGAGCACGAGCGGTAGGTCCAGGCAGACCTGAGCTATACTGGAGATAGACCCTCTAAGTGGCTGCGGGATAACCCCAGGTGGGTGGCTAAGTGTTTTGTGGCAATGTCTATATGGTTAGTGTGCCCTAATTTTTAGCATGGAATAAAAACATTAGTGCACCCTTGTGTCACGTTCCTCACCTGCTGCGTGCCTCGCACGCTCCTCACCCCCACCTCTGTGATTGGGAGCATCGGCCATGCTGGCTGGGCCGGCATTCCGCTTCTGCTCTCCTCGTTCGGCTGGCAGACGCCGGCTGTCTCAGTGGCCTCGGAATTCTCGCCCTCTACCGTTCCCCTAGTTTTTGCACGCTGGCCATTTTGGCAGTGCCGGTGTTCAAGGGAGTAGCTCTCCTCTTCCGGGCGCGGGGCCCGGGAATACGGGAGCTCCAGCCATGCCTCCGACGCCCGGATTGGCCACTCGCGCCCGGACTCCACCTCCTATTGGCTGACCAATCGGGTCTCCCTTGCCAGCTGATTCCACGGAGCTCCTGATGGTGGGGGCTATTTTAGGAGAGTCAGTCCTCCACTTCATTGCTTCGGCTTCTACCTCGGTGGACTATTGTTGGTGTATACCAGTTTTCTACGCTGTTACCTTTTTGTGGCTGACAACTGCCTGAATCCTGACTACTCTCCGCTAGCTGCCTGCCCTGACAACTGCCTGAATCCTGACTACTCTCTACTCACCGCCTGACCTGCCTACTGCCTGAATCCTGACTACTCTCTGCTAGCTGCCTGACCTGCCAACTGCCTGATTCCTGACTACTCTCTGCTCGCCACCTGACTCCTGACTACTGTCTGCTAGCTGCCTGACCCGACAACTGCCTGAATCCTGACTACTCTCTGCTCACCGCCTGACCTGACAGCTGCCTGAATCCTGACTATTCTCTGCTCGCTGCCTGACCTGACAACTGCCTGGATCCTGACTACTCTCTGCTTGCTGCCTGACCTGACAACTGCCTGGATCCTGACTACTCTCTGCTTGCTGCCTGACCTGACAACTGCCTGGAACCTGACTACTCTCTGCTTGCTGCCTGAACTGACAAATGCCTGACTCCTGACTGCTCTCTGCAGGCTGCCTGACCTGACAGCTGCCTGAATCCTGACTATTCTCTGCTCACCGCCTGACCTGACAACTGCCTGGATCCTGACTACTCTCTGCTTGCTGCCTGACCTGACAACTGCCTGGAACCTGACTACTCTCTGCTTGCTGCCTGACCTGACAACTGCCTGGATCCTGACTACTCTCTGCTTGCTGCCTGACCTGACAACTGCCTGGAACCTGACTACTCTCTGCTTGCTGCCTGACCTGACAACCGCCTGACTCCTAACTGCTCTCTGCAGGCTGCCTGACCTGACAACTGCCTGAATTCTGTCCACTCGCTGCTAGCTGCCAGACCTGACACTGCTTAACTCCTGTCTACTCTCTACTTGCTGCCAACCGTTGCCAGCATCTGGATTGCTCCCTGCCTGCTGCCTTCTGGGATCCAGAAGTCCTGTCAACCGCTTGCACCTGGGGGCTCAACCCTTGGGGAACAGTGGTCACCACAGGTGAAGTCTCGGGGTTGCTTTGCTGCCTTGCAGAGCGCAGGTTTGAAGCTTCGCTCCTGTGCCTCTCCTGGGCACAAGGACTCACGAACATGACAGCTTGTATAACAGGGCCCTAAATGTTTAAAGAACTGCAAAGTATTTTGAAACTATATAAGGGGTCCCATTTTTTTCGGGATACTGTGTATCTCTGTATCTATATATGCATTACCCTCTGGGGCTCATTTTCAAAACAGAAAAATCACTATTTTCAAAATACATTTTAAAGATGGTTTTCTTTTTTTAATTTATAAGAATCTTTATTGAGCATTGAATAACAATACAACTGTTCAAAAGTACAAGTATGACAGCAACAAGTAAGCAAAAATACATCCACGCAAACATCATGATTCACATCTCAATAAGCTGCCTAAATACTTTTTCAATGCAGCTATAAGTTCCAGTCAGTATTCTTAATTTTTCCATTTACATATTCACCCCTCCCAATAAACTATCTTATCCAAATCCAATCTACCTAATTCACAAACTACCCCCCCCCCACTCCACCTCCCCCCCCCCCCCACCCTTCATCCATCATTAGGCAACAGTAAGTAAGATAATGAAAGAAAGCAAAAAGAACAATGAAGTACATTGGTTACACCGTCCAATCATACAGGATAATGTTGAGTAAATGGTTCCCATATCTGTTCCCATCTGGGCAGTTGTTTCTTTTTCACCGCTGTCAAGCGTTCCATCTCACATAAATACCTCACCTTAGCCACCCACCCACTCAGCGATGGAACCCCAGGCGTCTTCCAGCACCTCGCCATGTGTATGCGAGCCGCCTGTAAGACCGCCCTCACCAATTGGAATTGCATCTCATTACACCCCCCCGGCTTCATTCCCAGGAGGAAGACCGCTGGGTGCCACTGCACCAGGACTCCCAGCCAAACCTGCAATCTTGATTGTATAGCCCTCCAATATGCCTTTGCTTTAGAGCATTTCCACCAAATATGTCCCATAGTACCTAGATCACCACAACCCCTCCAACAGTTAGCGGAGACCTCAGGGAACATATGCTTTAGTCGTACTGGAGTCAAATACCAGTGATAAAAAACTTTAATCGCATTCTCTTTCACTGCCACTGATAGAGCTAACTTCATAAGCCCCTTCTCCAACCTCACCCATGTATTCTCTGATAAGGTAAACTCTAGTTCTTTCTCCCAATTCTGCCTATGCAACAAGTAAGGCTTGTGTCTTTGGCTCACGTAGCCATATAAAGAAGTGATCATCCCCCTAGTACTTCCCAATTTAACACACATCTCTTCCAAAAGATCAACCTCCCATAGCAGGCATTGTTTATATTTCGGAGTATGCAAAAAATGTTGTAATTGCAAATAGGCATACTTGTCCTTTACCCGTAGCCTAAAATCGTCAATGAGCTTCTCATAGGGGACTAGCTCGTTATCTTCATACAACTGTCCCCACATCTCCAATCCCAACTCCGCCCAATTCTGAAAGGGCGTCACTCCTACCCCCGGCTCAAACAGTGAATTATCTGCGATTGGCGCAAGTCGTGAAAAATAGGGCTGATTTGCCGGGAAACAAAGATCCCAGTAGTAAAAGGTGTTCTGAACGACAGGTGGAAAACACTCCACCCGTCCCCTGTGCTTACTAGGAAGCCACATTAGCTGTCCCAACCTACGTGAACCCACCAGAGATTGTTCAATATGTACCCACATCTTGTGACTCTCCCTTCGAAACCATTCTATGGCCGAGCGGGCCTGAGCAGCACAGTGATACCAATATAGATTAGAGACCCCCAACCCGCCGTCTCGCCGACTTTTGTACAGGAAGTTTCTCGGCAGACGCGGACGCTTCTGATGCCATATAAAGCTGACTAGTTTGGCTTGTAGGTTAGATAGAAAAGATCTGGAAAGACGCAAAGGAAGTACTTGGAACAAGTACATTAACCTAGGGAGAACATTCATTTTTATGACCGCTATCCGCCCAAACCAAGATAGACCAATAGAATTCCAACGATCCAAATCACTCTGAATTGCCTTCTGAATAGCCGGGTAATTAAGATCAAATAACTCAGACAAATTCCAGGGAATCTGAACCACTAAATATCTAAGATCCCTTAACGCCCATTTAAATACGAAGGATGACCGCAGCGTTTCCAGTAATCCTGAAGACACACGCACTGCCATTCCTATAGATTTGCTGGCATTGAGCTTATACCCCGACACCCCCGAGTATACATCAATTTCCTTCATTAAGTTAGGAAGAGACACCAGCGGATGCGTCAACGAAAGGAGAACATCGTCAGCGAAGAGCGCAATTTTAAAATCCTCACCCCCAACACTCACTCCAGTGATATCCACGTTCTCCCTAATTGCAGATGCCAAGGGTTCCATAGCCAGAGCAAAGAGAAGGGGCGATAACGGACACCCCTGTCTAGTGCCCCTTTCCAAAGAGAAACTCCTCGAGTAGCCCCCATTTATTTTAACGCAAGCTTTAGGTGAAGTATAGAATGCTTTAATCCACAGCCAAAATACCGGTCCCATTCCAAATCTTTCCAAAACCTTATCGAGAAACCCCCCATGGACCCTGTCAAAGGCCTTTTCAGCATCTAGCCCCAACAGGACCATGGGGAGCCCTCTCTTTTGCAAAACGTACAGTAAGTCCAGAGTTCGTCTTATATTATCCATAGCCTGTCTTCCCGCCACAAACCCCACCTGATCTGGATGAATCAGGTTAGGGAGCAATTTAGCTAGTCGATTGGCCATCACTTTCGCCAAAATTTTTACGTCCGTATTTAAAATGGAGATCGGGCGGTACGACGCACATTCAGTGACATCTTTATCAGGCTTCGGGATAACTGCCAACCAGGCCTCCATCATGGACTGGGGCAAAGGTGCTCCTTCCCTCACCGAGTTAATAAGCTGCACCAAGTACGGTGCCAGCTCTCCCGCAAAAGCCTTAAAAAATTCGGAGGTGAATCCGTCTAATCCCGGGGCCTTATTGTTCGGTAGCTCTTTAATGACCCCCAATACCTCATCTACTGTGACTGCGTCATCTAACTCCCTCATCTGTTGTTCTGACAGGGCCACCAGATCACGGGCCTTCAAATAGCTATCTATATTCGCGACCTGTACATTAATGTCTCACTTGTATAGCTTCTCGTAAAACTGAGCAAACCTATCTCGAATACTCGTGGATTTCCGTAACTGGTCTCCCCCTTCATCTCGAATCCGCAATATTTGCCTATCCACTCTAACCTTTCTGAGCTTGGATGCCAGCAAACGCCCAGGCTTGTTGGTACTTTCATAATGTACTTCATGTAAACGATCATGAACAAATTTCAAACTCTCTTCATGGAGTGCTGCTATCTCTAGACGAACCGCCTGTAGCTTCTGATAATCCGACGCCAAGCCAAATGCCTTATATTTACCCTCCAATTCTCCCAAACGCTCTGTACAGTTAGCTATACGCGCCCTCTGAACCCGTGCTCGATGACTCGCACATTTCATAAAATATCCTCTGGAGACTGCCTTAAACGCATCCCATACTACAGCCAAAGGCGGGCCCGAGTCCACATTGATTTCAAAATACTCTCTCAAGATGGGGACAAAGTCCCGAACAATCTCTGGTTCCTGCAGCAGGCAATTATTAAACGTCCATCTCCGATCTCGAGTCTCCTCCCTTAAATCCGGAAGAGTAGCCCAGACCGGAGCATGGTCTGAGATTGTGATATGCCCTATGAGTGAATCCCCTCCACCCCCTGATAGCGCTTTATCAATAAAAATATAATCCAACCGTGAATGGGTCAGATGAGCTGGGGAGTAGAAAGTATAGTCCCTCTCTTTTGGGTGCCCAAGTCTCCACACATCACAAAGCCCCAGAGAGTCCACAAAGCCTCCCAAAGCCCGGGATAGTCTATGGTCTGCTAGGACAGGAGTAGCAGAGCGATCAAGTTTAGGTTGCATAGTAGCATTGAAGTCCCCAGCCACTATTAGCTTACCCTGCACAAAAGATTGCAGAGCTCGCTGAATACGATCAAAAAAAACTTCTTGATGCTCATTTGGTCCATAAATGCAAACCAAAGTGTATTCCTCCTGTTCCAACATTACATGTAAAAAGAGAAACCGACCTTCAGGATTTCTCCTAACATGCAAGAGCTGCACCTGAAGGTCCTTGTGAAACATAATAGCTACTCCCCATTTTTTTGCACTCCGCGCATCAGAGGCAAAATACACAATCGGGTATTGAGTAGAGGATAGTAACCCCTCATTTTTTCTCACAAAATGTGTTTCCTGCAAAAAAACAACCTGTGGGCCCACCATATTAAATTCCTTGAGTAGGGAATGTCTCTTGTATGGAGAATTTAAACCTTTAATATTGTATGTTAAGAACTTACAGTCACCCATAATTATAATGTTGTACACACCCATTGCAATGATGAAAGGCGGACCCTTCCCCAACCCCCCCTCCAATAACAACCCCCCCTCTCCCTCCCCCTAAACACACCTCCAAACAGAAGAGCAATGCCCCCTGAGTGGGAATCCAGGAAGTTAGTCCCCACACCCATGACTGACTCAACTCTCTCCCCCCCCCCCAAGACCCCTTGCCCCTTATAACTAGTAAACAATACATCCTTAATCAACCCCTTAAGGAAAATTTAACAGTTCCCAACTTTGTACTAATCTACCATAGTCCTCAGGCTCATATCCAATTAACTCCCAATGCTAAAAGAAAGAAAAACAAAACAAAAAAAACAAAAAACTCTGCATAAGGCTATAGAGCCCATGACAAATCCCTGCCAACCCGAACCCCTTTTACCCATATTATACCATAACATTCAACCTGCCTTCTTCATATTTTCTCAAAGCTCAAATCAATTACCAGAATAAACCCACTCAAGAGTCCAGTTCAAACTCCACTTTCCAAGTCTAGCAACTGTTGTGCCTTGGACGACTTCGTAGTGCGCTGCCATTTCTGGAGTCTCGCCTTTGTCGCTGGGGCCAACTCAGCACGCGGACTTGCCCCGTGCACCAGTCCCGCCGCTTGCAAAGGCTTCCATGCATCTGCTACCGATTGGACTTGATGTCTTTTCCCTTGAAGCATAAAAATCAAAGAAAAGGGAAATCCCCAGCGGCATTGAATCTTCTCCTTTGACAGGACCTCAAGCACTGGTTTCATTAACCGACGTTGTTGCAAAGTAAATTGTGATATATCCTGATATATGGTTACTCGAGAGCCATTGTAATCCAGGTCCTTAGATTGTCTTGCTTTGTTAAGAATTAATTCTTTATCCGCAAATCTTTGAAAACAAGCAATTATATCTCATGGCTTGCCATCCTTCTGCTGAGCCAGCGCATGATGCACCCTTACCAGTTCCAATGGCGTATCACCAGGTGCCAGATCTAACAGGGAGGCACAAAGGGTACCAACAATCACTTTCACATCCTCGTTTGCCCCCCCCCCTCAGGCACTCCTCGAAAACGCAAGTTATTTCTTCTTCCTCTATTTTCCAAGTCGTCGATTTTAAATTGCAGTTCAGTGCATTTTGAATCCAAGGTCTGCACGTTTTTCCCCTGAACCTCCAACATTTCAGAGTGCTCATCCATTTTAAGTTCAATGTCCTCGACTCTCCCGCCTAACTCACGGAGGTCCGAACTCAGCGTTGCAATGGTCTCCAAAATCTCATCTTTTGAGGACTGTATCACTGCTTGGATGCCATTCAACAACTTGCACATTTCAGTAGAGATTCCTTTTTTCGTAGGAGAGCGTCGTGCCTCGTCCATGGAGAGCGCAGAATCTGACTGACATCGAAGCAGGAGCGGCAGCCTCATGGCGCGTGGCGGCCTTGCCTGCCGATCTCCCAGAGCTTCGCGTCACTTCCTTCCGCCCTGCCATCTCGGTTTCGCTCAGAATTTGGAAACAACAAAGCTGGGCGGCTCCCACACGTTTTCGCTAGGGTTTCAGCCCCGTTCACCAACTGCAACTAAAGATATCGCCACTTTCCAGGAGTCGTGGGGAGGAAAGCTCAAACTAAGCAGCCATAGCCTGCAATGACGTCACTTCCTCTTTTTAAAGATGGTTTTCTATGCAGTTCATATGTAGTTCATCTAAATCTCAAGGGGGCATGTTGGGGGCGGTATTTTGGCGTTCCCAAAACTTGGAGGTTTTTCTGCCATAAAGGAACAAAGCAAAAACATCCAGGGCTAAAAGTTAGACTGTTTGGTCTAGAACTATTTCAATCATGACTAAGTCACAAAAAGGGGCTCTAAATGACCAGATGACTACTGAAGGGACTAAGGCATGACTCCCCCTTACTTCCCCAGTGCACTGTAGAGAAGGGGATCTGGGGCTATATCTCACTTTTACACTTGTGGTGGAATGTGTGAGACCTCCAAAATTCACCAAAAACCTACTGTACCTACATAGAGGTGACACCTGCAAACATAAGGGCTATTGTAGTGATGAGCAGTTGGGTACAGTACGTTTTTGGTGAGTTTTGAAGGGTTCACCATAAAATATAAGGGGGTAACGGTGAGATGTGTACCTGGAACCTGTTATGTGAAGTCCATTGCAGTATCACCTAGGGTGCCCCACTGCTCTGCTGGGATGTCTGTGTGTCCAGTTTACTAAGAATGCTGGTTCTCCGTATATCCCAATGGCTGATTTTTCTGTGTTTTCCCCTTGGACTTTTTTTTAATGGTCCTAAAAGATAGACGCACTGAACACAAAAACCATCTAGCAAATAGTCATATTTAAAACAAGAGATAGACAGACATTTTTCTGGTTTGAAAATAATTATGGTCAACAAGTGATTTTTTGATGTTTTCTGTAAAACATCCTAAATCACACTTAGATTAGAGAATGATACGGGGATGGGGACCCTCGATAACTGCAGGGATGGGGATGGGAACAGAGCCTGTGGGGATGGGGCAGGGACAGATCGGGCAGGGTGGGGATGGGGACAGATCCCATGGGGATGGGGACAAACTTTGTCCCCATGTCACTTTCTACTTTAAAGCCTCTTAATGAACTGGACTGTTATTTATGTTTGATGCAGACAACAATATTTTTATTTTATGGAAAAACAAGCAAACATGTTGGCCACAGCTAGCAAAATTTGCATGGGGGATTCTGTACATCCTGCTATCGGCACATCTTCGAGGAAGGCATCTTTTATTGCACAAAGGACAGGGGAAGACAGGAGAGCTAGACTGAATCCTGAGATTGTTGATGACGTCTTATTCATCCACAGATTAAAAAATCATAACAGTGTTTCATAGGATATTTCTCCCCTCTAGGACATACAGAATGGGTTGTATTTTGTACCCCAGGACATTTTAACAGGGTGGATTAGGATTCCTTGGAGTAGTAGAAGTCAGCTATTGTTGGGGTTGGAAGGGTAGAGGGTGGTGGTGTTGGGAGGGTTTATTATAGTTGCTTATTGTTATTATTGTTTTCTATTTGTAATTTATATACAACAGTTCCACAGCATATTGTTCCTTTTTTATACTTTAATAAAAAGTTCAAGGCTTCTGTAGATAAGAATGGAGCCCATATGATGGGGACAGGGTGGGGAAAGCGATGGGGCCTGCGGGGACGGGGAGGGGATGAAGACAGAACCCACAGGGACAGGGTGGGGATGGGGACACATTTTATCCCCGTGTCATTCTCTAACTTAGATGTCATATCAAAAATGCCTCTACACATCTAAAACCATCAAAAATATGACCAATACAATTATAAAGAAAAACAATCAAGTCATTATTAGGCCTTTTTACTAAAATGTGCTGGACTTGCAAAAAGTTAACATTTAGGTGCAGTGCATTACAGAATATTATTAGGGAGTTGTATGTGCACATTCTAATTATTTCCAATTAGTGCTCATTATTGCTTAAGTGCTGTTAACAACGCTGTTTGGCTTGTTAAGTCAATTAAGTTACACGCGTTGTTATAGAATACGCTTGGATGTAAGCACGGAATGCTAGGCGCACTATATAGAATCCGGGGGTAAGTGCTCCCACTTTAACCCTGTGTTATACTATTAACAGATGTTAGTGTGAACGCGCTAGCTGGATAATCCTCCCATGACCATTCCCCATCCAGCCAAACTTACACTAGTGGAGGCGGTCTTCAATGCGGGGATGGAAAACTCATCTCAAACAATAATTTCAATGCTTGCAAAATACTTCAATGTATTTTGCAAGTGTTGGGATTCTTATTTGAGATGAGTATTCCCCACCCATGGCATGCCCCCTCCCAAAAAAATTATAAAATAAATAACATGCGATTAGTTCATGATGACAGGCAAATTAACAAACATGTTTCAACACATTTTGCGGGAAATGTTTTTCCATGGTAAGTGTGTGTTAGCTCTAACCATGGTTTAGTAAAAAGGCCCCTATGATCTTAGATATTTGTACGGTATTGATAAATCAGAAAAGTCTTTAATACCCCATGAAACTGAAAATATTCTCTGTCCATTCCTAAATAGGTTGGCAGAGTACTGAATAATTGTACCAGCCACCACACACATACAACTCAGAAACCCTACCTTTTACATCTGCTTTAAAAAAAGGGGGGGGGCAGTAGTTTCCCTCTGCTCCTTTGAGCATTTAGCTCAATCAGAATTACCCTGTATTGGGTTACCATGCTATAACTTTTCATTCACAGCAACCCAGAGAGATTCCTCTCCTATCCCGTTCTCTCATCAGCTCAGCCATCACAGCAATTTTCCTCAGTCATGATTCATACACTGCAGCTCCCTCAACTATTTGCTAACATAAATCCTATGTCTGACTTTTAGGTGTCTCCACTGAGCAACTCTTTGTCCTCTTTTCTCCAGGGGCTGTGAGTGCTACAGTTACAGCAACCCTTAACTACAACTGATCAAGGAAGCTGAAGCCAGATCTGAAATAAGAACCCAACTCCTCTACATTGTAGAGTGTGGCTGAAATATCACAAATCATCAAACCCCATGGATTCTGGGCTAATAAAGGAGATGAGAGAAGCTTACCACAAGTACTTGACTTTTGCAAGCAATATTATCTGAGAAGATGAAATACTATTTTCAGGTCACAGCAAATGTCCTAATTCAGACTCCTGCACAAAATACACAACATCTTACCTGGAGCTTTATACTATATTTGCAGATTTATTTTCTTGTTAATGGATTTTTTTTAAACACAGGGGAAAAGAGTAAAACACTGAAAAGTTAACTAAATCAGAAAGAGAAAAATGTTTTTCACTTATGAAAAGCAGCACCAATCATTATTCAATAAATTTGAAAATAAACTCCTGCCGTGAAATATATGAGTTTCCCACTGCTATTGGTCATCTGAGAAATAATGATTTACTGCTTTTCAGAATAAGCTTTCTTAGGTGAATGAAATTTGCCACTAAGGAAACAAAACAATAGAAATAAATGACCTGATAGTTTTTGCAGCTTCTTCAAAGAGATTAAAGGAAACAAAAGATGTCCAAGTGTTTTTATTACAGACAGCTGATTCACTGCACCAGTTTTAAAATGTTCAGTTTAAAATATGAAAATGTAGATTGCTAAGATAACCTGTTTTAAGTAAAGAAAGAAGCTACTCCAATTCCTAACTAACTTCTTAATAATTCTAATATTAAGAACAGTTCTGATCCACAGAAGAAGGGGACTGGATAAAATAGACAAATTGTGGAGATGAACAGGGTTGGTGTCAAACATGGTGGAGAAGTAGCCCTAGTGGCTCATAACCATGGAACCCTGGTTCAAATCCCACTTCTGTGCACTGTGATCTTGGGTCATTTTTACTAAAGGGTGGTAAGGCTATTGCTGCATTGGCATGTGGCAAATTGGGCTTACCGCTGGAGACTGGCGGTAGTACCATCCTCTACCATGGGCCAACTCTGACACTAGAAAATGCATTTTTATTTTCTAGCACCAGGGACTAACCAGGCGGTAATCACTGTCCGGTTGATACCAGGGTAGTGCAGGAGCCCTTACCACCTCCTAAATGGGTGGTGGCAAGTGCTCACCCAGGAAATGGCCATATAGTAAGTGGTTCACTTTCTGCAGGGCCATTTCCCTTAAAAAAAAAGTATTTTACCCACTGCGGTAAAAGGGGACCTTGGTGCATAGCGAATCCACGTTCTGATGCTACCGCAAGGCCCCTATTACCGCAGCTTGGTAAAAGGGGCCCTAATCCTCCATTGTATCAGGTAGGGGCCCTTTTACTAAAGGGCATTGAACTCTGGGCTTAGTGCATTTTACTGTGGGATTTTCCTGCATGCTAAACCCAGATTTTATGCTGCATGTTTTAGATTTTTTTAAATATTGTTTTATGAAGGTCATGTGCTGATATAGTCATTAGCATGCATGCTACCTGCTGAGCTTAATGTGAGAGCATTGATGCATTGCAGCTGGTCGACGCAGGGCATTGAGCATCCATGCATTCACAAAGCCTGCTGGCTCCTGCTCCGTATAAACTTCCTATTTTATAGGGGGTGAAAGCTGGCAGGCCTTGAGCATGCATGGATGCTCAATGCCCCGTGTCAGTCAGCCACGATGCATTTTCTATAATGCTGATTGTAGTGTTGTTGCCCCAGGGGAAGGGAGCTAAGACACTGAACATCTCACAGAGGAGGGGGAGAGGTTGGAAGGAGAGAGATGCATTCTTTCACTTTGAAAATATATTTGAGTCTGCATAGCAAAAAGCAAACGTATAATTTTCACTAATTGGTGCAGTTGGAAAATTAACTACAACCTATCCATTCTTCTCTGTTTAGTCAAAGAATGCCTCCGTTGCATGTAAAAGAGTTAGGGAGAGAAAAAGCTAAACACTTCATGGTCGAGGAGAGAAGGAAATGTTTGGTGGTGCCATGGCACCTGTGGCTTGAAATATTTATACATCTTGTAGTTGACTGTAAAGTTCTGATGGGAGAAGACTTATATATAGAAAGGCACAACAATGTGGCATGTCTCACCCATTTGAAATGTTAAAAATTATAACATCATCATAGCAGAAAATATGGGGTGGAGGAGTGATCTAATGGTTAGTGCAGAGGCTTGACAACTTGGGGGACTGGGTTTGATTCCCACTGCAGCTCTGTGTGACTTTGGGCAAGTCGCTTAAACCTCCATTGCCCCAGGTACAAAATAAGTACCTGTAAATAATATGTAGACCGCTTTGACTTTAACTACAGAAAGACAGTATATCAAATCCCATCCCATTTCTCTTTCCCTTTGGGATCATGACCCCAGGAGAATTATGAAAAGTGAAGAAGTTATGATTACCTGGAATATTCTAATTCCAGCTGATATAAAGTTTGATGCAGGAAAGTCAGACATTGTGGTTAAGGAGAAAAACCAAATAACAGCATCGATAATATAAGCACGAGTGCCC
The DNA here is from genome assembly GCF_901765095.1 of Microcaecilia unicolor. Classification (NCBI taxonomy): domain Eukaryota; kingdom Metazoa; phylum Chordata; class Amphibia; order Gymnophiona; family Siphonopidae; genus Microcaecilia; species Microcaecilia unicolor. Next base: position 135,072,435 of record NC_044038.1, read on the forward strand.
AGTGACTACTCTGTGCATCGAATGGAGAAAGCACCAAAAAAATGCATAGACCAAGGAAATATGGTAGAAAGATTATTAAAAATGTACCCCATTGTACTGGGCATTACAGGCTTGATCAAAATGAATTTTCAAGTACTCCTTGATGAGTTGCCTATACATTTTACATCTTCTGAACCTCAGCTCTCTTTGTCAAGATGTAGTAAATTTGAGAGTCTGAGATCGTACTCCATATACCCTGGTTTAGGAGTGAGCTTGATTACTATCATGGTATATGCAAAACAAACTCATTTGGTGACATGATGTGCATGATTTTTCTAGTGGTACTAAAATAGCAAATATCACATTGCCTCCATTTTCAAAATAACTCACTGAGTAGATGATGACATATGTGATGCATCAACAACAGGAGTCAGACTGCCATTGTTGGTCCTCCTTACCATTGGTAGTCCAGTGTTGTTGTTTTTTCTCAGTCCTTAATTGTGTAATTAGTACCTAGTGGGTGCACAGGCATGAAGACCAGAGGCACAGCTCCTTTCAACCATTCCTATCCAGCATGGTTGGGAGCTAGCACTTTATATTGAATGCGGTTTGCTAGCATGTGACCAAATCAGTTGTAGCACTATTAAGCTGGCACAAATGCATTAGAAATTTTTGCAAGATGAAGAGCAAGATTATTACAACCAATTCAATAATATAGATCACAGTTTGCTTGGCTGCTGACAGACCTTCCTTATTAAGTTGAGAATTCACAAAGCCAAGACAATAACTAGAAAGTTTTGGTCTGAAATGTGCTGGCCTTTCTCAGCACAAGGGCTGGCATCCATTCATTTGTGCCTGTATGCAAAGCTTAGAATGCAACAACTAAAGCATGAGCTATTCGCAGTTTACCTGGGTGTCACTCTAGACAGCACACTGATGTACCATCAATACCTTTTAAAGACTGCAGGTAAACTGAAAAACTGTAGTAACTTGTTGTGCAAACTGGTTTGCTCCTCTTGGGGTGTCAATGCAACTGCTACACTGTTGCCAAGTATAGTGCACTAGTCTGGGCATCATTATCTTCAAAAATCAAACTCATTGACATACAACTGCAATCCTCAATGCAACTCATCACTGGTACTCTCCACCTGACATTCCTGTTCTATTCAACACTGAACTTCCTGTGTTGTGTCAAAGGACTGTGACAGCAGGCTTATTCAGATGATATATAGGATCACTGGGACAGGGGTCTGTTCCATGCCATGACATCTCACAACCGCCATCATAATGTCTTACCTAACAAAATGCACTATGGAGAAACACTGAATGACAGCTGAGTGGAGAAAGGACTAGAAGTCAGTGCCTGTGGTCAATTCAATCCTTGTGAATGACCCTACTATTCAACACCTACTAATAATCACCAATGGAGTAATAGGCAGTCAAATCTATCCACAATCATATAATCATAAACTCCTACATAGAAATTGATAACGTCAAATACGAATTATATTTAAATTATAGAGGAAAAGCCTCAATCCTGGCGTGTGCTCCTTGTGTTGTGAAACAACGTTAGGGAGCACCGCCCGATCATCACTGGCTCAAAAACCTCTATTAAGTAACCCACTTCTATTTTCCAATTTTAATCAAATCTCAACTTCGTGGTTACTTAGCTTGCTGCTGGAAAAAATTCTGAGCAGTCTCACAAACAGAATACAGTCATCTGAACCCCGTCCACGACCCAACTCGGCCCAAGTTTCATCTTCTTCCTCAGGGTCCGTGGGTCAATCGACTGTATCTGTCAGAAAATATATCATATATTGACGCTTACAATTTTAAATAAACAGTTTCACCTCCAACCTTAACTTAATCTTCCTTACTTCAATCGGCACTTCGCTCGCTTCTGTGTGAAATTCTCAAGATGGCGCTGGTATTTGTAATGGATGACGTCAGACGCGTTGTATCAGGCTCCACCTACCCTACTACTGGGCGTGGCTGACTCATACTTATCCAATCATATATGGATCATCGCCGAAAAATATTCTATGGTGTTAAACTTACTGATCTTGCTTAAAAGAACTGGTTCCATTCAATTCTCGTATTCAAACCATCGGGTTGTAGAGAATGTAAGCGATATATCCATCTTTGCTCTTGGTGTAATAAGATTGATTTCCTATCACCTCCTTGTATGTCCCATTTAATCTGTTGTAAAATGACACATTTCAAAGTATTGAAAGTATGATTAAATTCAATGCAATGCGCTGCTAAAGGAGCAGTATTCTTCTTTATATTAATGTTGCTCTTATGTTCTATAAGTCTTGTAATGAATTTTCGCGAAGTTTGTCCCACATAAATTTTCTGGCTCCTTTAGCAGCGCATTGCATTGAATTTTAAGCAAGATCAGTAAGTTTAACACCATAGAATATTTTTCGGCGATGATCCATATATGATTGGATAAGTATGAGTCAGCCACGCCCAGTAGTAGGGTAGGTGGAGCCTGATACAACGCGTCTGACGTCATCCATTACAAATACCAGCGCCATCTTGAGAATTTCACACAGAAGCGAGCGAAGTGCCGATTGAAGTAAGGAAGATTAAGTTAAGGTTGGAGGTGAAACTGTTTATTTAAAATTGTAAGCGTCAATATATGATATATTTTCTGACAGATACAGTCGATTGACCCACGGACCCTGAGGAAGAAGGCGAAACTTGGGCCAAGTCGGACGGTGTTCAGATGACTGTATTCCGTTTGTGAGACTGCTCAGAATTTTTTCCAGCAGCAAGCTAAGTACCCACGAAGTTGAGATTTGATTAAAATTGGAAAATAGAAGTGGGTTACTTAATAGAGGTTTTTGAGCCAGTGGATAGATTTGACTGCCTACTATTCAACAACCAGAATTTAATCTCTTCTGTTATCAGTGGTCCTTTTTAAACCACTTCCTCACAGAACAAGGTCAAGGCAGTGCCTGCCTCAAGAAATGGGGAATGATGAATAGTGACCTGTGCAACTGTGGAGTAATACAATGTCTCATGTCATTATCTTGTTGATATAGCTCACTGACAGGAAGTATCTCCAGCATTCTCTGTAGGCAGTTAGCAGCCACCACTGCTCTTTACGTTTCTCCCCCTATTCTAATATTGTTGTGAAAGAAAAGATAGTAATGGACTACCTCAAGGATATATCCTGGGGCCAATCTGGCCACCATCTGAGAATGGATGCTGAAAATGATGAATCTTGGTGAGACCCAAACATCACATGTATTTATCTAAAGGGAAAAATAGAATTAGAATGAAGATTCTGAGCTCTTGATATATTGTTGAACTTGTTTAAAAAATGTCAAATTCTCTGATTATTAGATAAAACTGACTACATCTTAAAATTAAGGTTTATTGCAAGCTCCCTTTAATACGTTTTACTTGTACTTTTTTCTATATACAATTTCTGACATGGACACTGAATGCAATAAATGACAGTCAGTAGAACAGAATGTAAATGAGGAGAGGTAAAGCTAGGTAATCATCATGATCCTACACATTTGGCAAGATCCACAAATGTCATGTTTACCTATAGGATTCAAAGATAAATGTCCATTTGTCCTTGAAGGTATCACTACTGGACTTAAAATTTCTTTCAAATTCCCCCCCCCCCCCCCTAATGTAAGCAAACAGAACAAACTTCCTGCAAATTATTAGTTAGACTGACTGAACACAAAAGTACAATCCACACACAGAAGGCTACTTCGCCACTAGCAGTACATTGTACGGAACTGATGCATTCATTTGAAACCTTCCGATGTGTGGTACTACAGAAAGTAAACCTGCCAATGAGGGGTGGAGACAGAAAACATTCATTGCTTCAATTGGAACAAAAGTGGATTTTCAAACGTAATATGATTGAACCCTTTGGGTTGAACTCTAAGATCAAGTGGTGTCATTTTTTATTAAATTAAGAACTGACATTCTATTTTGAAATATTTTCTGTGAATTGTGATTGTAGTTTGAATGTTCAGCATCTGATGTCAGTCTATATAACAGCAGTCATATTGAGATTGTGAAATATGCGAGTACTATTTTGAGGTCAGAACTGGGACATAGACCCCCAGATTCTATATAGTGTGCTTAGATTTAGGTGCCAAAATCAGCGCGGATTCTATAACACCGCGTGTAACTTAATTGGCTTAACAAGCTAATGAGCATTAATATCAGCACTTAAGTAATAATGAACACTAATTGGCACTGATTAGAATTTAGGCACACAACTCGCTAAGTGTATTCTCTAACGTGTTCAGGCAAAAAACGGCAGGGTTATGAGTGGAGAAATGGGTGTTTTGTGGGCATTCTGAAATTTAGGTGCCTAGTTATAGAATATGGCCCAGTGTGCCTAAACCTATGCACCGGGATTTACGGTGTTTTAGTTGGTGGAAATGAATGCATGCAGATTTAGGTGCTGAAATATCAACTACACATATTCTATAATCGGTGCCTACATCTAGGGGCCAATTATAGAATAGGCTTAGTCGGCACTGATTTCAGTGCTGATTTTTTAGGCACCATGTACGGAATCTCCTCCAGAGTGCCTTAATTCTGTTTATTTTTAGTTTTTTCAGTATAAAGTTCCACGGACCCTGATGCAGACCATCAAAACTTTGGCCATTGTTGGCTGTGGAATTATTGCAGACAGAGGCATCGGCACTTTAAGTTTGTTGCTCTACATTGAGAATTTTGTATTATTAAAATAATGTTTACAAAGGGAGGGTTTTATGCCAATGATGATGAAGAGCACTCTGATACACAAAAATCTTTTTGATGGTGTGGAGTCTGTTAAGGCTTTTTCCTCCCCTCAAAATTTCTTCAATACTTTGAGAGTTGTTGAAGGATTCTATAAATGTACTCACAGAGGAAGGAGTCCATATTTAAATTGTTTATGTTTACTAGTAGTAGCGCTCTAGAAATGTTAAGTAGTAATAGTAGTAGTAGTAGTACTGGAGTACCAGAGGTAGGATGGTATTCATCATTTCTTTTTTTCTTTATGATCTTGCTGCTTTCTTGTCTATGTGGAATGATAACATTTAGGGTAAGTTTCTTATTTTTACAAGTATGCATTTGAATATGTATTGGCTTTTTCTGTTTGGCATTTTTTTACAATGTAATTTTTGAAAAACTTAATAAAAAAAAAACAATGCTGGAATAAAATATAATGCAGTGATCCTTTCTATTTTCTAAATCTAGTCCTGAAAAAAAATATGCAAATATGTATAGATAATGACAGTGTGACATGCCAACATTAATATGTGTTTTGTACAAACCTCAGGTGGGATGTCAAATTATGATACACAGTTGTCTACGTTTCAGGGTTCAAGGTTCAACTTTAATATACCACAAATCACAAAACCTAAGGGGTCCTATTACAATGGCGTGCTGAAAATGGCTTGCAGTAGTGTAGGCAGGGGTTTTGGGCGCGCGCAGAATCATTTTTCACCGCATCTGTAAAAAAGGCCTCTTTCCCCCCCCCCCCCCCCCCCCCCCCCCCCCCCCTGAAAATGGATGTGCTGAAAAATCAAAATTGCCAGGCATCCATTTTGGGTCTCAGACCTTTCCGCCAGCCATAGACCTAGCAGTAAGGTATTTGGGTGGTAATGACCTGCGCGCGTCCGCTACGCACGCTAGAAAATAAAAAATATTTTCAGATATGCATATCTGACACATGCCAAAAAGGAAATCACTGCAAGAGCCACGTGGTAGTCAGGCGGTAAGTCCATTTTGGTGCGCGTCGGGCGCGTGTAGGTGTCTAAGTGGCTTAGTAAAAGAGGTCCTAAGTGGTTTACAGTAGATAATACTGAAGAAAGAAAGTAATGGAATGACACATTAGGAAACTAGGTTACAAATTTTATAATTATAAGGAAGGGGGACAAGAGGTAGGAAATAATTAACCCTAATGAAAACAAAAAGAGGGAAGGGAATGGGGAGAAAATAGACTGACTGTATGTTAAATGACCAGTGAAAAAAACAGGTAAATAACAGTTGATAACACATTTACCAGTCCAAAATAAGTGTAAAATACATATTCATGCTTCAAGTTTCAGAAGTAGGAGCACCCAAAACATAGTAACATAGTAGATGATGGCAGAGAAAGACCTGTACGGTCCATCCAATCTGCCCAACAAGATAAACTCGTTATACATGGCATGTGATACTTCATATGTGTACCTGACCTTGATTTGTCCTTGCCATTTTCAGGGGAAAGACCATAGAAGTCTGCCTAGCACTGGCTTTGCTTCCCAATTACCGGTGTTGCCACCCAATCAACGCTAAGCTTCTGTGGATCCATTCCTTCACTGAAGATCAGGACACAGAGTAAACCAGAAACTACTAATGCAGGCTTTATGGTGTTAATCTGCCCCTTAACCAAAAGCTCTACCTTGGTGGATAACAGCACATTCTGTAAATGCTAGTCAGTATTCCATGTTAAGTGGCGAAGAGACTGGATCATGTACTTTTTATCCAAATACAGTACAGTCTCGATAATCTGACCTTTGCTAATCTGACCATCCAGCATATCTGACAGACCACCCTTGTGATGTCATTGTGTCTCTTTTCATTTTTCAGAGCAGCACAAAGGGACGTTTTGCAACTGGGACAATTTTTTTTCAGACCTAGGACCCTGCTTTTACAGCAAAACAACACCGTTGGGATCTGGGACCCTGCTTTTACAGCCTTTGTTTATGCTTTGTTTGAGGGTTTACCATTGTTTACCATATTATCAGATTGTTCACTTATCCGACAACAGGCTGGTTTTGTCATGTTGGATAATCGAGACTTTACTGTACCACATAGAACACTTTCTCTCTCTCCTTGAACAATTTGCACATAACTGCTAAAAAGCACCAAGATTTACAAAAACAATAAACATTTACAGTTTAGAATCAAAATAGGCAAACATTTCATAAGATATTTACAGAATTACCAATGTAATAAAATTCAAAAATAATAAAGCCTCAGATGCATTAACATTGTCATTAAATACACATTTCCAGAACAACTGAACTAAATCACAAAAATATGACATCTGCTGAAATAACACACATATGTCAGGCAATTTCTCAAATCAAAATGTAAGTCATCAAAATTGGTACAATACTAAGCAAAACCTTTGCTCTTTACATTGTATTGACAAATACAGTGGGGGAAATAAGTATTTGATCCCTTGCTGATTTTGTAAGTTTGCCCACTGACAAAGACATGAGCAGCCCATAATTGAAGGGTAGGTTATTGGTAACAGTGAGAGATAGCACATCACAAATTAAATCCAGAAAATCACATTGTGGAAAGTATATGAATTTATTTGCATTCTGCAGAGGGAAATAAGTATTTAATCCCTCTGGCAAACAAGACCTAATACTTGGTGGCAAAACCCTTGTTGGCAAGCACAGCAGTCAGACGTCTTCTGTAGTTGATGATGAGGTTTGCACACATGTCAGGAGAAATTTTGGTCCACTCCTCTTTGCAGATCATCTCTAAATCATTAAGAGTTCTGGGCTGTCGCTTGGCAACTCGCAGCTTCAGCTCCCTCCATAAGTTTTCAATGGGATTAAGGTCTGGTGACTGGCTAGGCCACTCCATGACCCTAATGTGCTTCTTCCTGAGCCACTCCTTTGTTGCCTTGGCTGTATGTTTTGGGTCATTGTCGTGCTGGAAGACCCAGCCACGACCCATTTTTAAGGCCCTGGCGGAGGGAAGGAGGTTGTCACTCAGAATTGTACGGTACATGGCCCCATCCATTCTCCCATTGATGCGGTGAAGTAGTCCTGTGCCCTTAGCAGAGAAACACCCCCAAAACATAACATTTCCACCTCCATGCTTGACAGTGGGGACGGTGTTCTTTGGGTCATAGGCAGCATTTCTCTTCCTCCAAACACGGCGAGTTGAGTTCATGCCAAAGAGCTCAATTTTTGTCTCATCTGACCACAGCACCTTCTCCCAATCACTCTCGGCATCATCCAGGTGTTCACTGGCAAACTTCAGACGGGCCGTCACATGTGCCTTCCGGAGCAGGGGGACCTTGCGGGCACTGCAGGATTGCAATCCGTTATGTCGTAATGTGTTACCAATGGTTTTCGTGGTGACAGTGGTCCCAGCTGCCTTGAGATCATTGACAAGTTCCCCCCTTGTAGTTGGAGGCTGATTTCTAACCTTCCTCATGATCAAGGATACCCCACGAGGTGAGATTTTGCGTGGAGCCCCAGATCTTTGTCGATTGACAGTCATTTTGTACTTCTTCCATTTTCTTACTATGGCACCAACAGTTGTCTCCTTCTCGCCCAGCGTCTTACTGATGGTTTTGTAGCCCATTCCAGCCTTGTGCAGGTGTATGATCTTGTCCCTGACATCCTTAGACAGCTCCTTGCTCTTGGCCATTTTGTAGAGGTTAGAGTCTGACTGATTCACTGAGTCTGTGGACAGGTGTCTTTCATACAGGTGACCATTGCCGACAGCTGTCTGTCATGCAGGTAACGAGTTGATTTGGAGCATCTACCTGGTCTGTAGGGGCCAGATCTCTTACTGGTTGGTGGGGGATCAAATACTTATTTCCCTCTGCAGAATGCAAATAAATTCATATACTTTCCACAATGTGATTTTCCGGATTTAATTTGTGATGTGCTATCTCTCACTGTTACCAATAACCTACCCTTCAATTATGGGCTGCTCATGTCTTTGTCAGTGGGCAAACTTACAAAATCAGCAAGGGATCAAATACTTATTTCCCCCACTGTACATATGTATTAGATTTCTTATATCCCTTATTTAAAAAAAATCTTATATACAGTCATCAGTTAACAACGAACAAGTTCACACATTCACCTGTAGTAGTTATTAAGGACTAGGGACATTCACAGCCCTAATATTGTGAAGTAAATAGGGTGTTCTAGGAAAAGCGGTAGGTGAAGAAAATAAGAATCCTGTATTAGGTTGGCCTGCGTGCAGATGTTATCAGTTATGATTATACAGTTTGAAAAGCATTTTGCTACATTTTGCAATTACTCCTACCATTTGATATCACTTTTCTACTCTATCATTGATGTAGTTTGTAAGGCTGAAAAATATATTTGATACACATGAATGGCAGTTGCAGTGAAACACTACCAGGAAGGGTAAAAAATAAAAATAAAAATTAAATAGATAGACAAAAACAAGTTTTCTATTCCTGACACTTATTCCCCCATCCCCCCACCCCATGTCTACCTTTTCTTTTGAAAATCTAAAATTAGGAAGACGCTAAGAAGTCTTTAAAGTTACTAGCTTATTCAAAAAACAGGAGCATATCAGAAAGCCCTAGAAGAAAGGTAGCAGAGGCTGTGGTACTGGCAAAAAAACCTATATGGCAGTGGTTCCCAAACCTGGTCCTGGAGGAACCCGAGCCAATCAGGTTTTTAGTATATCCACAATGAATATTTATGTGAGAAATTTGCATGCAGTAGAGGCAGTGCATGCAAATCTCTCTAATGAATACTCATTGTGGATATCCTGAAAACCTGACTGGCTGGGGTGTCTTCAGGATCAGGTTTGGGAACCACTGCTATATGGGACACATAATCAAGACTCAAGAGAGAGGGGTCTGAATGGTGTTTCCCACAGTAAAGACACATGATATTAGTTGCACATATATGATTTTACATGTACTTACCTGATGAGTTTATAACACAGTTAACATAGGGCCCTTAACACGGTGTTAGCTTGGGGAAACGCGCTTATGATATTTTTACTTTTGTCATGTGCTAAGCACGCATTAACTATTTTAAAAAATATATTTTTGTAGAGCGAGCTTGTCATTTATTTATTTATTAAGATTTATTTACCGCCTTTTTGAAGGAATTCACTCAAGGTGGTGTACAGTAAGAATAGATCAAACATGAGCAGTAGACAATTCCTGCAGTAAAAATATTCAAACAACAATACAAAGTATGGCATGGTATACTACTTGCAATGACAACACAATATGTACTAGAACATTATACTTGGTAGTGAGGGGTAAGGCAAATTTGTAACATATAGATGAGTAAGAAAGTAGGAAGAATTAGAAAGTAAGGTGATTGATTTGAAGAAAGCTGCACGTGAGGTCAGAGAGATAGTTAAATATTATCTCAGCTAGGGTAGGAGTGGATAAACATGTCCCGCTGCAGTATGTGCAGCCTGAGTCAATCCCTGTGTGTGTGAGTAAGACTAACAAGTTAGTTACTTCTTCCATTAAAGGCTTGGTTGAAGAGCCAAGCTTACACCTGCTTCCTGAAGTACAGGTAGTCTTGTGTTAAGCGGAGCCTTTCAGGCAATGCATTCCAGAGTGTGGGGGCTACTCCGGAGAAGGCTTGCTTGCGGGTATCACATTGTGTAATGTCTTTTGGAGAGGGTGTAGTTAGTGAAAGTCCTTGGGAGGACCTTAGTGTCCTTGGTGGTGTGTGGAGGATCATCCTATTCTTTAGATACTCAGGGCCATTTCCTTTCAGGGCCTTGAAGATCAGACATAGAGTTTTAAATTCCTGTATTGTACTGGTAGCCAATGAAGTTTTTGCAAAAATGGTGTGATGTGGTCACGTTGCTTGCAACCTTCTATGAGTCTTGCTGCTGCATTCTGAGTCAACTGGAGCTGGTGCAGGCCCTTTGTAGTCAGACCACTGTATAGTGCATTGCAATAATCCAGTCTTGATGTTACCATGGCATGCACAACTGGGATAAGATTTACCTTCTCAATGTAAGGAGAGAGGCAGCGTAGCTGTCGCAAATAGTAGAAGCAGCTCTTGAAGTTTGCTTGGATTTGGGGGATCAGAGTAAGAGTTGAATCTAACTGTATTCCAAGGTTCCTGACTTCTGATTGTCATGTGCAATCTGGCTAGCATGTTTTGATTACCATACACTAACCAATTAAAGCAGACTTAATGCAGAACCACTTAGCACCTCCTAAATAGCATATAGGGACAGAATTTGGGGCCCTTTTACTAAAGTGCATTAATGTGTGATTAATAACAGGAAACAGGCTACCTCACTACAATAATAGATTTTGTGGTATTTTAACAGTTATCATGCATTAAACTGAACGTTACTGAATTTTTCAGAATTTTTATATCGAGGTATACAGTGGACATGAAAGTGTTAACTAGCTAACACGTTACTTACCACACACTAACTGGGTAACACAGAAATAAAGCGAGAGCACTTAGCATCTCCTAAATAGAAGGTGATAAGTGGTGCCGCATTAAGCACTCTAATGGAAATATCAATGCAAAACCTGTAATAAAAAAATACTGGAAATTCCCCTTCTGGATGCTTGTGGTTTGCTGCATGTTAAAATCCTGCATTATCAAGTAGCAAAAAAGGAAAAAAAACAGAGGAAACACTGCAAAGGGATGAAACTTTTAAAAAGGAAGGAGCAGGAGCAGACTAAGGGTCTATGATGGTTTCAAATAAACCTATATATTAAAAATCCAGACAAAATCCAATAAAGTACTCAAATTTCCATCAAAAGGAAAACAAACAATTGGACTTGATACAGATTTGTGTTTCGGGGAGAATCGCCTGCTTCAGAAGTCACAGAATCGCAGTCGGTGAAGCAGGGAGAGAAACGCCATGCAGCAATGTGTCACCGACTGCGATTCTGCGACTCCTGAAGAAAGCGATTCTCACCGAATCACAGATCTGTGTCAAGTGCAATTGTATGATCCTGTGATTGTTTTCCTTTTGGTAGATATTTGAGTCCATTACTGGATTTTGTGTGGATTTCTAATAAAAAGATTTGTTTGACACAATAATCTCGAACCCTCAGAGTTTTCTTTTGGAAGGTGCCTAGTCTGCCCCTATTCCTTTAGGGTCCCTTTTACCAAGGGGGCCAGTGCTGGCATATGTTTTACATGTGCGCCGAAGCCCTCTTTTACCACAGCTGGTAAAAAGGAAGCTTCGCTTTCCTACAGGAAACGACTGGGTGGCAAGTAAAGCACTTGCCGCGCGGCCATTTCAGGGGGAGCCCTTACCACCAACAACTGAGGTGGCAGTAAGGACTCCTGTGTTAACCCAGCAGTAACTGGGCAGCATGTGGCACTGCCTGATTATCGCTGGGTACACTCCGGCGCTACAAAAATTAATACATTTTTGTAGCACTGGAAATGACAAAGCGCTAGGGTGGGAAGTACTGCCAGGCTGCTGCGGTAGCCCAGTGGTACTTCTTGTATAGCGAGCGGTAAGCCCGCGTTGGGCTTACTGCCACTTAGTAAAATGAGCCCTTATTTTTTTTTAATCCTACTTTAAAACATGTTAAGCTCAAACTTTAGCAGAAGAGGTCCTAAATATGCATACTTTGATTTGGAAAATTTTCATTCCCCATCATTTGCTGGATTCAGTAAATGTTGCTCAAAATTCTGTGCCAAAACAAATCCCTGAGGTGAGCACGGTTTATAGAATAGCGCTTGGAGCCAATTTGCACACCAAACTCTGTACACGAGGATTTACACCAACTGAAACCTGGTTTAAATCCTGGTACATAATTTAGGTGCAGAATTCTGGTATTCAGTAATACCACACACATCTTTAGTGAATGTCTCTGACCCATCCATGGCACACACCCTTTTGAGTTGCACATTATAAGATTTGTGCATGGATCTTTATACAATAGTGTTTAGCAAGATGTGTGCACAAATCCACATTGTTGCCAATTAATGCCAACAATTGATTGTTAGCACCCAATTAGTGGCACTAATTGGCTTGTTAGCCAATTCAGTTACACGTGCATCTCAGAATAATATGCAATTTTGCATGCAGAAATTTGTGCACCATTTATAGCAGCTGGGGGTATGTGGGATACATTATAGATTTCTCTTTGACTACTTGTATTTATTTCGTCTTTTCTTGCTTCAAATGAGTCCATATTCCTTGTCAAAATACTGTTCTTTGATGTAAATTTTGGAAATAAAAATAAGGGGCTCTTTTATTAAGCTACGGCAAAATGTGGCCCCAGCGTGCCCTTACCTGGATTTTTCCCATGTACTACGGCCAATTTACTGTAGCAGGAAAAGGTACATTTTCAAATGTTCCCATTAGTGTGTGGCCATTAGCGTGTGAGTCCCTACCGCCACATATTTTGTAGGCAGTAGAGACTCGCGTATTAACCTGCACTAATTGGATAGTGCATGACAATGTTGACATGTTCACTGATTTGTATAGACATGTTCACTCTCTGCCCCTCTTCCCAGCCATGCCCCCTGCATCAAAAATGAATTTCATTTGTTAGTGAATAGGTAGAGTGCGCACATGGTAAAATTACTGTGGGATGCCTCAGTGTGCAAAAATATATACAGCAGAGTGTGCTTATTACAATGTCATGACCTTCACTGAAGGATAAGCAAAGCCTTTCACAGCAAAATTTAGACATCAGCAAAAGCTTGTGCAAACAAGTGTGCCTTCAATCATTTTCTAAATTATATTATAGAGGTAATCTTACATAGATTCAATGGAAGGCTATTCCAAAGAGTAGCACCCTCCAAATAAAAAATTATAGATCAATAGTCATTCAACCTTATTTGGTGAAAAGACGGGATGTCAAGTAGTAATTTATCTGCAGATCTTAAGGGTTGTAGTGGTCTATAAATTCTTAAAGAATCAGTAATCAAGGTTTTATGAATTAAAGTTAAAATCTTAAACTTCACTCTCCAAAGTACAGGTAGCCAGTCTAGTTCTTTCTAAATTGGAGATATATGAGTAAACCAGGACACATTAGCTAAAAGATGGGCTGCTGCATTTTGAGCTACTTACAGGGCATGAAGTTTACATGCTGGTAAACCTAAGTATAATGAATTATAATAATTAAGGAAATGGTAACTACCACTAGGGGTCATATTTTCTTAAAAGGAAACATTTCCTTATAAGACAACATGTCCTCTAGTGGTAGTCGCAAGAGGCTACCACTAGGGTTGCCATTTTCACGAAGGCACCAGCCAGACTGGGCAGGAGCGACTGGGCCTCGCTGCTGTCCGAAGACCAACCCTGGACCACTAATGCATTGGGAGGTAGCCTATGCCCATGTGGAGGTAGGAGGAGGGAGAGAGGATTCAGATGGAGGGCCTCTGCCAGGGGGCTTCAGCTGGGGGAGCCTTGGCTGGGGGTGATCCTGCTCTGCCAGCTCAGGAGCATCAGGACACGGCTTTGCGACATGATACTCCTGGGCAGTGAAATAACCCTAGCAAAAAGCTGGGTTATTTTTTCATGGAGTCCTAACATGACTTGTAGTGTGTCACTTGCATCTCATTACTGTGTAACTCACAATGACTTAAATATGGTCACGGTATTTTTAGTCAAGCAGCATTATGACCCTTTAAGTCTTGTTAAGGGGCAAATAACGCAACTTAAAGCCCTAATGCTGCTTCATAACTACCCCTCTTATCTGCACAAAGGAGCACGCACCCTTAAGTGCTTTGTTATAGAACTGCTCTTTTTTGTGTATTCAATAATGTTGTCTCATCTGCATATAAAGCGAATACTATATACCTGTAGAAGGTATTCTCCGAGGACAGCAGGCTGAGTGTTCTCACGAATGGGTAACGTCCACGGCAGCCCCTCCAATCGGAGATCTTCACTAGCAACAGCGTTTGCTAGCCCTCACATGCGCATGCACCGTGCGCATGCGCGACCGTCTTCCCGCCCGAACGCGCTCGTGTTCGCCAGGCCATTACATAGCAAAGACATAGACAAGGGAAGACACAACTCCAAAGGGGAGGCGGGTGAGTTGGTGAGAACAATCAGCCTGCTGTCTTCGGAGAATACCTTCTACAGGTATGTAGCATTCACTTTCTCCGAGGACAAGCAGGCTGCTTGTTCTCACAAATGGGGAATCCCTAGCCCCCAGGCTCACTCAAAACAACAAACATGGTCAATTGGGCCTCGCAACGGTGAGGACATAACTGCGATTGACCTAAACTTAACCAACTAACTGAGAGTGCAGCCTGGAACAGAATAAAAATGGGCCTAGGGGGGTGGAGTTGGATTCTAAACCCCGAACAGATTCTGCAGCACCGACTGCCCGAACCAACTGTCACGTCGGGTATCCTGCTGAAGGCAGTAATAATATGTAAATGTGTGGACGGATGACCACGTCGCAGCCTTGCAAATCTCTTCAATAGTGGCTGACTTCAAGTGGGCCACTGATGCTGCCATGGCTCGAACACTATGAGCCGTGACATGACCCTCAAGAGTCAGCCCAGTCTGGGCGTAAGTGAAGGAAATTCAATCTGCTAGCCAATTGGATATGGTGCGTTTCCCAACAGCCACTCCCCTTCTGTTGGGATCAAAAGAAACAAACAATTGGGCGGACTGTCTGTGGGGCTGTGTCCACTCCAGATAGAAGGCCAATGCTCGTTTGCAGTCCAATGTGTGCAGCTGGCGTTCAGCAGGGCGGGTATGAGGACGGGGAAAGAATGTTGGCAAGACAATTGACTGGTTCAGATGGAAATCCGATACCACCTTCGGCAAGAAACTAGGGTGAGTACGGAGGACTACTCTGTTATGATGAAATTTGGTATAAGGAGCATGAGCTACCAAGGCTTGAAGCTCACTGACTCTGTGAGCTGAAGTAACTGTCACCAAGAAAATGACCTTCCAGATGGCATGAATTCAGTGGCTCAAAAGGAGGTTTCTTCAGCTGGGTGAGAATGACACTGAGATCCCATGACATTGTAGGAGGTTTGATGGGGGACTTTGACAAAAGCAAATCTCTCATGAAGCGAACAACTAAAGGCTGTCCCGAGATCGGCTTACCTTCCACACGGTAATGGTATGCACTAATTGCACTAAGATGAACTCTTACAGAGTTGGTCTTAATACTAGACTCAGACAAGTGCAGAAGGTATTCAAGCAGGGTCTATGTAGGACAAGAGCAAGGATCTAGGGCCTTGCTATCACACCAGATGGCAAACTTCCGCCATAGAAAGAAGTAACTCTTCTTAGTGGAATCTTTCCTAGAAGCAAGCAAGACCCGGGAGACACCCTCGGAGAGACCCAAGGAGGCAAAATCTACGCTCTCAACATCCAGGCCGTGAGAGCCAGAGACCGGAGATTGGAATGCAGAAGCGTCCCCTCGTTCTGAGTAATGAGGGTTGGAAAACACTCCAATCTCTACGGTTCTTAGGAGGACAACTCCAGAAGAAGAGGGAACCAGATCTGATGCGGCCAGAAAGGAGCGATCAGAATCATCGTGTCTTGGTCTTGTCTGAGTTTCAGCAAAGTCTTCCCCACCAAAGGTATGGGAGGATAAGCATACAGGAGGCCCTTCCCCCAATCCAGGAGAAAGGCATCCGACGCTAGCCTGCCGTGGGCCTGAAGTCTGGAACAGAACTGAGGGACCTTGTGGTTGGCTTGGGTAGCAAAGAGATCCACCAAGGGGGTGCCCCACGCTTGGAAGATCTCGTGTACCACTTTGGAATTGAGCAACCACTCGTGAGGTTGCATGATCCTGCTCAACCTGTCGGCCAGACTGTTGTTTATGCCTGCCAGATATGTGGCCTGAAGACATATGCTGTATCGCTGACGGCCTCCTGACACAGAGGGTGAGATCCAGTGCCCCCCTGCTTGTTGATGTAATACATGGCAACCTGGTTGTCTGTCTGAATTTGAATAATTTGGTGGGACAGCCGATCCCTGAAAGCCCTTAGAGCGTTCCAGACCGCTCGTAACTCCAGGAGATTGATCTGTAGACCTTGTTCCTGGAGGAACCAACTGCCTTGGGTGTGAAGCCCATCGACATGAGCTCCCCATCCCAGGAGAGACGCATCCGTCATCAGCACTTTTTGCGGCTGAGGAATTTGGAAGGGACGTCCCAGAGTCAAATTAGACTGAATTGTCCACCACTGCAGGGATTGAAGAAAACTGGTGGACAGCTGGACTACATCCTCTAGATCCCCAGCAGCTTGGTACCACTGGGAAGCTAGGGTCCATTGAGCTGATCTCATGTGAAGATGGGCCATGGGAGTCACATGAACTGTGGAGGCCATGTGGCCACGCAATCTCAACATCTGCTGAGCTGTGATCTGCTGAGACGCCTGCACCCAGGAAACGAGGGACAGAAGATTGTCGGCCCTCGCTTCCGGAAGGTAGGCACGAGCTGTCTGAGAATCCAGCAGAGCTCCTATGAATTCGAGTTTTTGAACTGGAAGAAGGTGGGACTTTGGATAATTTATCACAAACCCTAGCAGCTCCAGGAGTCGAATAGTCATCTGCATGGACTGTAGAGCTCCTGCCTCGGAGGTGTTCTTCACCAGCCAATCGTCGAGGTAAGGGAACATGTGCACTCCCAGTCTGTGTAGAGACGCCGCTACGACAGCGAGGCATTTTGTGAACACCCTGGGCGCGGAGGCGAGACCAAAGGGTAGCACACAATACTGAAAGTGCCGTGTTCCCAGCCGGAATTGATGATACTGTCTGTGAGCTGGCAGTATTGGGATATGCGTGTAAGCATCCTTTAAGTCCAGAGAGCATAGCCAATCGTTTTCTTGAATCATGGGAAGAAGGGTGCCCAGAGAAAGCATCCTGAACTTTTCTTGAACCAGATATGTGTTCTGGCCCCTTAGGTCTAGGGTGGGACGCATCCCCCCTGTTTTCTTTTCCACAAGGAAGTACCTGGAATAGAACCCCATCATTGGCGCTGAGAAGGGCGGAGAGTTCCTCTGCAAGTACATGCTTGTGCTGGAAGCTGAAGGACTGAGCTCCCGGTGGGCAATTTGGAGGCTTTGTGACCAAATTGAGGGAGTATCCTATTTGAAGAACCCACTGGTCGGAGGTTATGAGAGGCCACCTTTGGTGAAAAAATTTTAACCTCCCCCCGACCGGTAGATCGTCCGGCACAGACACTTTGATTGCGGCTATGCTCTGCTGGAGCCAGTCAAAAGCCCGTCCATTGCTTTTGCTGGGGAGCTGCAGGGGCCAGTGGAGGTGCACGCTGTTGATGAGAACGAGCGCGCTGGGGTTTGGCCTGGACAGCAGGCTGGCGAGAGGAAGGATTGTACCTACACTTATTAGAAGAATAGGTAACAGTCCCCCTTCCCCCATAAAAACGTCTACCAGTTAAGGTAGATGCTGAAGGCGTCCGGCGGGAGAATTTGTCGAAAGCGGTGTCCCGCTGGTGGAGCTGTTCTACCACCTGTTCGACCTTTTCTCAAAAAATATTATCCCCCCGGCAAGGAGAGTCCGCTATCCGCTGCTGGAGCCTATTCTCCAGGTCTGAGGCGCACAGCCATGAGAGTCTGCGCATCACCACACCTTGAGCAGCGGCTCTGGACGCGACATCAAAAGTATCGTAAACACCCCTGGCCAGGAATTTACGACACGCCTTCAGCTGCCTGAAAACCTGCTGAAAAGGCTTGGCTTGCTCAGAAGGGAGCTTGTCCACGGTGGGAGCGTCGAGAGGAAGACTCCCATACCGGCAGCAATGGAGCTCCCTCCATCGATGTCGTCGGGGAGTCCGCCTAGGAGGCAGCCGATGCCTGTACCGCAAGCGGTACTGGCACAGGAGACCTCACCACGGACAAGGGCCCAGCCGTCGCCTCAGTCATCGGTACCAGCGGCGCAAGTACCCCCGGTACCGGAGAAGGGCGCAACAGCTCTTCCAGGATCCCTGGAAGGATGGCCCTGAGGCTCTCGTTCAGAGTGGCTGTCGAGAGAGGCAAGGAGTACGGTACCGGCGACGAGCTGTGAATCTGTCCAGGACGCGGAGGCGGTACCGGGCTGTCCACAGGGGAGCGCATCAACACCTCCTGAATGGAGGGTGAGCGGTCCTCCTGATGTCGACGATTGGGTGCCGGTGGCACCGGTGACTCAGAGTTCTCGGTATCACGTCTGGAAGGTGACCGATGACGATGCTTCTTTGCTTTCACACGAAGCACGTCACCGGTAACTCCCGGTACCGAAGAGGAGGACATCGAATCCAAACGTCTCCTGTGGGCCGGGTCCAAAAGAGGTCGATCCCGGGGAGCCTGTACCGCAGGTGCCCTCGAGGCAGGCGGAGACCTACTCGAGAGCTCACCGCCACCAGCAGGGGAATGGACAGCCCTCACCTGCACTCCGGAAGATGAAGCACCCTCCGACGACATCGATACCACCGATGACCTCGGTATCGTAGACGCTGGATCACTGGCAGAAGAGCTGGGTACCGCAGACTTCGACACACCGAACGATGACCTTGGTATCGAAGACGTCGAAGCACCGGACAAGGCCCTGAACAAAATATTCCACTGGGCCAATCTCGCCGCCTGAGTCCGCTTCTTCAAGAGAAGGCAGAGAGTACAGGCCTGGGGGCGATGCCCGGCCCCCAGACACTGAAGGCACGAAACGTGCCTGTCAGTGAGGGAGATAGTCCGGCTGCACTGGGTGCACTTTTTGAAGCCGCTGGCAGACTTCGAGGACATGGGCGGAAAAATCACGCCGGCGAAGTCAAAATTCGCGATGATGGCTAATGGCACCAAAAAAGTTAGAAAAAAACCCATACGGGCGGCGAAAAACGCCACGCCTGACAACGAAAGGAAACTTACGGGAAAAAAACTAAGAGACGCACAACGGAAAAGAGAAAAACCGGACACTTCCAAACGGAAGAACGCGGCGAAAAGACGCGAGGGGTCTTCTTGGGGCACAGACCGACCGAAAAACAGCTGTCCTGAGCCACGGAAAAAAGAAGACTGGTGAACACGAGCACGTTCGAGCGGGAAGACGGTCACGCATGTGCACGGTGCATGCGCACACGAGGGCTAGCAAACGCTGATGGTGGTGAAGATCTCCGATCGGAGGGGCTGCCGTGGACGTCACCCATTCATGAGAACAAGCAGCCTGCTTGTCCTCGGAGAATATATAATATTTAACCATCGCCCTGACCTCATGTGCACCTTTCTTTAAATTAGTCACCTTACTTTCTAACTCTCCATACTTTCTTACCTATCTATATGTTCCATCTTTGCTTATACCCTTCAATATCAATTAAAATGTTCTATTACGTATTGTGTTGACATTGTAAGTAGTATACTATTGGGCTCATTTTCGAAAGAGAAGGGCGCCCATCTTTCGACATAAATCAGAAGATGGGTGGCCTTCTCACAGGGTTGTCCAAATTGGTATAATCAAAAGCCAATTTTGGACGTCCCCAACTGTTTTCCGTCGCAGGGACGGCCAAAGTTAAAGGGGGCATATCAGAGGCGTAGCGAAGGCGGGACTTGGCCGTGCCTAACACTAGGATGTCCTCAACCCATAATTGAAAGAAACAAGGACGTCCCTGACGAACACTTGGACGACTTTACCTGGTCGTATTTTTCTTACGACCAAGGTACAAAAAGGTGCCCAAAATGACCAGATGACCACCGGACAGAATCAGGGATGACCTCCCATTACTCCCCCAGTGGTCACTAACCCCCTCCCACCCTCAAAAAACATGATTAAAAATATTACTTGCCAGCCTCTATGCTAACCTCAGATGTCATACTCAGGTCCATGACAGCAGTATGCAGGTCCCTGGAGCAATTTTAGAGGGTACAGTGCACTTCAGAGGCAGACCCAGGCCCACCCCCCTACCTGTTACGTTTGTGGAGGAAACAGCGAGCCCTCCAAAACCCACCACAAACCCACTGTACCAACATCTAGGTGTCCCCCTTCACCTGTAAGGGCTATGGTAGTGGTGTACAGTTGTGGGTAGTGGGCTTTAGGGGGGTTTGGGAGGCTCAGCACACAAGGTAAGGGAGATATGCACCTGGAAGCAATTTATGAAGTCCACTGCAGTGCCCCCTAGGGTGTACAGTTGGTGTCCTGGCATGTCAGGGGGACCAGTGCACTACAAATGCTGGCTCCTCCCACGACCAAATGGCTTGCATTTGGTCGTTTCTGAGATGGACGTCCTTGGTTTCGGTTATCGTCGAAAATCAGAAACGACCAAGTCTAGGGATGACCATCTCTAAGGATGACCAAATTTCAGGATTTGGGCGCTCCTGATCATATTATTGAAATGAAAGATGGATGTCCATCTTGTTTCGAAAATATGGGTTTCCCCGCCCCTGGGTAGGGACATTTTGCGAGGACGTCCTCATCAAAACTTGGACGTCCCTTTAAAAATGCCCCTCCACACCATACTTTATATTGTTATTTGAATATTTTTTACTGCTGTAATTGCCTATTGCTCATATTTGACCTATTCTTATTGTACACCACCTTGAGTGAATTCCTTCAAAAAGGCGGTAAATAAATCCTAATAAATAAATAAATAAATTAAATAAATGTTTGATCATATCACTTGTTCCCATTTCCAGGTCACTGATAAATATGCTAAAAGGCAGTGTTACAGATTCCTGGGGCACTATACTATTCACCTTCCTTCACTGAGAAAATTTACTATTTAGTTCTATTCATTATCTTCTTTTAACCGCTTCCCAATCCACAATTGACCATTGCCTCCTAACCCAGGACCTTTTAATCACCTCAGGAGAGAAATGCTTTCTGAAAATCTAGATGCATCATATCAACTGGCTCACCTTTATCTACAAGTTTATTCATACCTTCATAAAAATGTAGCAGGACTAGTGAGGCAAGACGTCCTTTGGCTTTGGACCATTAAATTATAATCACTAACCTGTGCTTAAAAGTGGCCTATGTTATGATTAGCACATGGGTTTCTCACATGCTGAAGCCATTTTTAGGGCACAGGTTAGTGATTATAATTTAATGGGCCAAAGCCAAAGGACATCTTGCCTTACTAGTCTAAGGTGCGGTAGCATTTTTAGTGCGCGGTAATGGTTAACGCATGCTAAAAGCACTAACATGCCTCTAGTGCAGCTTAGTAAACAGGGCCCTTAGTGTTGCTGCGAAATGGCCACATTTTCTATTTCCTCCATTAATGACCATGTGCTAATTTCCCAATTAGCGAGTGAGCCCTTAGTGACACCTAGTTTTTAGGTGGTAAGGACTCCTGTGCTTACCACAGTTAATGTGCAGTTAATCATTTATGCAGCAATGCAGCTACACTAAACGATTAGTGCTGGGCATGTCTACTCGCTATCCTCAAACAAGCCTCCAGTGCTAAAAAGTAAAAAGTCATTTTTAGCACATGGGAAGCATGCACAAATAGCAAAACTACCCTGGGATGCCTCAGCATGGCCCACAGTAGAGCGAATGCTACATACCTGTAGAAGGTATTCTCCGAGGACAGCAGGCTGATTGTTCTCACTGATGGGTGACGTCCACGGCAGCCCCTCCAACCGGAAACTTCACTAGCAAAAGCCTTTGCTAGTCCTCGCGCGCCGATGCGCACCGCGTATGTGCGGTCGTCTTCCTGCCCGAACCGGCTCATGTTCGTCAGTCCCGTATGTAGCAAGACAAAGACAAGGGAAGACACAACTCCAAAGGGGAGGCGGGCGGGTTTGTGAGAACAATCAGCCTGCTGTCCTCGGAGAATACCTTCTACAGGTATGTAGCATTCGCTTTCTCCGAGGACAAGCAGGCTGCTTGTTCTCATTGATGGGGTATTCCTAGCCCCCAGGCTCACTCAAAACAACAAACATGGTCAATTGGGCCTCGCAACGGCGAGGACATAACTGAGATTGACCTAACAACTTATCCAACTAACTGAGAGTGTAGCCTGGAACAGAATAAACATGGGCCTAGGGGGGTGGAGTTGGATTCTAAACCCCGAACAGATTCTGAAGCACTGACTGCCCGAACCGACTGTCGCGTTGGGTATCCTGCTGCAGGCAGTAATGAGATGTGAATGTGTGGACAGATGACCATGTCACAGCTTTGCAGATCTCTTCAATAGTGGCTGACTTCAAGTGGGCCACTGACGCTGCCATGGCTCTAACATTCTGAGCTGTGACATGACCCTCAAGAGCCAGCGCAGCCTGGGCGTAAGTGAAGGAAATGCAATCTGCTAGCCAATTGGATATGGTGCGTTTCCCCACAGCCACTCCCCTCCTGTTGGGATCAAAAGAAACAGACATTTGGGCGGACTGTCTGTTGGGCTGTGTCCGCTCCAGATAGAAGGCCAATGCTCTTTTGCAGTCCAATGTGTGCAGCTGACGTTCAGCAGGGCAGGAATGAGGACGGGGAAAGAATGTTGGCAAGACAATTGACTGGTTCAGATGGAACTCCGACACCACCTTTGGCAAGAACTTGGGGTGAGTGCGGAGGACTACTCTATTATGATGAAATTTGGTGTAAGGGGCCTGGGCTACCAGGGCCTGAAGCTCACTGACTCTACGAGCTGAAGTAACTGCCACCAAGAAAATGACCTTCCAGGTCAAGTACTTCAGATGGCAGGAATTCAGTGGCTCAAAGGGAGGTTTCATCAGCTGGGTGAGAACGACATTGAGATCCCATGACACTGTAGGAGGTTTGATGGGGGGCTTTGACAAAAGCAAACCTCTCATGAAGCGAACAACTAAAGGCTGTCCTGAGATCGGCTTACCTTCCACACGGTAATGGCATGCACTGATTGCGCTAAGGTGAACCCTTACAGAGTTGGTCTTGAGACCAGACTCAGACAAGTGCAGAAGGTATTCAAGCAGGGTCTGTGTAGGACAGGAGCGAGGATCTAAGGCCTTGCTGTCACACCAGATGGCAAAACTCCTCCATAAGAAGAAGTAACTCCTCTTAGTGGAATCTTTTCTGGAAGCAAGCAAGACGCGGGAGACACCCTCCGACAGACCCAAAGAGGCAAAGTCTACGCTCTCAACATCCAGGCCGTGAGAGCCAGAGACTGGAGGTTGGGATGCAGAAGCGCCTCTTCGTTCTGTGTGATGAGGGTCAGAAAACACTCCAATCTCCACGGTTCTTCGGAGGACAACTCCAGAAAGAGAGGGAACCAGATCTGATGCGGCCAAAAAGGAGCAATCAGGATCATGGTGCCTCGGTCTTGCTTGAGTTTCAACAAAGTCTTCCCCACCAGAGGTAAGGGAGGATAAACAAACAGCAGGCCGTCCCCCCAATCCAGGAGGAAGGCATCCGTTGCCAGTCTGCCGTGGGCCTGAAGTCTGGAACAGAACTGAGGGACCTTGTGGTTGGTTCGAGATGCAAAGAGATCTACCAAGGGGGTGCCCCACACCTGGAAGATCTGGTGCACTACTCTGGAGTTGAGCGACCACTCGTGAGGTTGCATAATCCTGCTCAACCTGTCGGCCAGACTGTTGTTTATGCCTGCCAGGTATGTGGCTTGGAGCAACATGCCGTGACGGGAGCCCAGAGCCACATGCTGACGGCTTCCTGACACAGGGGGCGAGATCCGGTGCCTCCCTGCTTGTTGATGTAATACATGGCAACCTGGTTGTCTGTCTGAATTTGGATAATTTGGTGGGACAGCCGATCTCTGAAAGCCTTCAGAGCGTTCCAGACCGCTCGTAACTCCAGGAGATTGATCTGCAGATCGCGTTCCTGGAGGGACCAGCTTCCCTGGGTGTGAAGTCCATCGACATGAGCTCCCCACCCCAGGAGAGACGCATCCATAGTCAGCACTTTTTGTGCCTGAGGAATTTGGAAAGGGCGTCCCAGAGTCAAATTGGACCAAATCGTCCACCAATACAGGGATTTGAGAAAACTCGTGGACAGGTGGATCACGTCTTCTAGATCCTCAGTAGCTTGAAACCACTGGGAAGCTAGGGTCCATTGAGCAGATCGCATGTGAAGCTAAGCCATGGGAGTCACATGAACTGTGGAGGCCATGTGGCCAAGCAATCTCAACATCTGCCGAGCTGTGATCTGCTGGGATGCTTGTACCCGGGAGACGAGGGACAGCAGGTTGTTGGCCCTTGTCTCCGGAAGATAGGCACGAGCCGTCCGAGAATCCAGCAGAGCTCCTATGAATTCGAGTCTCTGTACTGGGAGAAGATGGGACTTTGGATAATTTATCACAAACCCCAGTAGCTCCAGGAGTTGAATAGTCATCTGCATGGACTGTAGAGCTACTGCCTCGGATGTGTTCTTCACCAGCCAATCGTCGAGATAAGGGAACACATGCACTCCCAGCCTGCGAAGCGCTGCTGCTACTACAGCCAGGCACTTCGTGAACACTCTGGGCGCAGAGGCGAGCCCAAAGGGTAGCACACAGTACTGGAAGTGACGTGTGCCCAGCTGAAATCGCAGATACTGCCTGTGAGCTGGCAATATCGGGATGTGCGTGTAGGCGTCCTTCAAGTCCAGAGAGCATAGCCAATCGTTTTCCTGAATCATGGGAAGAAGGGTGCCCAGGGAAAGCATCCTGAACTTTTTCTTGACCAGATATTTGTTCAGGGCCCTTAGGTCTATGATGGGACGCATCCCCCCTGTTTTCTTTTCCACAAGGAAGTACCTTGAATAGAATCCCAGCCCTTCTTGCCCGGATGGCACGGGCTCGACCACATTGGTGCTGAGAAGGGCGGAGAGTTGCTCTGCAAGTACCTGCTTGTGCTGGAAGCTGTAGGACTGAGCTCCCGGTGGGCAATTTGGAGGCTTCGAGGACAAATTGAGGGTGTACCGTTGCCGGACTATTTGAAGAACCCAACGGTCGGAGGTTACAAGAGGCCACCTTTGGTGAAAAACTTTCAACCTCCCCCCGACCGGCAGATCGCCCGGCACGGACACGTTGATGTCGGCTATGCTCTGCTGGAGCCAGTCAAAAGCTCGCCCCCTGCTTTTGCTGGGGAGCCGTGGGGCCTTGCTGAGGCGCACGCTGCTGAGGAGAGCGAGCGCGCTGGGGCTTAGCCTGGGCCGCAGGCTGGCGAGAGGGAGGATTGTGCCTACGCTTACCAGAAGAGTAGGGAACAGCCCTCCTTCCCCCATAAAAACGTCTACCTGAAGAGGTAGATGTTGAAGGCTGCCGGCGGGAGAATTTGTCGAAAGCGTTATCCCGCTGGTGGAGCTGTTCTACCACCTGTTCGACTTTTTCTCCAAAAATGTTGTCTGCTCGGCAAGGGGAGTCCGCAATCCGCTGCTGGATCCTATTCTCCAGGTCAGAGGCACGCAGCCATGAGAGTCTGCGCATCACCACACCTTGAGCAGCGGCCCTGGACGCAACATCAAAGGTATCATATACCCCTCTGGCCAGGAATTTTCTGCATGCCTTCAGCTGCCTGACCACCTCCTGAAACGGCTTGGCTTGCTAGGGAGGGAGCTTGTCCACCAAGCCCGCCAACTGCCGCACATTGTTCCGCATATGGATGCTCATGTAGAGCTGGTAGGACTGAATCTTGGCCACGAGCATAGAGGAATGATAGGCCTTCCTCCCAAAGGAATCTAATGTTCTGGAGTCTTTGCCCGGGGGCGCCGAAGCATTCTCTCTAGAACTCTTAGCCTTCTTCAGGGCCAGATCCACCACACCAGAGTCGTGAGGCAACTGAGTGCGCATCAGCTCTGGGTCCCCATGGATCCAATACTGGGATTCGATGTTCTTGGGAATGTGGGGATTAGTTAGTGGCTTGGTCCAGTTCGCCAGCAATGTCTTTTTTAGGACATGATGCATGGGTACTGTGGACGCTTCCTTAGGTGGAGAAGGATAGTTCAAGAGCTCAAACATTTCAGCCCTGGGCTCATCCTCCACAACCACTGGGAAGGGGATGGCCGTAGACATCTCCCGGACAAAGGCCGCGAAAGACAGACTCTCGGGAGGAGAAAGCTGCCTTTCAGGGGAGGGAGTGGGGTCAGAAGGAAGGCCATCAGTCTCCTCGTCAGAGAAATATCTGATGTCCTCCTCTTCCTCCCACGAGGCCTCACCTTCAGTATCAGACACAAGTTCACGAACCTGTGTCTGAAGCCGTGCCCAACTCGACTCCATGGAAACACGGCCACGGTAGGAGCGTCGAGAGGTGGACTCCCTCGCCAGCATCGGCCAAGCTCCCTCTGCCGACGTCATCGGGGAGTCTGCCTAGAAGGCGGCCGTGGCCAGTACCGCAAGCGGTACCGGTACCGGAGCCCTCACCTCGGGCAAGGGGCCAGCCGGCGCCTCACTCGACGGTACCGGTGTGTCACATCCGTCGCTCCCTCTGGCTGCTCCTCCGCGGGAAGCAGGAGCCGGCATCCGCCACAGCGAAGGCCGGCTTTCTTGAGGCCGCGGCAGGGAGCCGGGGCTTGCCGCGGTGATGGCCGCCCAGTCCAGGGCCGAGGCCGGCGATCGCGGCTGCCGGACTCTCGATCGCCGGCTATGGGGTCTGTGCTTGCGCCACTAGGGGGAATGGCCGGCGTCTCCTTCACTTTCGGGCGCGGGAACCCGAAGCTCCGCCTCAGAGGAGTTAGATTGGGAGGCCAGTGTTGTAGTCCCGCCTGGGAGGTCGGACAGAGCCAATCAGAAGGGTTCTGTTGGTAACCAGGTTCTGATTGGCCGGCTATGTTTACGGGGGCTGGGCGGTTGAATGCTGACAGTATTTAAGGAGCAGGCCTGAGATAGGACATTGCTTCAGGTTCTGTTTCCCGAGGCCAGTCTCCGTTTGTTCCAGTGCTTAGTTGGTTTTCTTGCTCTACTGGTTTTGACTTTTGGACTGTTCCTGGTTTACTCTGCTAGCTGCCTGCCTTGACCTTTTGCCTGATTCTGACTACGCTGTTAGCTGCCTGCCCTGACCTGTTGCCTGTTTTTGGACGTCTCCATTTTCCATCTGCCCTCTTCTCTCCTGGTTCCAGTCTGGGTCAGTTTGTCAACCCCGCAGTTCCAGAAGTCCCGTTGACCACCTGCAGCTGGGGGCTCAACCCTTGGTGAACGGCGGTCGCCGCGGGTGAAGACTTGGGGTTGCACAGCTGTCCTTTGAGGTCCTTCGGGGCCTTGCAGGACCTAAGGGCTCACCTTCCTTGCGGACAAGACAGGAACCTGAAGCCATGAGCTCGCCTACGCAACACGATCTACGGGACCTGGCTAAAATTCTCCAGCAGCAGCAGGAGCAGTTGAATGCCCTGTTGGGGGCCCTGCAGAACGTCTGCTCTCAGCTAACCACGGTCCAGGTGCAGAACCAGGCCGCCGCAGTGGCTCCCCGTCCGGGAGGGTCCTTCCCGGGACCTCGGTTCCCTGAGCCTACTCGGTTTGATGGTGTCCCCGGAAGCTGCCAGGGGTTCCTCAACCAGTGCAACTTATACTTCAAGATGCAACCAGAAGCTTTTGCCTCAGACCAGGTAAAAGTGGCCTATGTTATTTCCTTGCTTACGGGACGGGCCCTAGCCTGGGCGTCCCCGCTATGTGAACAACAAAATCCGCTTTTGGACAACTACGTGGAGTTCCAGCGCCGATTTCGCATGGTGTTTGATCTTCCAGGAAGGCCGTCTTCCGCCGCTTCCGAGCTGCTGCGGATCCAACAGGGCGAAGGGACCGTGGCAGACTATGCAATCCGGTTCCGGACTCTGGCGACTGAATTGCGCTGGAATCAGGAGTCCCTATCCGCGATCTTCCTGGAGGGGCTTCAGGATCGAATCAAGGATGAGCTGGCTGGCCGGGAGGTCCCGGGGCAGTTGGACGCCTTGATCTCACTCTGTGTCCGGGTGGATACCCATTTCCAGGAAAGGGCTAGAGCCCGTGCGGACCGGCGGAGGGGGCCTGGAGGTGGGTCCCGGTCTAGTCGGGTACCTTCCCCCCGACGGGGCTCCAAAGAACCCAGGGAGACCTCTGAGGAACCTATGGTCATCGGCCGTCAACAGTTAACCCCGTCTGAAAGGACTCAACGCCTTCGGGGCGGCCTTTGCCTGTATTGCGGCGAGGTCGGTCACTTCATCAGCACTTGCCCCGCACGGCCGGGAAATGCCACTCCCAAGGCGCCCTGAGGGGAGGGGTCTTGGGGCACTCTAATCCCCTACCAGACCATCTGATTACTCTCCCGGTGACCCTGAGGTGGCAGGAGATGGTGGTTCACACCCGAGCTCTATTGGATTCCGGGGAGGGGGAAATTTCATTTGTCAGGAACTCTTGCGGCAGATGGGATGGCCTATACTGCCCTATCGACCCGCTTTGCAAGTGACATCCATCCAGGGGACAGCGTTACCCCAGCCTATCACGGAGGTGACTCCATTTTTGGGGCTCCAGGTGGGGGAAGACCACCGTGAGGAGGCTCAATTTCTGATTTTACCCCGTACCATTCATCCTGTGGTACTGGGCCTGCCCTGGTTACGGCGTCACACCCCTGTAATAGATTGGACTTTAGGGAGGATTCAAGCCTGGGGTGGCACCTGCACCGAGACCTGTTTGAAGGGTCGGGAATCCAGCTGCCCCGCGATAGTAGCCACTCCTAGAACTGTGTCAGCCTGTCAAGCTGCTCTGCCAGAGGAGTACCAGGAGTTTGCTGATGTGTTTAGTCCCGTGGAAGTGGATGTGCTACCTCCACATCGGTCCTTTGATTGCGCTATTAATCTGATGACCGGCAAGATGCCACCGCGGGGCTGACTCTATACACTGTCCCGAGAGGAATCAAAAGTCATGCAAGCTTACATCCAGGAGAATCTCCAGAAAGGGTTCATTCGTCCCTCCACGTCCCCTGCCGGGGCAGGATTCTTTTTCGTGACCAAGAAAGATGGCTCCATGAGGCCCTGCATTGACTACTGGGGACTAAATGCCATCACCGTAAAGGACCGATATCCTCTGCCCCTTATTCCGGAGTTGTTTGATCGGCTGCAGGGGGCCCAGATCTTCACTAAATTGGACCTCCGTGGAGCCTACAACTTGGTCCGTATCCGGCAGGGGGACGAATGGAAAACTGCATTTAATACGCATGAGGGGCACTTCGAATACCGGGTGATGTCCTTCGGCCTGTGCAACGCTCCAGCGGTGTTCCAGAGGTTCATAAACTTCGCTCTTGAAGACCTGCTTTATGCTACGGTAATTGTATACCTAGATGACATCCTGATCTTTTCCAAAGATCCCCAGGAGCATGTGGCCCACGTTTGGACTGTCCTTCAGCACTTACGGCAGTATTGCTTGTTTGCCAAACTCAGCAAATGCTCATTTCATCAGCAGACTCTGCCTTTTCTGGGACATATTCTTTTACCTGGGGGTCTGCGAATGGATCCAGACAAACTCCGCGCTATCCGGGAGTGGCCCCAACCCCAAGGCCTGAAGGCGCTGCAACGGTTCCTGGGGTTTGCAAATTACTACTGTCAATTTATTCCTCATTATTCGCAATTGACAGCTCCGCTGACAGCGCTCACTAAGAAGCATGCGGATGTTCGGAACTGGCCGGCCGAGGCGCAAACGGCATTCAGTCAGTTGAAGAAAGCCTTTGAATCCGCTCCCATCCTTCAGGCCCCAGATCCAGACAAGCCTTTTGTGGTAGAGGTGGACGCTTCTGCTTTGGGCGCCGGGGCAGTCTTCTCTCAAGTTAACGCCAAGGGCCGGCGTCAACCTTGCTTCTTTTTCTCCCAAAAGTTCTCCCCAGTGGAACGCAATTATACTGTAGGAGACAGAGAATTGCTAGCTTTGAAGTTAGCCCTGCAAGAGTGGAGACATCTGCTGGAAGGGGCAGAGCATCGATTTACAGTGATTACGGACCACAAGAATCTTTTGTATCTGCAGGAGGCCCAAAGGCTGAATCTGCGGCAAGCCCGCTGGTCGTTGTTCTTTGCCAGGTTCCGGTTTCAACTTGTGTTCCAGTCAGCTGCACAGAATACCCCTGCGGACTCCCTCTCCAGAGCCTTCGAAGCTCCAGAGGACATTGAGGAACCTCATCCTATGTTGGATCCGGCCTGCCTCTGTGCGGCCCCGGGTAGGGTCACCCCGATGCGGGAACTTGTGCCTCCGCAGGACTGGGAAAAAGTAATGCGTTGGGGACATTCATCTGTATGGGCCGGACACTTTGGGTTCCAAAAAACCCTCTGTCTGATTTCTCGACAGTACCGATGACCTCGTATGAATCAAGATATCCTTCAGTTTGTCACGACCTGCCCTACTTGTGCCCGGACCAAGTCGGTGGTGGGGCGCCCCTGGGGGAATCTGCAGCCCTTGCCCATTCCTGCAGCCCCCTGGGAGGAATTGTCTATGGATTTCATTACGGATCTTCCCCGCTCCCAGGGGCACACTGTGATTTGGGTAGTGGTAGACCGGTTCTCCCGTATGGCACACTTCGTTCCCCTGCCAGGGCTTCCGTCAGCAGCACTGTTAGCCCAACAGTTCATCCAGCACATTTTCCGGCTCCATGGGCTACCAGTCAGGATCATCAGTGACCGCGGAGCCCAGTTCACTTCACGATTCTGGAGAGCCCTGTGTTCCGCCCTGGGAGTTGTTACCCATTTCTCCTCTGCCTACCATCCTCAGACCAACGGGATGGTTGAGAGGATTAACCAAACGTTGAAGGGGTTCTTGCGGGCTTTTGTCAACAGGCGGCAAGACAACTGGGTATCCCTTCTTCCGTGGGCCGAGTTCGCCTATAACCACAGTGAACACTCTGCCTCTGGGCAATCTCCATTTTTCATGGTATATGGACAACATCCGCAGCTTCCTCCGCCCATCCCCTCTGACTCCTCTACACCCATGGTTACTCAAACCCTGGGTTACCTGCGGGAAGTCTGGAATATGGCCCGAGAGCAACTACAGAAAGCAGCCGCCAGGTATAAGTCGTTTGCTGACCGACACCGGCGCCCCGCCCCGGTTTTGCAGCTGGGGCCAAAGGCTGGAGCCACGGTACATCGGGCCATTTGTAATCCAGTCTCGGATCGGAGCAGTGACATACCGCCTGCGGCTACCTAGTACTCTGCGGATCCATAATGCCTTCCATGTTTCTCTGTTGAAGGTCTTTCGGGGGTCTAAATGGCATCCACAGAATAAAGAGTCAGTTGTTCCAGAGGCTGACCCCGATCCCGAGTATGAGGCTGAAGAAATCATAGACTCCAAGAGGCGTCGGGGAAAGCTGCTCTACCTGTTATCATGGAAGCATTTCGGTCCCGAGGACAATTCCTGGGAGCCGGCTACCAATGTACATGCCCCGGAGTTGATACGGGCCTTCCATGATCGTTATCCTCAAAAACCAGGACCCAGGAGGAGTGGGGCATCCGGGGGGGATACTGTCACATCCGTTGCTCCCTCCGGCTGCTCCTCCACGGGAAGCAGGAGCCGGCGTCCACCACGGCGAAGGCCG
This sequence comes from Microcaecilia unicolor, assembly GCF_901765095.1. NCBI lineage: Eukaryota > Metazoa > Chordata > Amphibia > Gymnophiona > Siphonopidae > Microcaecilia > Microcaecilia unicolor. Next base: position 135,104,468 of record NC_044038.1, read on the forward strand.
GCTTTCTTGAGGCCGCGGCAGGGAGCCGGGGCTCGCCGCGGTGATGGCCGCCCAGTCCGGGGCCGAGGCCGGGGGCCGGCGATCGCGGCTGCCAGACTCTCGATCGCCGGCTATGGGGTCTGTGCTTGCACCACTAGGGGGAATGGCGCCGAGGCGCGATGGCCGGCGTCTCCTTCACTTTCGGGCGCGGGAACCCGAAGCTCCGCCTCAGAGGAGTTAGATTGGGAGGCCAGTGCTGTAGTACCACCTGGGAGGTTGGACAGAGCCAATCAGAAGGGTTCTGTCGGTAACCAGGTTCTGATTGGCCGGCTATGTTTACGGGGGCTGGGCGGTTGAATTTAAGGAGCAAGCCTGAGATAGGACATTGCCTCAGGTTCTGTTTCCCGAGGCCAGTCTCCGTTTGTTCCAGTGCTTAGTTGGTTTCCTTGCTCTACTAGTTTTGACTTTTGGACTGTTCCTGGTTTACTCTGCTAGCCGCCTGCCTTGACCTTTTGCCTGATTCTGACTACGCTGTTAGCTGCCTGCCCTGACCTGTTGCCTGTTTTTGGACGTCTCCATTTTCCATCTGCCCTCTTCTCTCCTGGTTCCAGTCTGGGTCAGTTCGTCAACCCCGCGGTTCCAGAAGTCCCGCTGACCGCCTGCAGCTGGGGGCTCAACCCTTGGTGAATGGCGGTCGCCGCGGGTGAAGAGTTGGGGTTGCACGGCTTTCCTTTGAGGTCCTTCGGGGCCTTGCGGGACCTAAGGGCTCACCTTCCTTGCGGACAAGACACGGTGGCGCAAGCACCCCCGGTACCGAGGGGAAGGGCGCAACAGCTCTCCCAGAATCTCTGGAAGAACGGTCCGGAGACTCTCGTGCAGAGCAGCTGTGGAGAAAGACTGGGAAGCCGATGCAGGCGTCGATGTCAGAGTCTGTTCCGGGCGTGGAGGCTGTTCCGGGCTGTCCAAGGGGGAGCGCATCGACACCTCCTGAACAGAGGGTGAGCGGTCCTCCCGGTGCCGATGCCTACTGGGTGCTGACTGCCTCGGCGACCCAGAGCTCTCGGTACCGAGACGGGAAGGAGACCGGTGACGATGCTTCTTAGACTTCTTCAAGCGAAGCATGTCTCCGGAGCTTCCCGGTACCGACGAGGAGGACGTAGAATCCAGCTGTCGCTTCCTCGGGGCCGAGGCCGAAGAAGGTCGATCTCGGGGGGGGCTGTACCACAGGAGCCCTAAGGGCAGGGAGAGACCCACCTGAAGGCTCACCGCCACCAGCAGGGGAATGGACAGCCCTCACCTGCACTCCAGACGAAGCACCACCGTCCGACGACATCAGCAACAGCGGAGGTCCCGGTACCACCGACGTCGACGCAGCCTTTCGATACCTCGGTACCGACGATGCCGCAGGTAGGGGCCTCGATGCAGTCGATGCCGATGCCGAGGTCGAAGACTTTGATGCTGTCGACGTCGATGCACTCGATGCCCATGCTGTTGTCGTCGAAGAGCCCGAGAACAACGCGTTCCACTGGGCCAATCTCGCTACCTGAGTCCTCTTTTTTAAAAGAGCACAAAGACTGCAGGCCTGCGGGCGGTGCCCAGCCCCCAGACACTGAAGACACGAAGCGTGCCTACGTGAGCGAGATTACCCGGGCGCACTGGCTGCACTTCTTGAAGCCGCTGTCGATGATATGGGCGGAAAAATCACGCCGGCGAAATCAAAATTCGCGATGATGACGGAGGGCACCAAAAAGAAGGGAGAAAAACCCGAATCGAGGCCAAATAGGCCGGTCCCGAAGCGAAAGGAAACTTGCAAGGGGAAAAAGCTGGACACGCGGGAAAAGGGTAAAGACTGATCGGTCTCTTTTTTTTTTTTTTTAGCGAAAATCGCGAAGACGCGCGAGGTCAACTTGAGGGGCACGAAACGGCGGTAAAACACGACCGTCCCGAGCGCGGACAAAAGAAGACTGATGAACACGAGCCGGTTCGGGCAGGAAGACGGCCGCGCATGCGCGGTGCGCATCGGCGCGCGAGGACTAGCAAAGGCCTTTGCTAGTGAAGTTTCCAGTTGGAGGGGGCTGCCGTGGACGTCACCCATCAGTGAGAACAAGCAGCTTGCTTGTCCTCGGAGAATATTTTTTAACCTGCAGTAAGCATGCATTAGTGTTTACCACAGCTTAGCAAAAGGGCCCTATATTTTCACAATGTTGTTATTTATAAGAGTTTTTATCATTTTGTATGGCATGTACCTCAAGCTCACCTCTCTGTAATTTTTTAAATTAGATTATTTATTTATTTATTTACCAACTTTCTGTGATACAATTCAGGCACTTTCTCTGTTCCTAGTGGGCTTACAATATGTTGTTTTTTTTCTTTCTTTTTGTATCTGATATAATGGAAAGTTAAGGGGCCCTTTTACAAAGCTGTGGGAAAAAGGCCCCTGCTGGCTGTGTGGGCCATTTTTCCCGTGCACCAGGCCCCTTATCACATGGCCATGCGACAGGGAGCCCTTACTTATCGCCACCCATTGAGGTGGCGATAAATAAGGGCTCCCGCGCTAACCCAGAGGTAACTGGGCAGCATGTGGCAATGCCTGATTACTACCGGGTTACTGCTGCACAACCCATTTCCGGGGGTTTTCATTTTCCCCCGAAAATGATGTGCACTTGGGGAGAGACTACTGTTGGAGGCTGGCTTGGGCAAGTGACGTTGGGAAGGGAAATGGGACTTGATATACTGCCTTTCTGTGGTATTTTGCAACTACATTCAAAGCGGTTTACATAGTATATACAGGTACTTATTTGTACCTGGGGCAATGGAGGGTTAAGTGACTTATCCAGAGTCACAAGGAGCTGCAGTGGGAATCAAACCCAGTTCCCCAGGATCAAAGTCCGCTGCACTAACCACTAGGCTACTCCTCTACTCTCCAGTAAACACTACAGACCGGGTTTACTGCCGGTCTGTAAAAGGGCCCCTAAGTAACTTGCTCAGGGTCAGAAGAAGCTACAGTGGATATGAAACCCATTTCCTCAGGTTTGTGGTCCACTGCAATATTAGGCTACTGTCCTAGTACGCATTTTAAAAACTGACCTTATGCTGCCATCCTCCAGTCTTCAGCTAATGTGGATGATTTTAATTATAGTTTACAATTTATTAACAGTATGCCTGCAATTTCATTTTAAAATTCTTACAGGACTGTATACCATCTGGTCCAGGTGGTTTGCTACTTTTTCTTGCGTCAGTTTGCTTTGCTAAATCTTCCAGGTTTCCGACGATTTGTTTTAGTTCCTCCAAATCATCACCCACACCAAAAATAATAATCTCTATCTTCCTCAATTAAGACCAGTACAAGAATTTATTTAGGAGTCTTTTACTAGAGTGTGTTGGGCAGTTATTTGTATTAACCACTAATGCAGAAATGCGCTAACAGCTACTGCAGTGGCATGAAGGTTTGCAAGTTCTAATTTGAAGATGAACTGCATATTATGTTTGGGGGCAGGAGCTAATTGGGTCATAGGTGGAAAATGGGTGTGTACTGCATAATGCTGTTCTCTGTTCCTTGTACCTGCTGAATTTAAACTTCTGTGCTGTGTTCTTTGTTTTCAGGCATTGATTAACTGATCCAGTGTGCTTGCGAGCTCCTGATGCTGTTTGACTTCACCCATTATTGAAACATACTAGTAGTAACATCAAACTATTTAATTAATACAGCATTTTGCATTATGGACACACACAGAAGTAGCATGTCTAAGAAGTCGGCCATGCTCCTTAGGGCAACTCATAGATGATAAATGGCCAGGTTAGTTTTGCCTTCCTATTCAGGCATTTTTTTCTTGGTTCATGTGTCTATGGTGACTTTAAGTTGTTTAGCTGTTAAATATCAAATCCTTGTTTTCTGAGGACATTGGCCAGTTTCCACTACTCCTCCTTGCAGCTCCAGTGAGGTAAGACACTTGCTACCATACACATTATCAGAAAGCTCACCCCTGGTTCTGAACTTTTGTTCTGACTGTTTTTCCTTGCTGAATTGTAGGTCTCTAAATAACAAGAATGCAGCTTCTACCCCATTATTACAGGCTCTGGGTCACTGGGTTTTCAACTTGCACAAAACCCGGTTAATGAATGGTGATGATCCTATATGCTCATTATCTTCTCCCTGGCTTTTCATGTTTCTCCACTTCCCATTGTTCATAGAATGGAAGAGGTGCGGCCTTCATTTTTTTCTTATGCACTAGCTCCTTTTGAACTCCCAACTGACACTTTGTTCTATCCTGAAATTATTCTCCTTTGATTCTCCTTGCCCTCCCTAATTCATCCCATCCTCTTTTACTTTTCCCCTGCCACTACTAGTACTGTTCTTGACTGTCTTTTTCAAAACTTGTCTTAGGCAATGATTACATTTTCAAACCTAATAATATTTGGTGACTTTAATTTTCATGTTAATACCTCAACTCATCTTTATGATATATTTTTGAGTTTTATGTTTTTTACTCTTTGTTTCATGTTATTTTTTTTTTTAGTTAAGAAGAAGAAAAAAGAAATTTTAAAATAAGGAAGTCAAAGAATTTGAAAACATGGGTTGAGACTACTGCAAAAGCAAAGCAACCCCCCCCCCCCCCCCCCCCACACACACACACACACACGCACAAAAACAACCAATTGGCAATAAGTTGGTGCCATTTTCTAAAAATACCATACTGACCCTTATGTGCTAGTAGCATTGCCACATGCTAATTTTTCCATTAGCAGATGACCATTAGTGCATGAGCCTCTAATGTCACCTATTTTGTAGACAGTAGGGACTCATGCCCTAAATCTGCACTAATTGGTTGGTGTGCAGTAATGCCACTGCATTGATTTCCATAGATGTGCCCACTGTGCGCGCTCAGATGTGCCTCCACTGCAAAAAAATTTCTTTTAGCATATGGTTTGTGCATGCACATTCAAAAATTACAGAAGGACACCTCAGTGTGCCCTGCAGTTTGTCATTTTAAGCAGCAGTAAGCACACATTTATTTTTACTGCAGCTATGAAAAAGGACCCCTTAGTTTTCCACTTCCCTATCAAACTCCAGTATTATTTAATTAGTCAGTGATGCTCAATTCTCAGAGCTGATATAGTATCTGCCATCTTGCTCCTAGACTTGTATAACTGAATTATATATATTCTGTGCATAAATGCAAGAAGAATACAATGAGACTGCATAAATATTTTGTTGGTCTGGTTAATATAAACCTGTTAATTACCACAGCAATTGTGTGCGGCAAATCAATCTTACTGCTGGGCTCGCCTTGTTACCCCTAGGTTAGCGTGGAAATCCTTACCGCCTCCTAAATAGGAGGCAGAAAGGGATCTGGGAGTAAATGGCTGCACGCCAATGTGCTGACTTAGCGCATGGTCATTTATTTCCCCTTTGAAAAACATACCTTTTACCTGCTGCAGTAAAAAGGGGCCTACATGTAATTGTTATACGAAATGTTCATTAAAAAAAGAATCTCAAGCAACATTAGCACAATGAGTTTTACTAGAGAAAGTAAGACATTTTGCAGTATTTAAAAAGCAAAACTTTGGTTCTTACATTCAAGACAAATGTAGTATCTATTTAAATCTGTGATTTGTTCTGCTTAAAAAATAAATCAAGGAATTTGCTTTGGAAATCATAGAGCTGTCTCAGAAAAGAAGATAAATTGTTAGTAAAACACTGTTGAGAGCAAAGCATTCATAATTGTATCACTTTAAAAAAATAAACATTATTTTATTCAGACAAGAATTAATCATCATGACAAAAAGCTAATAAACCATAGATATATATTTTTGCTTAGAAAAGGCAAAATCTCTCTCATAAAGGAAATATTCTATGATATACTTCCTCTCAAATTATGAAAAGACTGTGGGGATCTTCAACTAAGCTGAGCTAAAAAGTGGCCTGTGTTATGATCAGCATGTGGGTTTCCCATGTGCTGAGGCCACTTTTAGCATGGCTGTAAAATGGCTGTATTTCCTATTTCCCCCCATTAAAGGCTACATGCTAATTTCCCCATTAGCATGTGGCCATTAGTGCGAGAGCCCTTATTGACACCTATTTTCTAGGCAGCAAGGTATCCCATGCTAACCACATGCTAATCAGTTACAGTGTGGCGATGCAGCTGTTCTAACCAATTAGCATTGGGCACGCCTACTCTCTGCTCCCAAACACGCCCCCATTTTATTCCTATTGGACCTCCTGCAGATAACTCATGCTAATCTTTAGTAAAAGCCCATGGTAGTGATTTTTAACCTTGCTTTAGTTCTTGCCACAGCTTAGTAAAAGGGCCCTGTGTTTCTTAATCTTTCTCCTAATAAGTCCCTATTGTAAGCATGAGATACTGTGTATAACAGGCAAAAATATACGTGAATATAAAACATGAATGTTTGTGAAAGATGAGTGGAAGAATTTAAAATGTACTGTTGATCTTACATCAAATATGTACTTTGCAACTTAAATATTCTCACATAGTTGAATGTGTTCTGCTTTTTCACATACTACCTTCTTAGATATCAGGTCTGTGCTCTAGGAGTGCTCTGGGAGTTGTTTACAGATTCAAGAATTTGCTGTTATTGTGCTCCCTGTTTACAAATCTGATACTGAATCTGGACCCCTGAGGCAGGCGTGGTTTGCGCCAAAACACGGCCCGTGTCAGCTCATACTGAAATAAAGGACTTCTGTTGTCTTAGTCTTGAAGGTCCAGTTGTGCTTTTTCTCTTTGTGGCGCACTAGATTACAGAATACGCTTACAGAGTTGTGCACTTAAATTCTAATTATTGTCAGTTAGTGCTTGCTAAGTGCTGTTACAATGCTGATTGGTTTGTTAAGCTATTTAACTTACGCGCGTCCTTACAGAATACACTTGAATTTCAGCATAGATCTCTAGGCATACTATACAGAATCTGGGGGTTAATCTCTAAGGGGTTGTTTTACAAAGCTGAATTAAAAAGTTGCCTTAGTGCATCCTTACACAGATCATTCCCACTTGCTAAAGCCATTTTTACCACAAGGGTAACATGGTTGATTTTCTACTTCCACCATTAATGGCCACATGATAGCAATACTACACGTAATTACACCATGCGAATAATTGGCAGTATTCTAGGACTTGTGCACATAAGTGCTAGGCACATCCCTAACCCACCTATGCCTCTCCCAGATCCAATCCCCCTTGCAGTTGTGTACTATGGATTTTATGTGCACAGTGGAGGAGTAGCCTAGTTGTTAGTGCAGTGGACTTTGATCCTGGGGAACTGAGTTCGATTCCCACTGCAGCTCCTTGTGACTCTGGGCAAGTCACTTAACCCTCCATTGCCTCTGGTACAAAATAAGTACCTGAATATATGTAAACCGCTTTGAATGTAGTTGCAAAAACCTCAGAGAGGCAGTATATCAAGTCCCATTTCCCTTTCCCAATCTGTAGAGTACTGATTAAGGACAGTTATGCACGTAACTGCAAATTTGTGCCAGTTAGAACCACTTAACTCCAGTTAATGTCAATTAACAAATATTAAATTAGGCTATGCATGTTACTGACCCCATTGTATATAGGAGAGGCTTCTGCCCAGTTAAATCATGAAGAAGCCTTATTCAATGCACTTAACCAGATTTAACCGTGAGACTCAAAATATGGCTGTGAAGCTTGTGACTGGATCAAAGAAATCTGACCATATCACTCTGCTTCTTTGCGAAGAGCACTGACTGCCAGCTCCTCATAGAATTTCCTATAAAAGATTCTTGAGCTGTGTTTTCAGATCCACAATTCAGGTTAACCTCCATCTCTCACCTACCTATTGATACCTTATTATCCTTTCAAAACTCTCAGATCTTTGCCATAAAACCATCTTGGAATCTCTTTTTTTCGGCACATCTGTTTCAGCATTATCTAGACTAGGATTTTTAGTGTGGTATGTCCTACATTTTGGAATTCCCTTCTCTCCCATGTGCATCTTGAACAGTCTGTGGATGTGTTTAAATCTACTGTTAGGACGTTTCTACTCCAAGATACTTTCTCCAGCCAATTCCAAAGTCACATTCATTCATTCATTCATTTTATTTACTTTCTATACCACCTTTACTGACTAACAGACCAAGGCAGTGTACAATCTAAAATCACAATACAGAATGAGAATGAAAAGGAACTATAATATCAAATAGGATAGATAAGACAAACCCTCAGTAAAAACCTGTGAATCGAGAAAAATAAATTCTCAATCGGTGGAGAAAGCAAGATTAAAAAGACAGGTTTTAAGATCAATTTAAAATGCTTTAGGGAGGATTGGGCATGAAGGGTTAATGGCATGGAATTCCAAAGGGCTAGGGCTGCAAAATAGAAAGCTTGATATCTGGTTGACTCAAGAGTTGCCTGTCTGGGATTAGGAAGGACAAGTTGATGATTGTTCAAGGAACGGAGGAGCATGAAGGAGCATATAGAATAGTGAGGGATGAGAGAATTGGGGCAACCAAAGTGGAGGGCTTTGAAGGTGAGGAGAAGAGTTTTATAAAGTGTGTTGCTCAACAGGAAGCCAATGATGTTGTTGAAGTAAAGGGGAAACATGATCTGTGCACCAGGCATGACAAAGAAGGCGGATGGCAGTATTCTGGAGTATTTGAAGATTTTTTTAAATGGGATTTTGGAGATCCTAGGTAAATAATATTGCAATGATCTAGCATAGAGGTGAATAGTGAGACAATGAGAAAGTGAAATATGGCTTGATTGAAGAAATGTCTAGCAGAGCATAATTGACGTAAAGTGAAAAACCCTGACTTACACACAGCAGTGATTTGCGGAAGGAATGACAGTTGTGAATCCAAAGTAACTCCTAAATAATGGAAGGAGTCAGAAAGCTGCACGAGAGTTCAAAAGAGGTTCATAGGTGAAGAAGGAGGGGGAAGGCTACTGGTAAACCAACAGATGACTGTAGTTTGGGCATTTAGAACTAGATGGTGGGTGGATAACCATACTGAAACCGCCAGAAGACAGTCCTGTAAGGGACGAATGTCTAAAGAATATGAATTAATAGAAAAAATTAGTAGGATATCATCTGCATAAAAGTAGCAAGACCTACAAAAAGACTGAATAAGAGTTGTCAGAGGGTTGAGAAAGAGGTTAAAGAGAATGGGGGAAAGGATTGACCCTTGGGGAACACTGCAAGCTAACTCTTCCCCAGATTCTATATATGGTGCCCATAATTGCGTGCCAAACTTTGGTGTGCATCAGGCATAATCTATAATTGCACGCACAACTTAATTGTCAAATGATCAGTTAATAGGCAATAATTGGGCACTAACAATCAATTATCAGTGCTAACTGGCAACCATTAAAATTTATGTGGACTTCTTCCTTGGTGGGATTCTATAAAGACGTGCACATACATTTTCTGTGCAGATGCGTGTACATTTCTGTGTGGATACAAAAAGGGAGTGTGACCATGGGAGGGGCATGGATGGATCAGGAGTATTCCTAGAAATTGTGTGCAGTGTTATAGAATATGGCAGATGTGCTCCTAATTTAGGTGCAATAATTTAAACCAGGTTTCAGTTGGTATAAATCCATGTGCCCAAAATTGGGCATGAATCCTGGTACTAAGTGCTATTCTATAAATGGCACCCAAATTTTGGTGCCACTTATAAAATAGTGCTTTGCGCTCATTTTTTTCGGTACCCAAATTTGGGTGCCATTTACAGAACCCAGTCCATTGTGTCCTGTTAGAGTGGTACTTGGGAGAGAGAGGAAGTTGGTTAACGTGGAGGGGCATAATCGAACGGAAACGCCTATCTCCATGGGCGTTTATCTCCGAGAACGGGTCCGTGAAGGGGTGGGCCAAACCGTATTTTCGAAAAAATGGACGTTTTTGAGCTGGGCGTTTCTTTTTTTTAGCGATAATGGAAACTAAAAACGCCCAGCTCAAAAACGTCCTAATCCGAACCATTTGGTTGTGGGAGGGGCCACGATTCGTAGTACACTCACCCCCCTGATATGCCAGGACACCAACTGGGCACCCTAGGTCAGTGCGGTGGACTTCAGAAAAAGCTCCCACATGCATAGCTCCCTTACCACGGGTGCTGAGCTCCCAACCCCCCTCCCCCAAAACCCACTACCCACAAATGTACAACACTACCATAGCTCTTAGGGGTGAAGGGGGCACCTACATGTGGGTACAGTGGGTTTTGGAGGCCTCCCATTTACCAGCACAAGTGTTACAGGTGGGGGGGGGGATGGGCCTGGGTCCACCTGGCTGAAGTGCACTTCGGTACCCACTAAAAGTGCTCCAGGGACCTGCATACACGCAGGCCTCTAGGACTTGTTACTGTTGTATAACATTGGCACACCAGTTTACACCTGAAGACTAATCTCTCCAAAAACGTCCTTTATTGGAATAAGCACGCTTACTCACAGTTAACTGCAGATCAGAGGTTGTGCCCCACCACTGGCAACGAGTCTTCCTGGTAGTGAAATTAGCAGGCCAGAGCTGGCAGAATGCTGTATAATGCCCTCTTTCAGCCACATTCAAGGTAAGAACTAAGTTCTCTAACATGGCTAACACATGGAAGGGATCTAAAACTGGCTTACAAAAATGGCCACTACCTCATGGACTACCGGAAACACAACAGGGCACACTCTGATCCAGTAGGCAGAGGGAAAAGCACCATGGGAGAAGAGTCTACCAACTACCAACATCGTGAGACTATAACAGAAGCTAATGAAATCACGGAGCCCAATACCCTACACCCACCACAATGCAATGCTGATGTGACCCTGTAGTGCACCCGAGAGCCATATCTGACCCAGGGAAAGGCTGTGACAGGATCGAACATATTCTGCTGTCATGGAGGTGGGTACGGCATTTGAGGCATTTTTTTGGTGGCAGGGGGTTAGTGACTACTGGGGGAGTACGGGGAGGTCATCCTCGATTCCCTCCAGTGGTCATCTGGGCAGTTGGGGCACTTTTTTGGGACTTGTTCGTGAAAAAAAAGGGTCCAAAAAAAGTGACCCAAAATCGCGGTAAAAACGCCTTTTTTTTTTTCGATTATCAGCTAAAGACGCCCATCTCTTCTTGGCTGATAACCACACCCCAGTCCCGCCTCCACAACGCCTCCGACACGCCCCCATCAACTTTATTCGTTTCCGCGACGGAGTGCAGTTGGAAACGCCCAAAATTGGCTTTCGATTATACCGATTTGGACGCCTTTGCGAGAAAAACGCCCATCTCCCGATTTGGGTCGAAATATAGGTGTTTTTCTTTTTCGATTATAAGCTGGATAGTAACATAGTAACATAGTAGATGACGGCAGAAAAAGACCTGCACGGTCCATCCAGTCTGCCCAAGAAGATAAATTCATATGTGCTACTTTTTTATTTGTACTGTACTCTTCAGGGCACAGACCGTATAAGTCTGGCCAGCCCTATCCCCGCCTCCCAACCACCAACCCCGCCTCCCACCACCAGCTCTGGCACAGACCGTATAAGTCTGCCCAGCACTATCCTCGCCTCCCAACTACCAGTCCCGCCTCCCACCACCAGCTCTGGCACAGACCGTATAAGTCTGCCCAGCACTATCCCTGCCTCCCACCACTGGCTCTGGCACAGACCGTATAAGTCTGCCCAGCACTATCCCCGCCACCCAACCACCAGCCCCGGCACAGACCATATAAGTCTGCCCAGCACTGTCCCGCCTCCCAACCACCAGCCCCGGCACAGACTGTATAAGTCTACCCAGCACTAGCCCCGCTTCCCAACCACCAGCTCTGCCACCCATTCTAGGCTAAGCTCCTGAGGATCCCTTCCTTCTGCACAGGATTCCTTTATGTTTATCCCATGCATGTTTGAATTCCGTTACCATTTTCATCTCCACCACCTCCCGCGGGAGGGCATTCCAAGTTAGTTGCTGTTGAGACTTGGAAGGAGGAGGAAGTGCTGCCAGAGGCTCTGCAGGCTTCCAGGGGGAAGGGAGTGAGGCCTAGCTCCTTCCCCAGAAATGAGGAAGGTCCCTGGGGAGCAGTCCTCAGGAAAGCCCCAGGCCAGGGGGTCTCCTGGGGCCAGGGACCAGAAGGCCAGGAGAAGTAGTTCCCTCTCTGGCAGGACTCCAGAGAGGAGGGAAAGGAGCCCTGTGGATCGAAGAGTGCAGGCTTCCATGGGAGGAACCCAGACCGGTACCCCCCTCACAGTGGCACGCCATCTAGCAGGTGAGGGGGGGAGAGAGCTGGGGGAGGCCCCAGAGAACAGCAGATCGGAGGAGAGAGAGGAGAGAGCAGAGGTAATGGAGATCTGCCGGGAGGCCCTACCGGTGTCAGAGGAGGAGGACAGTGACTCCTCAGAGGAGGAAGATTTCACAGACTATAGTCAGGATCCAGAGGACCCGACCAGTGGCCTGATTCAAATGGTGAGAAAAATAAAAAGCACAGAAAAAGAGGTGGTAGAGTTGGGGAAACGGGTTAAAATGGCAAAAGCCCTGTGCAAACTAGCCCCAGTGGAGCACCGCAAGACTTATACAAAGGAGGTAACCCGTTTACTCAAGCTTCTTCAAAAGAAAGAACATTTGCTGGGGGCATTGAAAAAGGGCCCTGGGAACCCTCTGAGAGAAGTTTACATCAACAGAGAAAGAATGGCCTTGGGGGGAAAAGCCCTGACAACCTTCAAAAAGTCACAACAGCAAACAGAGAAGGAGAGTAGGAGCTCAGACCTTGGACCCCAGAACACCCAGGGGCCAAAGGAGCTTCCTGGGCCCAGTACCCAAAAGACATTACAGTATATGCAGTACCTTGCTAGTCAGTCTCTGGCAGCTTCTGAAGCAAGCAGGACTGGAGGTGGGGCTGGAGAGGCATGCTCGTTAAGGGAACCTGAGGTTGGAAAAACTGAACAGGAAAAAAGTTTTAAAACCCAGACTTTTCATCTTGTAGAAACAGGGGCTGGAAGTTCAGGAGAGAGACTCTTTTCTACACCAGTGGAAGCAGAACTGAAAAACTTACTTGAGCAAGAAGCAAGAGGTCAGCAGAGGCAGTTGCAGCCACAGGTTTTGTGCCCATTGCCTGCAGCAGGAGTTGAGAGCAGCAAACAAACACTGACTCCATTGCAGCTGGGGAGGCCCCGCCCACGCAGCACTGAGGGGCTGGAGGTCACGGCCAGGCAGGCTGCAGCACTGCCAAAGACTGAGAATGGTGAGGTTTTAGCAGAGGAAAACCTGGTGACAGAGAGTGCTGCAGCTGGACAAACAGCAGGTGAAAAGGAGGGGTTCTCGATAAAGAAAGCACTGGAGGATCAGGAGTGTTTGCAACAAACCAGCCTGGCAGCAGAGGCTCCAGCCAATCGGGCTGTGGGAGCAGGAAAGACTGCAGAACAGCTACAAAGGCTGGCAGGGGAAATAGCTGCAGCGCCAGAAGATTCCCCATGTGTGAGAGGGCAGGCACTTCTGGAGTGTGGGAAGCCTCATCCGCTTGGCGAAACAGCGGGGCTGGAGGATCCGAAGGAGCAGAACGTTGGAGGAAAAAGGGACCCGGTCCAGAGAGCAGGTTTTGGGCGGGAGGGAGGGGTGCTTGCCTTGCCATGCGCACCAGAAGTAAACTTAACTGGTGGTACTAGGGATTCTGATTCCGGCCAGGCAGCGGGGTGGTTGGCTCTGGGGGGAGGGGTTGATTCGACGGGAGGGGGGCAGGGGCACTGGGAGGGGACCAGTTATATAGGGGAACCTGCTCTCAAAGTTCCTATGGACCAAATCGATAGGGAGACAGGCAGGGTTTCTGTTGCAGGAGGCATTGAACTGATGGACACTGTGACTACAGGGGATACGAGTGCTCGGGGGGTGAGGGGTGCAGGGGACCAAGGTTTGCTGGTTGAAGGGGTACAAGGCATGTTGGGGGGAGGGATAGGGAGGGAGGGGAGGGAGGCTGAGAAACGGGGAAGGCAAGAGAAGGAGGATATGGTGCATCAGGAGCGGGGGGGTCCCCGCGCTGCAGAAGGGGGGGGACGGTGGGGTGGGGTCCGTCCTTTGCGGCGGTGGTGGGTGGAGGAGGTGGCCGAGGGGAACTAGGGGGGTAGGGGGCAGCGGGGAAGGATGGGGAGGGGGGTGGGGGGGAGGCCAGGTTCCCAAAAGGAGGAATGTGGTACAATTGAGATGGGTGGGGGAGGGGGGGATGCCAAGCAGGGATGCGGTCCTGAGATTGGTCCTTGGTCTAGGATTCCTCCCAGAGGACCTCTATGCCTGTATTCATCCGGTGAATATACCAGAATACGATGTCAGCTTTCTAACCCAGCGAGGCATGGAGGTCTTCTGGGAGAGATACGAAGGGGTACGGGGGAGAGGGGACTGGAAGAACTACCGGGCCGTACCGATCAGCAGACCCGACCTGGTGCAAGTAACCCTTCTTGTTCGAAATGAGTCTCTATCAGGGGCGGACCTGGCCTTCTGGCTACAACGGTACGCAGAATTGCGTACCCCCTTGTCCAAACTCCCGGACCCCAGTAGGGTGTGGGCTGGAGGTTGGGGTGCGCAGGTTAGGCTGAGGCAGGCAGGGCATGTCACCCAGCACATTCCCTCCTCGGCGTTCATCGGCAGGGATCGGATTCTCTGCTTTTATAAGGGGCAGCCACGGCAGTGTCACAAGTGCGGGTCGTTTAGACATTTTAGTATGTCATGCCCGGTTGTGCAGTGTGGAAAGTGCGGGTCTAAGGAGCATCCCACGGAGTCCTGTATGTCTATTCGGTGCAACTTGTGTGGGGGTCTGGGGCATGCATTTCGAGCCTGCCCTTGGGCCTCCCATAATGGGGGTGAGGAGGAGATAGATAGGGATGGTTCAGGTCAGGGGGAGGGGGGAGGGGAAGCAGACCATGATCAGGTTCCCGGGGCGGGAGGGAAAGGGTCCAGGGAAGGACAGGGACAGGTAGAGGGGGGGGGGCTTGGGGGAGGGTCGGAAGCGGCAGGAAGGGGAGGATGAGGGCTGGACGCGGGTGTCCAAGAAACAGCGGAGAGGAAAGGTGGGAAGGGGGGTGGGAATGGGGATAGAAGTAGGGAATAGATTCAGGGGTTTGGAAGAGGAGGGAGGGGTTGAGGAACTGGCTGGTGAGGAGGTAGAGGATGGGGGTAGCCGGCAGGACGGGTTGGGAGGTAGGGGAGAAGGAGTGAAGGGAACAGCGGGTAAGAGGAAAGAGAAACGGGAGGGGAGGGTTTTGAGGGACAAAGAGGGGGGAAGGGTAGGGGGGGAGGTGGGTGGATCGGGGGAGGTGACGGCTGATGCAGGGAGGGCGGGAGAGGAAAGGAAGGTAAGAAAGGATGTAGTAATGCAGGCCCGTGAGGGGAGGGAGGAAGGGTCGGAGGCGGGATTGATGGGAAGGGTGGAAGAAGAGGAGGTAGTAGGGGTGGAAGAGGGAGGAGAGGAGGGGGGCAGGTCGCTTGATGATCCCCAGGGAGGGAGGGAGGTGGGTGAAGACAAAAAGAAGATAGGGAGGAAGAAAGCAAGGGTGGGGGAAGGGATGTTTAAGCTAGGGGTCCGGGATTGGGCGGAGGAGGAAGAAGAGGGTGGAGGGGAAGGGACCACGGATGATGGTGTGGAGAGAAGGGAAGGCAGCCAGGAAGGCGGGGGGTGTGGTAGCGAGGACTGATGGCGGGACTGCTATTGGTGTTCGCCACACTTAATGTGGCTAGTGTCGCCTCCCAGAGGGCAAGAAGCTTGGCATTTGATGGCTTCTCTGCTGTGGAGGCGGACTGTTTCCTCCTCCAGGAGACCCGGTTGCAGACGCTAGAGGACATCCGGCGGGCAAAGAGGGCCTGGAGATGGGGACCCTCTATTTGGGGTCTGGCCGGGGAGAGGTATGGGGGGATAGGCGTCCTCTTTAAAACCAATAAAGTAGAGATTCAGAGGGTGGTGGAGCTGGGTATTGGTAGGTGTTTGGTGTTGGACGTAATATTGCGGGGGGTGGCCTTGCGGGTGATTAATGTGTATGGACCGCAAAGCAAACAGGGAAGGTCTGCACTGTTCAACAAAATTAAGCCTTACCTATACACTTCAAGGCAGTTGGTGTGGGGAGGAGACTTCAACACTATCTTACGGAAAGAGGATAGTGGGGGGCGGGCACCACAAGTACGTTATGATGGGGTTCGACTAGCGGGGATTATGAAAGGAGCAGGGCTGGTGGATGTACATATTGCACTTGGTGGTGGGAATCAGGGTTTCACCTTTTCACGGGGCACCTGTAGGAGCAGAATTGACCAGTTTCTAGTTCGGGAAGGGGCATGTAGGCAGGCACCTAGGGTGGTGGAAGTAGATTTCTCTGACCACAGGATGGTGATGATAGAGTTGGGGGGAGGGGGGGCGTGCAAGCTAGGGAAAGGGTTGTGGAGATTGAATCTCAAATGGTTGAAGGAGGGGGTGTTGCACCAGGAGTACCTGGAATTCCTAGCAGACCAGGTGTCCATTCAGGGTGTCTTCCCTTCCCTCAGGGACTGGTGGGAAGTACTGAAACACCGCACCAGAGGGTTTTTTCTCCGTCAGGCAAGGCGGGAGGGAAGGGAGGCCACCCGGTTGGGGATCGCCCTGAGAAAGCGACGGGATAATCTAATTTCCCGGGGGGGGAGGAGGGAGGATATTGAGGTACTGCAGCAGGAGGTTGAAGAGTACAGTACAACCGCTACTCTTCCCTCGTCTACGAGCGGGACTTCGGGAAGCTGCTTGGTCCGGACCCGTATGACTGCTGCAAGGAACGAAGGGAGAGGAGGGTGGTGGTGGGGTTTAGGGATGAGGGGGGGGGTGCTCCAAGAATCCAGGGAAGGTATTTTGCGGGTGGTGGGGACGCATTTTGGGCGGGTTTTCTCGGACCTACAGTTGGGGACAGAGGCCATGGGAAGATATATTGAGGGGACCCCGGGGGTGGGTAACTGGGGGCCCCATCTTCAGGTCTTAACGCAGCCGTGGACGCTGGGTGAGGTGGAGGAGGCCATTGGGGCCTTGCGGCGCAGAACAGCGCCGGGGCCGGATGGACTTCCGGCGGAGTTTTACCAACGGTTCAGGGACCAGCTGGCGCCGCTCTTGCTGGAACTCTGGGAGGAGGCGCGAACAGGAGGATCCTTGCCAGAGTCTATGGGAGGATCAGCATTGGTCCTCCTTAGCAAAGGCAAGGATCCTCAAGACGTGGCGAACTGGCGACCAATAGCACTATTGAACAGCGACCGGAAGATCTTCGCCCACATGCTTCATGCTCGCATGAGGAAGGTCTCCGGTGAAGTGCTAGCAGTCCCGCAGAGGTGTGGGGTCCCAGGAAGGGGGGTGCTGGAGGCAGTAGCCTGGGTGAGGGAGGGCTTGGAACATAGCCGGGTGGGAGATGGTAGGTTGGTCGTGGCCTTGGACCAGGACAAGGCTTTCGACCGAGTGCAGTGGGAGTTCTTGTGGAAGGTCCTGGATCACTATGGCTTCCCGGGGGAGTGGATCGCACAACTGCAACTGTTGTATGCTGGGGCGCGATTTTTTCCCCTGGTGAATGGATGGAGGGGGGCGGAGGTGGGGGTCACGGCAGGGGTACGGCAGGGGTGCCCATTGAGCCCCCTGCTGTACGCTTTTGCCATAGATCCCCTGGTGCGGAGGCTGGGAGGGGGGGGGGGGGGGGGAGGGCTCAGAGGGGTAGAGGTTGGCAAAGGGAACGTATTGAGAGTCATCGCTTATGCAGACGATGTCACCGTTTGGGTGGCAGACCAGAGGGAGGGGAGGATGCTGCGGGAGACCCTTGAAGAATATTCCAAGGCATCGGGGTCACGGGTAAACCTGGGTAAGTGTACTAGCTTGTGGGTGGGTCCAGAGGAACGGCGATTTAACCTAGGGGGCGGGTTTCCTGCAGGGATTGAAAGAATGCGGGTGTTGGGAGTGTATTTTGGGGGGGGGGATTACGGGCGGGAGAGTTGGGAGCAAAAGATATCGGAGGCAAGGGAAAAGGTGGATCGTTGGAAGGGGTGGCGGATGTCCATGGCAGACAGGGTCCGGTTGTTGAAGACCCAGATAGTCCCCATGTTTCTCTTCTTGAGTTACATCTGCCTTTTGCCGGAATGCTGTTTCACTTCATTGTACAGCGTGTTTTTTCAACTTTTGTGGGGCAACAGGATGAACCCGGTAAAACGCAATATTACTTACCGGTCACGGGAGGAAGGGGGGGTGGGGATGGTAAACCCTGTCCTGCTATTCTCCTCCCTGTTCATCCAGTTTAACCTTGGGCGGGGGGGAGGGCCGGAGGCCCCAGGGTGGGCACAAAGTGTTATGCAGTGGTGGGAGGGATTTTGGGGCCCTTGGTGGGGAGGGGGGAAGGTGGGGAGGTTGCGGAAGGGTTTCCCGGAGGGGGTAGGCTACTACAAATCCTTAGTAAAGCTGGTCCGGTTGTGGGACATTACATGGGAGGAAATAAGGGCGGGGCAGAGGGAGAGCTGGGTGGAGCGGGTTCGCTCCCAGCATTTCTCATCTCCCCTGACTCTTAGGGATGCTCCAGGGCCCGTGCTGAGGCAGGGCCTGCGCTTTATTTCATCTAGACGACTCCCGAACAAGTACAGGGACATTGCCTGGCTGTCCCTTCACGGTAAATTATATGTTAGGGCAAATATGCACCGAAGCATGCAGGACCGAAACTGCCCGAGGGGGGAGTGTGCTGGTCAGCTGGAGACGATGGACCACTTCCTTATGGTGTGTCCATTCTCCAGAGCAGTTTGTGGAAGAGTGGCCGCCTTGTTGGCCATCCCCAGCTTCACGTCCTACACCTATGCAGACTGGGTGTACGGGAGGCAGCAGGGGACGGGGCGGCTGGAGCCAGGTACCGCCTTCCTCATATCAGTCATTATCAGGTACTGCCTGTGGGTGGCTCGATGCGGGGTGTCTATGCGCCAGGAGTGCAGGTCGGCTGAGCAGGTTTCCTGGGACATTGTCCGAGCCGTCCAGGAATTGGCACGCTGGGAAAAGGTGGAGGGGGGGGGTACATAATTTTGGGGTTTGGTGGAAGCATGTCCGCTTGAAGTTGATTTGAATGTATGGTGTGGGGGGGATTTGGGGGGGACGGGTTTTATCGGGTTTGTATTTTTTGTATAAAAGTGTAGTGGGGCTGGTTTTACAACGGCATGATGTAATGTCTTGAATATTGGTTTTTTCCGTTTTATTTAATAAAGGAATTCTCCAAGCATCCACCACTCTCTCCGTGAAAAAATACTTCCTGACATTCTTCTTGAGTCTGCCCCCCTTCAATCTCATTTCATGCCCTCTCGTTCTACCACCTTCCCATCTGCGGAAAAGGTTTGTTTGTGGATTAATACCTTTCAAATATTTGAACGTCTGTTCCTCCTTTCCTCCAGGGTATACATGTTCAGGTCCGCAAGTCTCTCCTCATACGTCTTGTAACGCAAATCCCATACCATCCTCGTAGCTTCTCTTTGCACCGCTTCAATTCTTTTTACATCCTTAGCAAGATACGGTCTCCAAAACTGAACACAATACTCCAGGTGGGGCCTCACCAACGACTTGTACAGGGGCATCAACACCTCTTTACTTCTGCTGGTCACACCTCTCTCTATACAGCCTAGTAACCTTCTAGCTACAGCCACCGCCTTGTCACACTGTTTCATCGCCTTCAGATCCCTAGATACTATCACCCCAAGATCCCTCTCCCAATCCGTACCTAGCAGACTCTCACCGCCTAACACATATGCTTCTCTTGGATTTCTACTCCCTAGGTGCATCACTTTGCATTTCTTCGCATTGAATTTTAATTGCCAAACCTTAGACCATTCTTCTAGCTTTTTCAGATCCTTTTTCATGTTTTCCACTCCCTCCGGGGTGTCCACTGTGTTACAAATCTTAGTATCATCCGCAAATAGGCAAACTTTACCTTCTAACCCTTCGGCAATGTCACTCACAAATATATTGAACAGAATCGGCCCCAGCACCGATCCCTGAGGCACTCCACTACTCACCTTTCCCTCCTCCGAGCGAACTCCATTCACCACCACCCTCTGGTGCCTGTCTGTCAACCAGTTCCTAATCCAGTTCACCACTTTGGATCCTATTTTCAGCCCATCCAGTTTATTTAAGAGCCTCCTGTGGGGAACCGTGTCAAAAGCCTTGCTGAAATCTAAGTAGATTACGTCTATAGCACGTCCACGGTTCAATTCTCCGGTCACCCAATCAAAGAATTCAATGAGATTCATTTGGCATGATTTCCCTTTGGTAAAACCATGTTATCTCGGATCTTGCAACTCATTTTCTTCCAGGAAATTCACTATCCTTTCCTTCAGCATCGCTTCCATTACTTTTCCAATAATTGAAGCGAGGCTTACCGGCCTGTAGTTTCCAGCTTCTTCCCTATCACCACTTTTGTGAAGAGGGACCACCTCCGTCGTTCTCCAATCCCTCGGAACCTCTCCCATTTCTAAGGATTTATTAAACAAATCTTTAAGAGGACCCGCCAGAACCTCTCTGAGCTCCCTCAATATCCTGGGGTGGATCCCATCCGGTCCCATGGCTTTGTCCACCTTTAGTTTTTCTAGTTGTTGATACACACTCTCTTCTGTGAATGGTGCTATATCCACTCCATTCTCAAATGAACTTTTGCCAGTCCATCGTGGTCCTTCTCCCGGATTTTCTTCAGTAAAAACAGAACAAAAGTATCTATTTAGCAAATTTGCCTTTTCTTCATCATTATCTACATAACGGTTTGCAGTATCTTTTAGTCTCACAATTCCCTTTTTAGTCATTCTCCTTTCACTAATATACCTGAAGAAATTTTTGTCACCCCTCCTTACCTTTCTAGCCATTTGTTCTTCCGCTTGCGCTTCCAAGAGAGAGGTACGTCCTCCGGTATTCCTCCCCATGTTCCTTGTCTTGAGTTTTTCTGTATTACTGATACACCAACTCTTTAGCCTTTATTTTCTCAGCCACTTGCTTGGAGTACCATAGTGGTTTCCTTTTTCTCTTGCTTTTATTTACTTTCCGTACATAAAGGTTTGTGGCTCTATTTATAGCTTCTTTCAGTCTGGACCACTGTCCTTCCACTTCTCGTACGTCCTCCCAGCCCATCAGCTCCTTCCTTAGGTATTCCCCCATTTTACTAAAGTCAACATGCTTGAAATCCAGGACTTTGAGTTTTGAGTGGCCACCCTCCTCTTCAGCCGTCATATCAAACTAAACCGTTTGATGGTCACCGTTTGATGTTAAGTTCTGAAACTTTATTCTCTCTTCTGTCCTATTTTAGTGTGTATTTCCTTTCATACCTTCAGAATGATTTCGGAATGTTTAGTTTATGTAAACCATTCTGAAAGGCCTCTCAAGGTTGGTATATCAAATGTGACTAAAACTTGGAAACCTGGATATGGCACTGGATATCAGCAGTAGCCAGATAGCTTCCACATCCTGCTACAGGTGCAGATATTCAGATAGGACCCAGCACTAAATTCAGGTCTAATTTAGCCAATAGTGATCAGCATTTTAAAAAACACCGAAAAGTACAGGCTGAATACTGACCCTGATATCTACAAAATTTAAATAATAAATCATATAAAACGTCAAAAAGGTACTTACTTTTACCTTTTTAATAAAGGCAATCTAGGCCCCTATTTGCTTTTATGAAATAGATTCATACAATGACTACATCACACGAATGTCTCATACAAGCTCTGGGGACCCTTGGATAACATCTTCCAGATTCCCGTGGTTTGATAACACTGAGAAGCCAGGGTCCATTGAGTTGATCTCATGTGAAGGCGTGTCATGGGTGTAATATGTACTGTGGAAGTCATGTGACCTAAATCTCAACATCTGCCCAGCTGTGACCTGCTAAGAGGCATGAACCTTGGATGCGAGTGCGAGAAGATTGTCTGTTCTCATGTCTGGGAAGTAGGTTTGTACCATCTGAGTATCGAGCAGGCCTCCTATGAATTCCAATCACTGGACAGGGCAGAAATAGGACTCAGGGTAGTTTAAAATGAACCCTAGTAGCTAAAGCACCCGAATAGTCATCTGCATGAACTCCTAAGCACCCTCTTCCGCGGTGCTCTTCACAAGCCAATCGTCAAGATACGGTAACACATGAACTCCCAGTCTGCGTAGTGATGCTGCATCCACTGCTAGACATTTGGTGAAGACCCTGGGAGCTGACATGAGGCCAAAAGGCAACACGTGGTACTGAAAGTGATGTATTCACAGCCGAAATCGGGGATACTTCCAGTGGACTGGAAGTATCAGGATGTGAGTACATGCATTCTTTAAGTCCAGAGAGCATAGCCAATTGTTTTCCTGAATCATTGGGAGAAGGGTGCCCAGGGGAACCATCATGAACTTTTCTTGGACTAGGAATTTGTTGAGGGCCCTTAGGTCTAGGATGGGACGCATCCCCCCTGTTTTCTTTTGCACAAGGAAGTACCTAGAATAGAATCCCTGCCCTTCTTCCCCTTCTGGAACGGGTTTGACCGCATGGGCCTTCAGAAGGGCAGAGTTCCTCTGCATGTACCTGCGTGTGCTGACAGCTGAACAAATGAGCTCTCGGTGGGCAATTTGGAGATTTGAGATACCAATTGAGAGTGTATCCAAGATGGGCTATTTGAAGAAACCACCAGTAGGAGGTTATAAGAGGCCACCTTTGGTGAAAAATCTTCAACCTCCCCTGAACCAGCAAGTCATCCGGGACGGACACTTTTACTGCGGCTATGCTCTGCTGGAGCCAGTGAAAAGCTTGTACCTTGCTTTGCCTGGGAAACAGCAGGGGCCTTAGGCGCACACTGTTGATGTGAACAAACGCAAAGGGGTTGAGCCTGAGTAGGCTGGGGAGCCTAGGATAGTAGCAGGAACTCCTCATTGGCTTGCCAAAAGTCCTCCTAGCTGAGGAGGCTGATGCAGAAGGTGCCCGGTGGGAGACAGAAGAGATGGTATCAGGGTGTTTTTTGATTTGGTCTGCAACCTCATCTCCAAAAAGGTTATCTCCCTGGCATGGGGCATCTGCCAACCTCTGCTGAACAGAATGTTCCAAGTCAGAAACATACAGCCATGAGAGTCTGCACACCATTATACTTTGAGCAGAAATCCTGAAAAAAAAATTAAAAGTATCATAAGTGCCCCTGGCCAACCACTTATGACACACTTTCTGCTGCTTGACCAACTGGCAAACTGACTCAGCCTGCTCTGGAGGGAGCATCTCAGCCAAGTCGGACAACTTGCACACCGACTGCTATGATTGTATACAGGAGATGAGCACTGAAGCCTGATACATCTTCCTCCCAAAAGAATCCAGGGTTCTAGCTTCTCTACCTGGAAGCACCAAGGCACAGTCCCTGGAACTCCTGGCCATTTTGAGAGGAGATTCCACTATCATGGACTTGTGAGGCAACTGAGGCCTATCAAAATTAGGTGCATTGTGGATCCAATACTGGGTGTCAATCTTGTTGGGCATGACAGGAACTGACAGAGGGGACTCCCTGTTCCCGACAAAGACTTCCTTGAGTACCTCATGGAGAGGGGCAATCACAGCCTCCTTAGGAGGAGATGTGTAGTTCAGGACCTCAAGCATCTTGGCTCTGGGCTCATTCTCCACTTCCAAAGGAAATGGAATGGCATCAGCCATTTCCTTAACAAAAGATGGAAATGAAAGGCTCTCCGGAGGAGGCTTTCTCCTTTCAGGTGGAGGGGAGGGTTCAGAGGAAATTCTATAGGACTCGTCAGAGGAAAAGTACCTTGTATTCTCCTCTGAATCCCATGAGCCCTCCTCTTTGATGTCAGACAATACCTCCCTATGAAAGTGTCGAGACCGAACCTGCCTCGACATGGAGGAGCCATGTCCTCGAGAGTGGCATCGAGAAGTTGACTCCTGCCTCGACTCCAGTGAAGCTTGCTCCATCGACATCGAAGGTGTGCCGGCTTGGGAGGCAGCTGACACTGGGGTCGCATGCATCATTGGTGTCGGAGGCTGCACCGCAGGCTGAGGGCCAAGTGGGGCCGCAACAGGAGGCAGGGTAGGCGCAAGCACTCTTGATGCCGATGCACACCATTGCATGAGGCCATACAGCAGCTCATAGAGCAAGGCCCGGATGCGCTCATCCAGGGTCAACAGTGAGATAGCTGGGGAGCCGGCTCAGACACACATTGCAGAACTGCTGGGGTCGATACAGGAGCAGGGTGCTGGCAGACCAACACATCGGCACCTCTTGTATGGAAGGGGTGCGGTCCTCCCGGCACCGATGCTTCTTGGGTACCAAATCTTTCAACAATATGGAGCACCCAGCACCATGCGTCGAGAGCGAACAAAGACGATGCTTCTCGGCCTTTGCCAGAAGCGTGTCACCGAGGCTCCTCGGTGTCAAGGACGACGTTGAATCCACACTTTGCCTCAGGGTCGGTTCTGATGATAGATGGTCCCGTGGGCCCTGTACAGCAGGAGGTCTCGTGGCAGGTGGAGACCCACTCAATGCTTCACTGCTCCCAGTGTCTAATGGTCTAACAGTAGCCATGCTTACTGACTCTCCTGAAACCGGTGCAATGCTCGGTGTCGATGCTGACGTTGAAGAACCGGACTTGTCTCCAAATATTCTCTCTCATTGAGCATAAAACTTATAGGAAAAATAAAAGGACAGGGGTTCCACAACAGGAACCCAATAAAGGATGAAAAAATAAACAAAAAATAGCCGAAATGCATAAAAAAAGCTCTCTAGGACAGAGCAATGTGAGGAGATGGTAAAAAAAAAAAATATGCCCTCTCCTGACAGCATCAGAAAAAGAACTAAGGAGACCGTAATCTTACAGTGGGCAGGAAGGCACTAGTGCACACGCAGTGGAGTATGTCTCAAGCTCCATAAAGCTCTTGTTAATCTTTGGTAAATTCTGGACCGGGCGACGCAGGTCGGCGTCACCCACATGAGAATTATAAGCCTGCTTGTCCTACGAAAACTTACAACTCTCCCTTAGCTCTGTCCCATGAATCCCCCAGAACTAACTGGAAAATTCCATGGTTGTCTGTGCTGATATTAAGTGGAATTCTCCAGTTAAATGCCATTGAATTTCACCGCCAGACCTGATCAGCATGATTTTACCTTGTAGGAACCTTGATGAGTCCCATGTATGAACTAGAGACCTAAGTGTGAACTAGCCTTATATTTTAATAGAGTTTTATTTTTTGGACTATATGCGTGCTTGCCTGGTAATTCCCACTGCCTTGTTTGCTCTTTGCAGTTTGTGGGTGTAATAAAAAGGATTTTAGAGATTGCTTTTCAACTCTGAGTGACTGGAAGTGCACTCGCTCATTAAAATGATTGTTTAACTTTGATTTTGTGAAAATAAGTTAGAATGTAGAAGATAAGACACAGCTCTAATTAATTTGGTATGTGAAGGGAGAGGTGGAGCCTGTTTCGAGTTCAGAGTGGCCACCTGGACTGAGAAATATGTGACCACATTCCCACAGTATGGCTTGTTTACCTAAAAAGAGAAATTCTCAAGCATTCTGTAATTTTCCTTAGCTCTGAACATGAGTTCTAAGCCTAATAAAAAAAAAAAAGGGGGCCTCTTACAGTGAAACCAGAAGCTCATCTATGGATGGACGCTTTGCACAGAACCAGACTCCTGGTCATGAGACTCCGGCTTCGCTGATATAAAAAGCCTGGATGATGTAAGGACCTGTAATGATAGGTATTGTTTATATTATAGTGTATTATTGCTTTTCCTGGTCTAGAAACTCCTAGCATTGCTTGGATGTAGGGACCAGTGATGTAATGATTGTTTATAGGTATAGTTTCTTTTCAGTTATATGGCTTAATCATTGTGTATTTTAGAATCACTAATAAAAGTGTCATTTATCTACTACGAATCCAAAATAATCCATAGTAATTACTGAGTAGTCTGTGTCAGTGAGGCAGGCTGTAAAACCAGGTCAGTACAGTGGGTATTTGCTGTTTTCTCCTTTTTTTGTGGTCTACATATAGCCACCAAGGAAGATCTTTTCTGGCACTGGCCTTGTGGACGTGTAAAGGTTTACAACTTTGTGGGCATTTTGCATGAACTGTCATATAATGCAGTAATATGTTTGTCATATCTTCATTCAGTGTCTGATCCACAGAATGAAAAGTGCAACATATGCCTTCAACACAGGTAAAAGCATGAGACCAAGTTACATAAGAATAGCCATACTGGGTCAGGCCAATGGTCCATTTAGTCCAGCATCCTGTTTCTAACAGTGGCCAAGCCAGGTCACAAGTACCTGGCAAAAACCCAAATAGTGGCAACATTCCATACTACCAATCCCCATGTCTATCTCATAGCTTCCCCATGTTTGTCTCAATAGCAGATTATGGACTTTTCCTCCAGGAACTTGTCCAAGCCTTTTTTTAAACCCAGATATGCTAACCGCTGTTACTATTTTATTTATTTATTTTTATTTATTTGTGGCATTTATACCCCGCTCGATAGCAGGTTCAGTGCGGCTTACAAAGTATGATACAAAGTATCACAGAGATAATACAAAGTATGGAACAAAGTATAACAGAGATGACATAATTACATAGAGTAGGACATTAGTAAGAGATATGGGGAAAGGATTGGAGTATGGGTAATACTACATCCTCTGGCAAAGAATTCCACAGTTTAACTACTCATTGAGTGAAAATATTTCCTCCTATTTGTTTTAAAAATATTTCCACATAACCTCCTTGAGTGTCTCCTAGTCTTTGTACTTTTGGAACGAGTAAACAATGGATTCACTTCTATTTGTCCTACATCACTCAGGATTTTGTAGACCTCAATAATATATCCCCTTATCATTCTCTTTTCCAAGCTGGAGTCCTAGCCTCTTTATCCTTTAGCCACACATGAACTCAACTCTGCCACAACACTCACTCTGTATTTGTTCATACCGATATTGGCGCTCGCCTTTACGGTAACATGTAAGCCACATTGAGCCTGCAAATAGGTGGGAAAATGTGGGATACAAAAGTAACAAATAAAATAAAAATAAAAAATAAATATCAAAGGAGTTCCATCCCCTTTATCATTTAGGTCACTCTTCTTTGAACCTTTTCTAATTCTGCTATATATTTTTGGAGATATAGTGTCCAGAATTGAACACAGTACTCAAGGTGAGGTCGCACCATGGAGCAATACAGAGGCATTATAGTATTTCTGGTCATATTTACCATCCCTTTCCTAATAATTCCTAGCATCCTGTTTACTTTTTTGGCTGCCACCGCACACTAAGCAGAAGATTTCAGTGTATTATCTACAACAACACCTAGATATTTTTCTTGGGTGCTGACCCCCAAGGTGGACCCTAGCAGTTGTTAGTGGATCAGTTGTATGTTAAGTCAAATTTTAGCCTAGCATGAAGCCCTGTGGAAGTCTACTGATCCACCTTCTCCATGCAATCATCCCCTGACTGAAGTGGGCATTGTACCATCTGTTAGTGAGAAGTGTTTCATTAACATTAGATAGTCCTTAAGTGGCACACACTGGTCTGACTTTCAACGACGAATATTCATGAGATGTGGAGGGGAATAATCGAACGGCGCCAGCGAAATAGATTGCCAGTTATCTATTTTGGCGGCGTCGCAAACAGCTGGCCGAACCGTATTATTGATAAAGATAGCCGGCCATCTTTTTTTTCGATAATACGGTTTGACCCAGCCAAATGTCAGAGTTTGCCGGGTTTGAGATGGCCGGTTTTGTTTTTCAGCGATAATGGAAACAAAAAGCAGCCATCTCAACCCCGGCTAAATTTGCTCGTGGGAGGAGCCAGCATTGGTAGTGCACTGGTCGCCCTGACATGTCAGGACACCAACCGGGCACCCTAGGGGGCACTTCTAAAAAAAAAAAATATATATATATATACACAAATAACTCCCAGGTGCATAGCTCCCTTACCTTGGGTGCTGAGCCCCCCCAAATCCCCACTAAAACCCACTCCCCACAACTTTATACCATTACCATAGCCCTTATGGGTGAAGGGGGGCACCTACATGTGGGTACAGTGGGTTGGGGGGGGGGTTGGAGGGCTCAACACTTAGCACCACATGTGTAACAGGTAGGGGGGATGGGCCTGGGTCCGCCTGCCTGAAGTCCACTGCAACCAACAAAAACTATTCCAGGGGCCTGCGTACTGCTGTCAGGGAGCTGGGTATGACATTTCAGGCTGGCATACAGGCTGGCAAAAAAGGTTTTTATTTTTATTTTTTTAGTATGGGAGGGGGTTGGTGACCACTGGGGGAGTACGGGGAGGTCATCCCCCATTCCATCCAGTGGTCATCTGGTCAGTTCGGGCACCTTTTTGAGGCTTGGTCGTGAAAATAAAAGGACCAAGTAAAAGCGGCAAAATACTCATTAACGCCACTTTTTTTTCCATTATCTGTGAAAGCCGTCCATCTGGTAGCCACGCCCATGCCCGCCCATGTCCCGCCTTCACTGCACTGCTGACACGCCCCCTTGAACTTTCGCCGGCTTGGTGACGGGAAAGCATCGAAGGTGTCAAAAAAGCACCTTTCCATTATACCGATATCGCCGCTTTTGAGAGATCGCCGGCCATCTCCCGATTTATGTCGGTAAATGGCCGGCGATCACTTTCGAAAATGAGCTGGATAGTTGCATAAATGTGATCAATGAACCAGGTTACTTTGTAGAACTTGACTATTTTGAGCTAGATCTGCATGAGGCTCTTATGGACTACATTGCCATCCTTGAGTTATAGTAAACTGGTTTTCTGACCACTGAAGACCAAGCAGCTGATATTCATTGGAAACTGCAATAAACCACTGCACATTTTTGTAGCTCTACTGGAATTACATTTTATAGATAGAATACTGGAATATACAAGGCTCCATAAACAAGAAAATTGAGATACCAGATTGCATTTACTTTTATCTTACCTAAGTAACATTTTCTGTGGCCATGAGAGAACTAAAGTATACTATCACACAAATCAATTTAAAGGAATTGGTACAGTTACAATAAATGCAATTCTCTCTACTATTTGCTCACTGCAAATCACATAGATGCCAGAAGCAAAAAAAAAAAAAAGAGGCATCTTTTGATTTCTTTTCACATTGGCAGTGCAAACTCCATCTTCCTCAGTACACGCATAATGCTCAACTACTGTCAAATGAAAGAATACATTTCCTAACCAAAACAGAGATGCCCTTGGCTTTTCAAATGACCATAAATTGCCTAGCTAAGTGTATATGGCCACAGGGCTGTCACAGTTACTTTTCTTCACAATTCATCACAGAATACTAATTCTATAATATCATTACGATGTCTCTTCTCACTGTAGTGATCCAGCCACTTAATTTAATCAACTAATAATAGATTCAGAAATTGATGCAAGAGGCTCTATCACTTCAAATTATATTACCAGAGATACACAGCAGTGAAAGTTACAAATTCTCTATTTGCCATTACATTTAACCTCCAAAACATATTTGGTTAGTAATGCGTTTTTCCCTTACTTATAAGTTGGTGTCATATATCATAGGATCATCATTTGTGTGCATCATCATGTTTAATTAGACAATGCCTAAAGTTAACATATTTATGACATCACTTAATGGTATTCCACTTTCCAGCTGCTAAGTGCCACCCAGCCATTATTGATATGATTTTTGTGCCTTTCACCATGACATGAACAACATGATTAAAACAAAGACATTTCACCAGGTGGCCAGGCTAAAGAAACTACTACTTTGTAAGGAACAAGATGAGCATGGGTGGGCAGCCATGGTCCTCAAGGGCCACAACCCAGTTGGGTTTTCAAGATCTCCACAATAAATATGTGTGAGATTGATCTGCATGTACTGCCAAAATGTGCTATGACATTAGTCTGAGGATTTAATACATATTAAGCATTGTAGAGGATACTAAAAAATCTTGGGGGCCTCTGCAAGACAGTTGAAAAGAATTCGAGTGATATCCATTCCAGAAAACACTCTTATTTCAGAGGAAAAAAGTAAACTGAGATGGGTAGCTCCCCCAAACCCAGGCAGTGCAAATGAGTCAATTCCAGTGTGACTATCATATATCTTCAAGCAAACAATGAGTTTGGCAGCAACATTCTGAAGCAGTTGAAGCTTGGTACAAAGTTTGGCTGAGACAATTGAATACAAACTATTACAACAGTCCAAGTGAGATAAGTGCCTGAACTAGCAAAGTAAAATACTCTGACATAGAGAAAGAACAAATTCTACGGAGTAAACAAAGCTTTAAAAAGACAGTACTGATAATGTTATTTACTTGTGGCTGGAAAGATAATGTCAAGTCCAACAAGAAAACCAGAACTTTAAAGAAAACTACCCTCCGACAATGCTACCCTCTCAGAGACATATTTTACAGAATGGCAGAACCACGGCAATTTTGTCTTTTCCCTATTAAGTTTAAATCCATGAATCATACTGTATGTCTCAATCTTTCCAATGCTGTTGAATACTCTATATATAGTAACTGTAGGATTATCATCAACTAACACTAAAAGGAACATATCATCAGCATATGAATATAATTTTACCTCAGGCATTGAAAAAAGAGAATCAAATGAGCTCATATAGACATTGAACAGGATTGGGGAGCATTGTGATCCCTGAGGAACTCCCAATGGTGGGATCCAACTCTCTGAGAACTCATTTTTCATTTTAACTTCACGGACTCCATAACAGAAGGAGAGCGTTTTTCACTTGATTTGTGTGCGAAGAGGGAAAACACATCGTTGCAGTACATTGTTTCCAGTACTCTTGCTGAGTTCAGTGGCGTAGGAAGGGGGAGCGGGAGGGGTGGTCCGCCCTGGGTGCACGCGCTCGGGGGGTGCTGGCCCCGCTAGTTCCCTGCTCTCTCTGCCCTGGAACAGGAAGTAACCTGTTCCGGGGCAGAGAGAGCAGGGAACCAGCGGGGCCGACGCAGCTCCGAGTGACGTGCACTCGGGGCGGATCGGCCCTCCCGCAGGTAAGAATGCGGTCCGTGGGGGTTGCGGTCCGGGAGGTTCGTGGTCCGGAGGGGGGTGCGCCGCAGAGGGGGGGGGTCACGCCGTGCTGCACCCAGGGGGGGGTGCACAGCGGCTACCCGCCCGGGTGCCATTAGCCCTCGCTACGGCACTGGCTGAGTTATACAACATTGCCGCATATTGTTCCTGCAACTCTTTGTGACTCCTGAGGCAGGCGCTGTGCACCGAAACATGGCCCGTGTCGGGTCTTTCTGAGGATTGTTTTGCTAAAGTGTATGATTAAAGGATCTGTGTCCCTATTTTGAAGGCTCCTGTTACTGTTTTTTTGCTATTGGACTTTTGTTTGTACTTTGCTTCCTCTCTTTGCTCTACTTCATTTTAACTTTTTAACATCTATTGAACAGAAATTCACTAAGCCACTTCAGAACTGAAACAAATACCAAGAGAGCTTAATTTGAATGCTGTGATCAACAGTATCAAAAGCTGTTGTTAAATCGAACAGTAGAAGAATCATGGCCTTTCCTCTAGATAAATTACTTTTGGCATCAGCTACTTTCTGTACTATGAAGTGGTCTGAACCCAAATCGCAAGAGATTTAAACAGTTATATTTATCCAAAACAGTTGAAAGCATCTCTGCAACAACAGACTGACATTTTTGCTAATACAGGAAAACCGACTACCGGTCAAAAACTTGACGGTTTACTAACATCAAGGTTAGCTTTCTTCAAAATAGGTATTAACCTAATAATTGAAGAAAATGACCAGTTTTTAATAATTTCTTTTGAAATACTATAAGCCAATTTAGAATTAATTTTGGAGGTTTAGACATTAAATAGGCTGGACATCAAGAAAGCAAGAAGACATGGATAATTTGCCTAATATATAAGCAATTCTGGACACATTAATTATGGAAAAATAATTCCAAATACTATCTGCAGGGATAGTAGTTGTAGAAGATTCATTAGTAGATAAATCAATTAAGGTATTGTAAAGGGGGGTCCGCTTCCTTCTCTTGGGTGGAGCCAGCAAGCCCGCAGGGCTCCCAGGGTTCCAGGACAGAATGCTGCTGATACTGGGACTCAGGGCCAAAGTATTTTATTATCAAGGCAATTTCATACCAAAATCATAATATATTCTTCAAAAAAAGGTACAGCCCTCTTAACATAGTCTTCAAAAGAAAAAGGTACAGTCCTCATAAGATAATCTTCAAAAGAAAAAAAGGTACAGTCCAGGTCCCAAAATCCCTCAGCAAACGCTCAGCTCCTCAAGACCTCAGGTCTTCTATTAGGGCATTAGCTTTCCCTTCCCCCTCCTTCAGAAGGGTTTAGTAAGAGTTCAGCACACTTCCAATATAGCACAACAGTTCAGAACAAATCTTCATGGACAGTCTTTGCACATCAAACCAATACCACAAATCACCTGCCCTTTCACAGCACAGAGGGAACCCTGTAAGGAACAGGGTTGGCAGTTTCTCCCACCTCTCAGCACCATGCCTGGTGTGTCCTCTCCACTGCCTTCAAGTGCTGGGCAGGGCAACCTTTGAATTCTCCCACTCCATGGTAGCTGGCTCGTCTCCCTTAGACAGCTCTAGTGGCAGGCTACTTCCTTCCTCCACATACTCCATGGAATCTCTCTCCCCATTTGTCTCCCCTCTCTCCTGGTGACTAAGAGCCTCCAGGGAATCTGCTCTCCCCTTCTCACAGCTGGGGGGAATTATATACTGATGGCGAAGCCATGGAAACTGAGCTTCATCCTTCCCTCTCCCTCTAGTGGGGAAGGGAGTAACAGGCTCACCCTGCCTTGAGCCATTGCTCCCCCTGCTGGGGCTGGGAATCCATTCCATTTTTTAGGACTACTCTCTTCTCTCATTCGTGCAAGGATTTCTGGGACCCATAGTTCTGGGCTCAACTGCTTCACTGGGGAATCTCTGGGGCTTGCCTTGTCACAGTATCTACATTTGGAACTATAGAAGACCTACTAATTTGTATTTATGTTATCAGCACAATAAAAGACTAAAGTGCCAGCCAAATGATATGTTTTACTATTATCCAGATCTGAAAAGGTAAATATACCAAATAACATTTTTGATCTAATTTAAAAGAACCTATCCGATTGGCATAATAATCCCTCCTAGCTGTGTTATTGTTTGATGCACTCTTTCTATAAGGTTTTCTTTTCAGGGTCATTAGTTTGTTTCCAAACACGTTCTTCTAGGTTTTTCAGTTCTAAGTGGAGCTAAAGTGTATATCAAACATATAAATGGCGAGTGACCGTACTCACTTGCAAATGCGCAGTAGAGACTTCCCTCTCTGTCCCGCCCCCGTGTCAGTACGTGATGATGGGGGCGGGACAGAGAGGGAAACTGCGCGAAGCCGCCGACGTCGCTACTGCTCCCCCCCCCCGAGGTCGCTGCCGTCCCCCCTCTACCTGGCCCGAGCACTCTCTTCGGTATTGAACTTACATCGGCGAAACGCAACACGCAGAACAGCTGAGCTCCCATTGCCCTTTCTTCCCTGCCTGTGTCCCGCCCTCGCCGACGTTACATCACACAAGGGCGGGACACAGGCAGAGAAGGAAGGGCGACGGGAGCTCAGCTGATCTGCGTGCTGCCTGTGTTTCGCCGATGTAAGTTCAATACCGAAGAGAGGGCCTGGGCCGGGTGCAGGGGTGGTGGTGGTGACTTCAGGAGGGGGGACCGGTAGCGGCGACCTCGGGGGGAGGGGGCCTTGCCAAAACCCCATACTAGCCTGTTTTAACGTGCTCAATGGCTAATATAGTTAAGAAAACAATGGTTGACCAAGTAGCTAGTAAACAATCAGGAGTGGATAAGCTAGAGTCCAATTGAGGAATCACATTTTCCCAAAAAATATCTGAATCAAATTTTTTAAAGTTCATTTTGGCACTAATTGAGCCAATTTTGAAGAGTGTTTGAAAGATAATGTGAAATCTGACATAAAGTAGTCTGATCAAGGAACTGGTTGCCAATTAGATAAATATATCTGATGGTAAATGTGTGCATATAGCTAGAGTAGGAAGCTCCTGGTTCTGGGACTCCTGTGCCAATTCCATCAGGCACTGAGCAAGTTGACTGCTGCAACAATGGGGTCCTGCATTTGCTGCATAAGATACTGGTACTACCTGCTATCCCTTGGCAGTGAGCTACCTGTGGTGCATAGCTTGGGACACTTGCTTTTTCCTGAATTTTACATCTTGCAGTAGAGTAGGAAGCTCCCGGTTGTGGGGGTCCTTTGCCAATTCCATCAGGTGCTGAGCAAGCTGACTGCTGACATTAACGGGGTCTTGTATTTCCTGCAAAAGATAGCAGTACAGCCTGTCCCTTGGAGTACCAAGGAGCAATTGTATGTCCATTTTGCTATTTGAACTTTTGTTTTTCAATGGGGAAATGGAAAGTAAAGCCCAAGATTACCATGCCCAAGCTAGTCAGCATGTGGTCTCTGCTGCACCATGCAGTCAGCTGCCAATACAAGTATTATCTCCTCTGGGGGCATCCTTGAGGTCTCCTGAGCATACCCCTCCTCCCCTTCTTTGTCTTCCTGTTTGGTGGAAGGGTCACAAGTAGGTGCCTCCACTCATGCTAAATCTGGATTACTAAGTTACCAGCAGTTTTGAAAGACCTGGAGGTTAATCAACAGACTCAGCCATTAGGAGACAAGCAGGACACAACTTTGAGATATATGGCACTTAAACCAAAGGCAATGGGTGAGCTCAGATTTGATATATAAAGTTCCAGATGATAAGAGTTTCACAAAATGAAATTCATATTGGAGGGCTCTCTATGAAAAATACCAAAACCTGAAACCAGAGACAGACAAGATGACCTGGATAACAAGCACAGAAAA
Source organism: Microcaecilia unicolor (assembly GCF_901765095.1). Classification (NCBI taxonomy): domain Eukaryota; kingdom Metazoa; phylum Chordata; class Amphibia; order Gymnophiona; family Siphonopidae; genus Microcaecilia; species Microcaecilia unicolor. The sequence goes on from NC_044038.1 coordinate 135,139,231, forward strand.
AGAAACATATGGATTTTGGGAGTCCCAGAACCTCTCGATTTATTGAAGATCTCTTTCCAATTGTACAGGATATTTATGCGACTGTGTTCCTGGCATTAAATATCTAGTTCATCTGGAAAGGGCCCACAGAAGTGTGGGATCCTGACTGAATAAAGTTAATACTTCCAGACCTATTATTGTATGCTTCTGATACTTCTCTGACAAGCAGACCATAATGCAAATCTATTATTATATATAGAAATGTGGATACATAAATTTTTCCAGATCTTTTACCACTTACTCTGGGGGGGGGGGGGGGGGGGGGGGAGGGGGGACATAATTTCAAGCCTTGAACACAAATTCTGCATACCAAAGGTATCTGCTATCATTAGAGCTTTCAATTTGAATTATTATTCTCCCATAATAACAATAATAAACAAATAATGTTTTGGCACTAAACCATCATGGTCCCCATCTACTGGGGAATAGAAAATCTCCACACCTAAAAGATGGAAAATCTCAGAAGGCCATAATGTACTTCAATTAAATATGACGAATTGCACGGATAGCTATTAAATGTCCCTTCTCATACAGAACAAGCAAATTTCTGATAGCTTTCCATCTTCAAAACGAACAATCGTTAAGAAGTAACTATTCATTTCAATCCTTTCTCCTCTTCAACTTTACCCAGATCTAATAAAGCCCATCTTTGATATGTACTCTTCTTCTTGGAGCCAGTAGGCAAGAGTAGGACGTTGATGTTGGCATCTTGGCCACAGATGCATTTCTTTAAACATTCACTATGGGCAGGTTGGGTTTGTTCTGGCCCCACTTTTATTTCTCTTTTTCCTTTTTTTTAGGGGGGAGAGGGGAGAGTAAAAGGGGAGGGGGCAGGATGTTAGGATATAAATGTATATGGCCTAATTCTATTTTTAAAAAAACACTAAGGGCTTTGTTTTCTAAGGTGCGTTAGCATTTTTAATGTGCCTACAATTAGTGCATGTGCTGTGTAGGCGCCTATAGGGATATTGTAGGTGCATACATGGTTAATGCCCATAAATGGTTAACACTTGTTAAAGACGTTAACGCACCTATAACGTGGCTTAGTAAACTGGGCCTTTAAAATTGTGCATGCAAATTTAGGTGTGTACTCAATTTTCACATACATTTTAATTGAATAATGAGCTAATTAGTGCTAATAATTGGCTTTATAACAATTATTGGCACTAATTAGAACTAATTTAAATGTACATATGTAAATTTATGTGCGGGACCCATGGCTAAATTTAGGCATGGGATCCGCACTATTAAGGAGGGTCATGGGCAGATCGGGGATATTCCTTTCGGCTATGCATGTAATTATAAAATAAAGTGGGATCCACGCCTAATTCAGGAACGAGCATTTACACCACATTTCCATTTGTGTAAATTATTTATTTGTTATTTTCAAAATGTATATCCCGCTTTATTACCAAAGTGGGTTACAATAAAAACATTCATAAAATTATAACAAACAAAAATACAATAAACTACAATAATTTCATTTAAAGATAATACAATCTCTATACGTCTTCAAATATTTCTTAAATTGCTGAAAGTCTTAAATGACCAGGCAGATGATTCCATAAATTTGCTCCTGCAATGGAAAAGGTTTGATTGTGTGTATCAGAAAAATGATTTACTGTGATACTTAACTGCTTTGCTGCCCCAGAGCGTAAGGACTGATTTGGTTGGTACTGTACATATGAAATTTTACCATCCAAAGTGGCTCAATCAATTGACAGTTGCTATTCAACTTTTTTTAATATACACCTATTTTTGAAATATTCAACTTTTTTTCAACTTTTGTTAACTTTTTTAATGTGTGTAAAAATAAGGAGGAAAAAGCCTCTGTATTCCCGTTTCAGTACATATTTGTGTCTGTTAACCGGGATGGAATCTTCATAGGCTAAAAAACCTCCTCATACTTTTAATCAACAAAAACACATCATTTCGACGAACACTTATCTTTTAGTGCCGTCCGTGCCGTTGCAATTTAGCTTCACTCTAATATGCCGACGGGGTCCCGTTTCGCCGTGCAGGCTTTCTCAAGGGAAACATCTCTTGCTACGATGTAAATCTGCTTGTTCAGCCCTGCCGTGTTCAGATACGGCAGGGCTGAACAAGCAGATTTACATCGTAGCAAGAGATGTTTCCCTTGAGAAAGCCTGCACGGCGAAACGGGACCCCGTCGGCATATTAGAGTGAAGCTAAATTGCAACGGCACGGACGGCACTAAAAGATAAGTGTTCGTCGAAATGATGTGTTTTTGTTGATTAAAAGTATGAGGAGGTTTTTTAGCCTATGAAGATTCCATCCCGGTTAACAGACACAAATATGTACTGAAACGGGAATACAGAGGCTTTTTCCTCCTTATTTTTACACACATTAAAAAAGTTAACAAAAGTTGAAAAAAAGTTGAATATTTCAAAAATAGGTGTATATTAAAAAAAGTTGAATAGCAACTGTCAATTGATTGAGCCACTTTGGATGGTAAAATTTCATTTGTTTCAAACTTAGTGGTATCGTCCTATTGTTTATTTTGGTTGGTACATAGACAGAACGTTCATGAAAAACTGTGAAGCTATGCCATACACTCGCTGGTGTATGAAAACCAATACTTTAAACAGCACTCAAAATTGGCATAATATGATCTTATCTCTTTACACCAGTAAGTAATCGTACCGCTGCATTTTGTAGTTTCGGTTCCCAGGCATAAGCACTATTCTATAAACCATGCCTAACTTTAAGTGGTTTATAGAATAGCGCTGAATGGGGTTTTTTTGTGCCTATTTTGTTGGTGCCACATATAGAATTTAGTCCATAATGTTCAGGTCTATATGTAGCTCCATCTACAGGTTGTGTTGTTGGATGCATCTATTTATATTTTAAATGTACAGATTAGAACCAATATTTACTGTTTTTCTAAATGGGTAAATTGTTTTCCTGGAATGTCAAGGAGTTAAATCATTCCATAATGAAAAGGGAGTGCTTCCCAAACTCAAAAAATTATAAATGGATGCAGTATATGTACAAGAAACTTATCTGACACCCCAAGAATATATAAATCTAACAGGTTTTGGCTTTTCTCATTTTTCCAGATTTCTCTCTGGTTTTTGCTTTCTGTAAGTTACATACAAGAGGTGTTACTATCTTACCCCCGTGTTTACTAAGCCATGCGGCAATGCCAGCACAGCCCATTCTAAGAATACTTACATTTTAACCCTGTACAACTATTCACACTCTGGGACGCAGCAAAAACTGTCCTTTGTAGGCATTTTACCTCAATAGCAGCTGCTTAAAGAAAGGAATCTCAAGCTAAGTGAAAAGCTTGAGGATCTGAATTAACCCCATAGGTAAAACCACATAAGACTTCCAGCAATCCCGGAGTCTTAAAAGAACTTATTCATACCTGAGGGGCTTTGAACACTTTAGAGACTACCATTATGGCCCACAATTTACCAAACAACACTTCTGTGAGCCCTATGAATAAGCACCTATGATTCTATGAATAAGCACCTGATACTGTCCGTTAAAGATAAAGGAAAGGACAATACTCGTTAAACAGGAACAAACAGCGATCGGTTTTGCCAATTACTATAGACAGCTATATTTCTCCCAGTCCAAAGTTTCCCAGTTAAGATATAAGCCACTGGCTAAATGCTTATCTTAACTTGATGAGCACGTCTGCTCATATTATTATTTATTGCATTTATAACCCACATATCCAAACATATTAGAACTGACGCTTTGAACTTTATGATGTTCATGAATCAATTTCAGATCTTAACAATCGGCAAAGATCATTTACCTGTGGTGGAATGACAGAATAGTATACTGGTTCAAGTTTTTATGATATCACCATTCACAAGAACCTCTCTGTACGATTGTTGTAGATAATTTTCATTTTGGCAGGATAGATAAGGCCAAACTTGGCTTCAATGTCTTTTAAAGGTTGGCACAAATTATTTCTTTAGCGCTGTCATTTTGGCAAAATTTGCTACTCTGAGAATGTGTTTACCTTGGAGTAAAAGATTATTTGCAACTCATGCTGCATTCAAAATGGCCAGAGCATGTTGATAGCCGAGTAGCTTGGCTACAATTGGCCTCAGATATTTTTCTGTGGGTAAAGACCTAGAAGGCACAAGATGTGCCCTTCCGATTTCCAATGCAGGGCTACATTGGAAGCTGAGCAGGCTAGGGAGCTTTTCTGTGAGAAAAAGGATAGGATCTGGCCCTTCTGTAGTCTTGGGAAGCCCAAGAATACGAATATTGCATCTTCTGTTACTACTACTACTTAACACTTCTAAAGCGCTACTAGGGTTACGCAGCGCTGTACAGTTTAACAAAGAAGGACAGTCCTTGCTCAAAGGAGCTTACAATCTAATGGACAAAATGTGCAGTCAAACAAATTGGGGCAGTCTAGATTTCCTGAATAGAGGTATAATGGTTAAGTGCCGAAGGCGACATTGACGAGGTGGGCTTTGAGCAAGGATTTGAAGATGGGCAGGGAGGGAGCTTGGCGTATGGGCTCAGGAAGCTTATTACAAGCATAGGGAGAGGCGAGGCAGAAAGGGTGGAGTCTGCAATTGGCTGTGGTGGAGAAGGGTACAGAGAGGTGGGATTTGTCCTGTGAGTGGAGGTTTCGGGTAGGAGAGTAAGGGGAGATAAGGGTAGAGAGGTAATTAGGGGCTGCAGATTGAGTGCATTTGTAAGTTAGTAGGAGAAGCTTGAACTGTATGCGGTACCTGATCAGAAGCCAGTGAAGTGACTTGAGGAAAGGGGTGATATGAGCATATCGGTCAAGGCGGAAGATAAGACGTGCAGCAGAGTTCTGAACGGATTGAAGGGGGGGATAGATGGCTAAGTGGGAGGCCAGTGAGGAGTAGGTTGCAGTAATCAAGGCGAGAGATAATGAGAGAGTGGATGAGAGTTCGGGTGGTGTGCTCAGAGAGGAAAGGGCAAATTTTACTGATGTTATAGAGAAAGAAGCGACAGGTCTTGGCTATCTGCTGGATATGCACAGAGAAGGAGAGGGAGGAGTCGAAGATGACTCCGAGGTTGCGGGCAGATGAGACGGGGAGGATGAGGGTGCCATCAACTGAGATAGAGAGTGGAGGGAGAGGAGAAGTAGGTTTGGGTGGAAAGATAATAAGCTCTGTCTTGGCCATGTTCAGTTTCAGGTGGTGGTTGGACATGCATGCAGCAATGTCGGATAAGCAGGCCGATACTTTGGCCTGGGTTTCCGCAGTGATGTCTGGTGTGGAGAGATAAAGCTGGGTGTCGTCAGCATAGAGATGATATTGGAAACCATGAGATAAGATCAGCAAGCCCAGGGAAGAGGTGTAGATTGAAAAAAGAAGGGGTCCAAGGACAGAACCCTGAGGAACTCCAACAGAGAGCAGGATGGGGGTAGAGGAAGATCCATGAGAATGTACTCTGAAGGTACGGTGGGAGAGATAAGAGGAGAACCAGGAAAGGACAGAGCCCTGGAACCCAAATGAGGACAGTGCGGCAAGAAGTAAATTATGATTGACATTGTCAAAAGCGGCGGATAGGTCAAGGAGGATGAGGATGGAGTAGTGACCTTTGGATTTGGCAAGGAACAGGTCATTACAGACTTTAGTGAGTGCCGTTTCTGTCAAGTGTAGAAGGCGAAAACCGGATTGAAGCGGATCGAGGATGGCATGAGAGGAGAGAAAATCAAGGCAGCGGCTGTGAACGGCGCGTTCAAGTATCTTGGAGAGGAAGGGTAGGAGGGAGATGGGGTGGTAGTTGGAGGGACAGGTTAGACAAATCCTCTCTCTGTAATTTTAGGATGTCACGATCATGCTTTGCTCTGTAAGTTAGCTTTTCTAAGAAGGATTTCGATTGCATTTCCAAAGTATCAATATTATGACACACTTCTGAAAATTGGGCTGTTAAAGATGAACAGCCTTGGTGGCAGCAACCTGCTTAGACATTATAGATTCATTTCTTGCAAAAGTAGCTCTAATTGCAACTCTGAAGTTTTTGACGCCATTGTTTCAGGCTTGCCCGGTTCTGGCTTTGACCTCTTGTCAGACGGGGAAGAAGAAGGAGGGGAATCTTGCTTTGCACCTCTATTTGTGGCCATAAAAAGGTGGGAAACAGAAGATGAAGAGAAATAATATCCAAAAAAGAAGAATTATTCAATTTTCTGGACTTAGAAAGGATCTGCGTCTGCATGGATCGCTGGCCAAACTCTGCCCCTCAGGCAAAAATTTCAGTAATTCTAAATGAGGGCAATGATATAACACTTTGTATTAACTACAGATCTATATCACTACTAATTGAAGATCACATTACAATCTTGTCCTATAGATTAGAGAGTGTATCATGCAGTTAATACACCTTGTAGTACATAAAAGAAGGAAAAAGCCCCACAAAGCAACAGCTGAGAGTGAAAAGTGAGGCAGTAAAACAAAAAGCAAAATGGTAGTCAATCCAAAATATCAGTAGACCTTTAATTTACAATTCATCAATAGGCGTAGGTGACACAGAAAAGGAACTCAAGAGAACTCAACACGACTGTGTTTTATCAAACATATGGCTGCATCAGGAGTCATGCAATTCTAAAATGTGTCACAAACTGGACTAGGTGATGAATAATACAATAACAACTCATCCTAAATACCAACTAACAAAACGTACCTATACAAAAATGTATTCTTTGTGTCTTGTTTATGCTAAATTATCCTGATTTATAGTTTAATATTCCTAATTGTTCAAGTTAATCTGTCATGAATAAAGTTTAACCTAATTCCTTTCAGTTCCTATCATAAGACAAACTTTCTTTCCTGTAACCTAATCCACTGTCTCCTCTTCCTCAACTATGTATTTCTCTTCTCCGGAACTGGTAATCACCACTTACGGAACTATGTAAGCCTATGTAAGCCACATTGAGCCTGCAAATAGGTGGGAAACTGGGCTATTGCATACACAAGAACATTCGACAGACTGTTCCCCTTTCTCCTCGTTTTTAGCACTCTAGAGCACGTGAAAGTAGAGAGGTGGGAGGCTCAGTCGGGATTTGTACACTTCACCTTTGCTTTTGAGGAAGGGCAGAGCAGTCCACAGCCTGTTGGATGTTCCTGTGTATGCAATAGCCCTGGCTGGCTCTTTCATGATTATTCATCATCTAGCGCAGGTTGTGACACATTGTAGAATTGCATGACTCCTGATGCAGACATATGTTTGCTAAAACATGGCTGTGTCGAGTCGCATGTTCAAGGAGTCCCTGGTGCTAAGTTTATGCTGCTTCAGTTAGGGCTTTCTGTTCCTGCTTATTTGCTTTGTACTTTATTGTCCCCATTCTTTTTTATCTCAAGAATGGGACCAGTTATCAGTCCTTGTTATACTAATTTTATGGTTTTTGGTAAGTTTAATATTAATTTGATTATCCTCAAAAATTTATGGAAAATAATTTTTTTTGTCCTTACTGGATTCTTTTGGCTTCTCTTAAGTGGTGTGCCTACCCACACATAGTGGTGAGCATATGTTAGATGTAATTTTTTTATTTTAAATTGAAAGCTGTCCACTCTTTCTGTGCAACCTATTTGATTCTGGGGCAGTGGTATGCTGGAGCGGGCTCCCACAGTCTCGCATGAGCCATTTAAGTTTTTAATAATTTTGGGAGCTGGTTGTTAATGTATGCCCTCCCCATGGCTACTTTAATAACTGGATCCCAAAATGTGGGCTCAGGCCCCCTCCTGAATTCTCCTTTACTTTGCTGGCGGGGATGCTGAGCTCTGCCAGCCACGTAAATAGACTGCTGCTGCTCCCTGCTGCTTGTTTCCAGCTCTGAGCAGCAGACTGGGACTTCTTATGCATGCTCAAGAAGTTCCAAAATGCTGCTCAGAGCCAGAAACAAGCAGCAGGACGTGGTGGCAATCCAGCAGGTATGCCTAGCATACCCACACAAGGGGGGAGGAGAGAGAGGCATGCGTTGCCCCCCAGTTCACCCATGCTGCCCCCCCAAATTGCAGGGTTGGCTATGCCTGGAGAGAGCGCCCATTGTTAAAAACTTACCAGCACACTCCTGTTCTGGGGTTTTGCAATTTCCCTGAGATTCTCAGCATAGAATACTAGTGAGATGTAGGAAAGAAACTTAAAGAACATCAATCTTGAGTGACTGGCAGCAAAGTATTAGTTGTTTAGTAATGATCAAGCTATTGTTTGGCCCATATGCATTTCATCTTGCATACTGCATGTCACCATCAGCACTGGTACCACTCTGGCACCAGAATACATCTTTGAATCCTTTAGCTGTATGTAAAGAGCAAACTACTGCTTACTTTAAAGACTTTAGGCCTGCCATGGCAGCTTTATTATGATCAATACAGCTGACAATTCAACTAAGAAGATTTTTTATGCATTGAATTCTCTGTGTTCTGCTTCTGTCCAGACAGCTCAAGTAGCACCTTTGATTTTTTTTTTTTTCAGGAGGATGCTGTTCAAGCCTCTTCCTCATCAAGGAAATCACTTAATGTAGTATTAAAGGAGGAGTTGACAGATGTTAAGCTTAGGGTTAAGTTGCCACATGGAGTGAAGCTTAGGGTTAAGTTGCCACATGGAGTGTTTTAACAAGATCTCTGCTTTCCCACTCGATAAAATTATGAGTTCTACATCTGTCCTTTTGCTCTTGATCCTTTGTTCTTAAAGAGTCTTGTCCCAGACCTTCAACATTTTACTCTTTCTACTATATATACTAGTCTGGAAACTGGTAGCCCCCTGATACGTGCAAGGAAGCACTAATTTGCCTGGCTTTCAAAAACCCTGCTTTTGACCCTTCTATCCTATATAATAATTCTCACCTCCAATGTTCTGTGCCTGGGTTGAAGCCACATTCTGAAGTGGTCTGCTAGGCTGTGTAGATCACATGACTTTAGTAGCTGATCGAACAAACAAGTGGCACGTGCAAAACAAAGAAACAAACAAATCAGGCTCGAGGCTTTCAACAGCTGGCACGCTCGAAAGGCTCGAGACTGCCTGCCGCACTCCACAATCAACTGCTGTCATGCGGAAAAGGTTCGAGACTGCCTGTCGCCCGCCCGAACTTCCCACGCTAGCAAATCACCCTCAGAACACGTACCCGCTGAGCACACTGCCAACCTCACAATATGCAAACCCAAAACTGCGCCCGTCCTAAACTGCCAGCTATATAGACAACAGTGCCGGCCTCCAGAAGACCCGTTCCGAAAAGACACTGCCGACCTCCCGAACAGCACTCCCACAACTGCGCCGGACTTAAACAATCAGCTCTGAAGACAACAGTGCCGGTCTCACGAAGCACCGTGCTGAAAGTGCCACACGCCATCAGAAAAAAACGCAAGTTGCCAACACAATAACTGGCAGTTTGCGACCCTGCCGCCGTCCCGACCCTAACGACCTCAGCGAATGCACTGCAGAACCAACACTGACAGAAGAGGAAACTCCTACTGCCATAACAGAGGCACCTGACAGGCAGCTGCAAAATGAAAACGAAACTGATCAGGGTAAGTGCAGCGACGAATTAAGACAGCTGAGAATTGAAAACCAAACCCTTTAGGACAAACACACACACACACACAGTTTGGCTCACTGAAGCTCTGAGTAACACACAGACACACTCTCTCTCTCTGTGAGTCACTGTCAGAAACACACTCTCACACACACACACACACTCAGTATGTCTGTGACACACACACTTTCAGACACACATACACTCTGAGTCAGTGCCCACACCTGTGCTCCTGCAAGGGCTTGCTGCAAGAAGGACGATATGGAGAGAGAGACACACACACACATACTCTGTGACACAATATCTCTGTGTCACACACACGCTCTCTCTCTCTCTCACACACACAACCAGTCTTGCACTCTCTGTGTCACACAAACACATACACTGTTTTCTGGTCAAACACACAGACAGGATTGTGGATGTTACTGGAAGAAAGGAGCGAAGCAACAGCACCCGTACATTGGCACTCTCAGAAGTCTGTCACACTCTATCTCTCTTTGTCAGAGAGACACACAGTCTCTCTCTCAAACATACAGAGTCCAAGGAGAAAAAAACCCCAGAAAATCCAAAATCCATACTGTAGCACAACGTAGCTCAATGTCAGAGAAAGACACACTGTCTCTCATACACACACACACACTCTTTCATTCTCTGTGTCTTACTGTCACACACACTCTCTCAAACACAAACATCCACACTCTGACTCTACAAGCAAAATCTTCATGGTGCAAACAAAAAAAAAACAACAACAACCTTGCTAGCGCCCGTTTCCTCTGAAAAAGAAATGGGCCTTTTTTACTAGTTTGTCAATAATTATCAACATTTCTAATATTCCATTTATTGTTAAATACTGGGGGGAAAACAGTTCTTTTCCAATATAAGCATTATCTTAATGCTACCAATATTCTATATCCTCAATAATTTGGGTAATAAATTTTGTTAAATAAACCAATAAACTAGCTGCTTGGAATGTTGTGTTATATATAATTCTGCTTTATAGTTAAAGCACTTGGGCTATGTAAGTGCGAGACCATTTAGAAACAATCACATTCCTTAGACATCATCTATGTTTAATCTTTTTAGATTTCTATTATGTGTATAAGAAAAACTGTCAGTTTATCTGCTCTTCAAAACACATGGATCTCCATAGAGAGGAACTATGGCAAACTGCAGACCATTTTATTAAAATGAATTTAATTTTGGCAAGGTGATAACTGACTAGTACACTGGTTATCCACAGCCTACCTTGGGGTTTGCTAGACATTTTAATTGTATGGCAGGGAATAAGAGAGTTATTACGTTCCGGTGAAAAGAACTAAAAGTTAACTTTGATATCTGTACCTACGGACAAAGTCAGTTAGCTCAGTGAACATATGGCTTATTAGTTTTTAATAGTTCCTTTCCAAGATGATTCTAGCTGCTTCATTTTGAAAGCAATGTTTTTTTGGATGTTTGCCGTTGAACAGAAAGGCCATCTGTCTACATAGTTGAAAAGGAGTTGACATTTTTGATTGCTCTTTTACTAATCAAGACACAGTAGAAGATATTTTGGATATACTAATTAACCAGTGACAGCAAAAAAACCCTGGGGTTTGTGATATATTGCCAATGTTGTATTATAATCTGCATTAGAAATAGCTCTACATGTTATATATTGTAATAATGAGAATATGGATTTATACAATTCATTCTATCTGAACAGGATCACAACAGAATATACTATTTAAAGAACATTGAAAAATACCTGCTGCTATCTCTAGAAAAGATAACTTGTCAGGACATCATTGATAATTGACATGTACTGCAGAATCCGAAGAGAAGAACCGCTGTTGCTATCTAATTTCTAATGAACTGATACACATAGAACCAAAATGACTTACACTAGCAAGTAGAGAAGGAGGCATGGATTTGTTCTGACACAGAAAAACTCTCTTGACTTGTGGGTCTGTGTTCTAATCGCTAAGCCATACCTCCTTCCTGTACTGAATGAATTATACATGAATTACAGATGGTACACAACTCTAATCATTCAAACATATGCAAACATCCAGACCCCTGGTTTACAGAGGTGCTGAAGCTGATTGGGTTGAAAGATGTAGCTGCTCCACTTCTTTAAATGGAATCACCTACAAATTCCCCATTAGCGGTAACAAATATCACCGCTTGGACAGTTTTAGTCACTGTAGTGAAACAAAGAAACTGAGTTATCAAACACTTCCTTTTAGCACAGATAGGAAGAAAACAGTTGATAGAAAAATATTTGTCATCCAAGTATGGTATATTATTTTGTTCTCTGTCCTTTATCAAAAAATTTTTTCACCCCCAATGATTGTAACTCTAAATGATGATTAATCCCCAAATTATGTTTTTCCTCAAATTTAAAATGATTTCATTCTAGTTTGAGCATCTCTGGAAAAGGTGACTAACGTCTCAGATGCAAGAAGTGTAGAGAATGGCCAATTTTTCATATCATGAATCCATAAACAGCCTGAAAAAATAATGTTTGAACATCTGTAACTTTTTGTTTTCACATGATGGAGTTAGGACGATAGTATTACAACAGTTTGTTCTAACAGAATTCATTAAAACTTCATTTTTAATTTCTGATGACTTTAGTTATTTTTTTTTAGATTAGACTATCCAGCTTATAATCAAAAGTAATCGCCGGCTATTTCCCGACACAAATCGGGATATGGCCGGCAATTTCGCAAAAGCGGCGAAAAGCGTATAATCGAAAGCTACATTTGTGATAGCTTCGCCGCTTTCCATTCGCCTCGCCGGCGAAAGTTCAAAGGGGCATGTTGGCGGCGAAGCGAAGGCGGGAATGGGCAGGCTTGGGCGTGGCTACCAGATGGCCGGCTTTCGCGGATAATGGAAAAATAAAACCCGGCGATAAGCAGTATTTCGCCGGGTTTACTTGGTCCTTTTATTTTCACGACCAAGCCTCAAAAAGGTGCCCCAACTGACCAGATGACCACCGGAGGGAATGGGGGATGACCTCCCCTTACTCCCCCAGTGGTCGCCAACCCCCTCCCACACTAAAATTATTAAAATACAAACCTTTTTTGCCAGCCTCAAATGTCATACCCAGCAACCTGACAGCAGTATGCAGGTCCCTGGAACAGTTGTTGTTGGTTGCAATGGACTGCAGAAAGGCAGAGCCAGGCCCATCCCCCCCCCTACCTGTTCCACTTGTGGTGGGTAATGTTGAGCCCTCCCAAACCCCCCAAAACCCACTGTACCCACATGTAGGTGCCCCCCTTCAGCCCTTAGGGCTAGGGTAATGGTGCACACTTGTGGGCAGTGGGTTTTGGGGGGGATTTGGTTGACTCAGCACACAAGGGAAGGGTGCTATGCACCTGGAAGCTAATTTGGTGGTTTATAAAAGATGTTTGAAGTGCCCCCTAGGGTGCCCGGTTGGTGTCCTGGCATGTGAGGGGGACCATTGCACTACAAATGCTGTCTCCTCCCACGGCCAAATGCTTTGGATTTCGCCGGGTTTGAGATCGCCGGCAGTTTTTTCCATTATCGCGGAGAAACAAAAGTGGCGATCTCAAACCCGGCAAAATCCAAGGCATTTCGCCGGCCCACACCGTATTATCGAAAAAAAGATGGCCGGCCATCTTTTTTGAAAATACAGTTCCGACCAGCTGTTGCGCCGCCGCCAAAATAGATCGTCGGCGACCTATTTCGCCGGCGACGTTCGATTATTCCCCTCTATATTACCTACTACTTATTCTGTCTGCACAAATTTCCAGTTTGAGTTGGATTACATATTATAAATTTGGGAAGTATAAACAATAATATTTATATTAAACCAACCATAAAAAATTAGACAAAGACTGAATCATTGATATTCATTAATCTAGGAGACTTGGAGGGATATTTTCAATATGACATCTAAGTCCAACTTTGGACGTCTTGCTCAAAACGTCCAGAATCTGAAGAGCAAATATAGTGATTTTTGAAAAAGCAAAACTTTTTTTTCTGAAAATGGCCACTTACTAGATGTTTTTGTGCTCTGTGTGTTAATAATTTTGGTCCATTTTTGACAAAAAAAATGTTTACGTGAAAAACACATAAATCTAACAATTAGATTTTATGTGTTTTTCACTGAAACAATTGGGATGTAGCAACACCCAGAATTCTTAGTAGACTGGCCACACAGACATCCCAGCAGAGCAGTGGAGCACCCTAGAGGGCACTGCAGTGGACTTCACATAAAAGCTCCCAGGTACACATCCCACCATTACCCCATTATATTGTATGGGGAGCCCTCCAAAACCTATCAAAAAACCTACTGTACCCAAATAAACACCACTACAATAGCCCTTATGTATGCAGGTGCCACCTATATGTGGGTACAGTAGGTTTTGGAGGGGTTTTGGTGGGCTGACATTTTCCAGCACAAATGTAATGTGTAACAGTTAGAGTGGATTATAGGTCTGGGACCCCTTCTCAACAGTGCACTGTACCGACTACTAGGCTACTCCAGGGACCTGCTTGCTGCTCTAATAGGACTAGCCACAACATCTGAAGCTGTCATAGAGGCTGGTATGTACTATTTCTTTCACATCCTTAGGGGGGTGGGAGGGGGTCAGTGACCACTGAGGGAGCAAGGGGGGATCATGCCTTATTCCTCCAGTGGTCATCTGGTCATTAGTTGTTATAAAAATAGGTTTAGCTCAAAAAGTCTTAGTTCCATTATGGGAGAAAAAATGACCAAGTGTTAGGAATACCCTAATCCTACCCTTAACACACCCTTGACATGCCCCCTTGTGATCTGGATGTGCTGCAGACAAAATGCATAGAGAAATGTCTGCAAAATAGGTTTCAAAAATAGCAATTTGAACGTTTTGACATCCAAATGCTGCTTTATGCCACTTTTAAAATGTTTTTCTCTTTTGAAATGAGCCCCTTTGGTCTAAAAGTACATGCTTCTTAAATAAAATAGTCTTAACAGACATGAAAGAAAACATAGAGGGCATAATCGAACGGGGCGCCCAAGTTTTCCTGAGGACGTCCTCGCAGGACATCCCAGTGAAGGGGAGAGGAAACCTGTATTATCGAAACAAGATGGGCAGCCATCTTTCATTTTGATAATAAGGTCGGGGACGCCCAAATCTCAACATTTAGGTCGACCTTAGAGATGGTCGTCCCCGGTTTTCGGCAATAATAGAAACCGAGGACGCCCATCTCAGAAACGAACAAATCCAAGCCATTAGGTCGCGGGAGGAGCCAGCATTCGTAGTGCACTGGTCCCCCTCACATGCCAGGACTCCAACCGGGCACCCTAGGGGGCACTGCAGTGGACTTCATAAATTGCTCCCAGGTGCATAGCTCCCTTACCTTGTGTGCTGAGCCCCCCAAAACCTCCCCAAAACCCACTACCCACAACTGTACACCACTACCATAGCCCTTATGGGTGAAGGGGGGCACCTAGATGTGGGTACAGTGGGTTTGTGGTGGGTTTTGAAGGGCTCACATTTGCCACCACAAGTGTAACAGGTAGGGGGGTGGGCCTGTGTCCGCCTGCCTGAAGTGCACTGCACCCACTAAAACTGCTCCAGGGACCTGCATACTGCAGTCAGGGAGCTGGGTATGACATCTGAGGCTGGCAAAAATATTTTTTAAGTTTTTTTTAGGGTGGGAGGGGGGTTAGTGACCACTAGGGGAGTAAGGGGAGGTCATTCCCGATTCCCTCCGGTGGTCATCTGGTCAGTTCTGGCTCCTTTTTGAGGCTTGTCGCAAGAAAAAATGGACCAAGTAAAATCGCCGAAGTGCTCGACAGGGATGCCCTTCTTTTTCCATTATTGGCCGAGGACGACCATGTGTTAAGCACGCCCCAGTCCCGCCTTCGCTATGCTTCTGACACGCCCCTGGGAACTCTGGTTGTCCCTGCGATGGAAAGCAGTTGAGGGCGCCCAAAATCGGCTTTCGATTATGTTGATTTGGGCGACCCTGGGAGAAGGATGCCCATGTCCTGATTTGTGTCGAAAGATGGATGCCCTTCTCTTTTGAAAATGAGCCCAATAGTGAGTCAAATTAATTAAAAATATAGGCAATACATTCCAGAACTTTGCTGCCTGATAAGAAAAAAGGGTAAGACAAATTCTCTTAGATCTTAAGCCCTTACACATTGGAAATGATAGCCTTAAAACAATTCTGGGTCCCATATCTCAAAGGCAAAACTTTAATCAATGTGAATATATAAGCTGGGGTGATTCCATGAATAATTTTGAATAATAAACAACATAACATAAAATGATCCTAGCCTCCACAGGCAACCAATAAAGATGAATATAGTAAGGTATAATCCTATCTTCATTGAGCAAATCAACCGTATAGCTGCATTGGGCTAGATTCTATAAATGGCACTGAAACCCCCCACTGAGCACTGTTCTATAAGCTGCACCTATTATGTGGTGCAAATTCCCCTGCTTAAATTTAGGTACAAAGCCCAAAAACTATAACTATGATCTGCCCTGTACCACCTATGACCCTCCTATTTCTGTGGCCCCTTTTTCAAGACGCGCATAAAATGTAGGCACTAGTCTTACTCCTCAACTACTGGAGTTGTTGTTAACCTGCATTATTTATGTGAACTCTTTACTTCTGCTTCATGTGTTAAAAAGGCAGCCACTGTGATAAACTCCCAGCATTAATTGTCTAAAGTGAGAGTGGGTCATATCTGGGCATGACATTGGTTGGTGGGGTATGGTGAGCTGTAACAGATAGCACTTTTAAGTAGCTACCATACAATAGCTGTCAGGATTGCCTCATGAGGAGGAAGTAAGTGCAGCTACTGGCAGTCTGGTAGCATGCATACCAATTACCGTAGAGGTGTACTGCACCCCAGGTCCACACGAATGCCAAGCCCCAAGTCTAACTCCCGTACCACAACCTTGATAGAAGCAATGGCCCCTCCCAATCAACCATTTCATTATCGCAAAGCTAGCAGTAGCCCTCTGCCCTGATCCTCACAATGATAATTGGACCCTGCCACCCACTACCACATAAACTCCACTCCAATGCCCTCCTCTCTCAACCCTCTCTAAGACCAACCCAAGGGTCTGGCAATCCAAACACGTACCCTCTAGCAGAAGTGGCCCCTTTCTGCTGCTACCTAGGTTGGTGCCTCCTCCAAAATGGTGCCAGACTTCTAGAAGTAGTCTTGCAGTACTACCGCTAGGGATCACCTTTCCATACCATGCCCTCTTGTCATAAGAACATGGCCGCCGAGACTTCCAGCAGCGGCCTCGTGAGACTTCTGCTGCAGTCTTGGAGGCCGCACTTGTAAGTCTCGGTGGCCATTTTGAAGAGCGATCTGGCAGCGGGGGAGAGTCAGTACCGGCAGCGGGCAGGAAAGACTGGGGATCTTTCCTGCCTGCCCCGAAGCATCCGCTGGACAACCTCGGTGGCTGGAGGGGGGCAGGGGAGAGAAGGGAGTTGCTAGACATGGGTGGCTGGAGGGGGGGCAGGGGAGAGAAGGGAGTCACTGGACGTGGGTGGCTGCAGGAGGGGGGCAGGGGGGAGAGAAGGGAGTCACTGGACATGGGTGGCTGGAGGGGGGAAGGAAGTTGCTAGACATGGGTGTCTGGAGGGGGGCAGGGGAGAGAGGAGAGTCGCTGGGCATGGGTGGCTGGAGGGGAGCAGGGGAGAGAGGAGGGTTGCTGGACATGGGTGGATGGAGGGGAGGGCAGGGGAGAGGATGGTCACTGGACAAGGGTGGATGGAGGGGAGGGCAGGAGGAGAGAAGGGTTGCTGGGTATGGGTGGCTGGAGGGGGGCAGGAAAGAGAGGAGGGTTGCTGGACATGGGTGGATGGAGGGGAGGGCAGGGGGAGAGAAGGGTCGCTGGATATGGGTGGATGGAGGGGGGCAGTGGAGAGAGAAGAAATGCTAGACATGGATGGAGGGGAGGGAAGAGTGAGGAAGGAGATAAGATGAGGGAAAAGGAAGAGAGGAGAAAAACTGCACATGGATGAAGAAAATAGGCAGAAGCTGGATCCACTGGACAGTCAAGTCTGCGGAGGACCAGAAATGAAGAAGAAAGGAGGAAAGGAAATAAATAAATGGAAAGGAAGCCCTGGAAACGTAGTTAAGAGGACAGATAGCAGCAGAATCGGATACTGGGCCAGCATGATCAGAAAAACAAAGTCACCAGACAACAAAGGTAGAAAAAAATCATTTTATTTTCATTATAGTGTTTGGAATATGTTCACTTTGAGAATCAGGTGCTCAACATTAAAAGTTTATATTTATTTATTTACTTATCTATGGCATTTTATCGCACATTAAACATGAATTAGATTGGAACCTGGGATCATTTAATTTTTTTTTCCTGGAGTAATGCATTCCCCCCCCCCCCCAGGCTCTCTCCTCGGCTATAGCCAGGTCTGCAATTTGGGGGAGGGGTGCAGAGAGGGATTGGGGAGAGAGCCTGGTGTTAAACATTTACCAGCACACCACTGATCAAGCCGCACTAGCGGCTCCCGGTGTGGTAATGACAAGAAAGCCCATTCACTTTAAATGGGCTCCTTCGGCATTGCCGCATGGGAAATGCTAGCATGGCTTGATAAAAAAGGTCCAAAGTTAGGGCAGCAAAAAGCCTGTCCTAAGTTTATCAGCTCTGTTATCCAGGCACTTGTCCAAATACTGGCCAACACTTAAATACCAACAGCCACACAAGCCCCAGATATTCAAATCCAGCATTAGATCCAGAATTGACTATTTGGGTCAAGTTCTGACTGTGGTGGTCAGCACCATGACAGTCTCTGACCACTGTGGGTTGAATATCAGCCTGCCAATGTTTTTCTCCACTTTACCATATGCAGGCTAAGCTTTTATTTTTATCATCTGATCTTTAGTATGGTCATTTTTCTTTAACATCAGAATATAGTAAGGAAGCAATTAATGCAACAGGAAGAGTCCAGTTATGCCATTACTTAAAAGGCATGGAAATTAAAATGTGTTTCTCAATGGAACTGATCTTATATAAACTCATTTACAGTAAATTTTCATGAGAAGTTTTTTGCTGATTTTTTTAAGAGGCCATGCAGTAATAAGCACTATTTTGAAACCCAAGAACAGATTGTCATCTCCAAAGTGGTACCTATGCCAAGAGTATGTAACAACAGAAATCAAAGATGGTCTATTATTATAAGGTTATATATCTCATTCTCAGAGAAATAAATAACGCAGAAGAAAAGCACATTTTTGTGAAGTTCTATGATAAGAATATAGGCCATGGGGCTCAAAGGAGGCAAAATATTAACAGAAAATATTTATGGGGGGGTGCAAGGAAATGGCCTTAGTGGAGCTATAGAGACAAAAACAGCAAAAAATCAAGAACCATAAGAGAAGCCAGGAGGATTTGTAATTGTGAAGTGAAAGGAAATGTGAAGTTCAAACGGGGTCTTTGGTATTGCAGTAGGAAAGGAAAGGGAAATTGGGCAGAATCAATGAGCCTTACAGTCCTTAGTACTATAATATTCTCTCTCTCTCACTCTCTCTCTTGTATTGTACATCTTCAGCATTGTAGGTCCATCCTGTGTACTCTGAAGCATTTTGAACAAACGTGATTCATCTCAGAATGAAAGGCTTTGAAGCTGCAGTGGGTGATACTAAAACAACAGCAATTTGCTCCAATTTAGGCATCAACACCTAAAAGGACTTTCAGTTTTTTATTTCCTTCAGTTCCCTGCTGATGCATGACTGACATGTTGAATGGGCTCATTCTGAAACAGGACAGCAATGTAATTTTCACAGGCTTGCAACCTTGTACATGCTTTGATTGACAGGTGGATGAGCTTGATTTTGACAATACAGGTTGTATCAGTATAGCAGCTTGATCAAGAAGTGACTACATTTGTGAACTATAAATACAAACTTTGAAAATCTGCTCCTGTGTTTAGATCATCATGAAACAACTGATATGTAAGAAATGTTAGCAAACGGTACATACTGAAATTTTAAGGAAGCGTGCAAAAAATATATTCCAAACAGGCTGAGAAAGGTATATAAGCATATAAATCAAGGGTATTACAGAATATAATATAAATTATGGATATTTGGTTGTTTTATTTGTCTTACTCCTATTAATTGGGAAGAAGAGTTAGGTCCACAGTATAGAACATTAAACACAGTGGGGCCGATATTCAAAGTGATTTAAGTGGGGATACTCAGCAGCACTTAAGGCACCAACCAAAACGTTGGCAGGTCAGGGGTGGCGCTGGGGAGGAGCCCGGGGTTATGCAACTGCTGGCAATATTTAGTGCCTGCACCCTCATAGGTAAGCAGCCTAATTTAGGACAGCTCAATAGTTGTCCTAAATTAGGCCACTTAGCTATGCAGGTGCTGGCACTGACTATCAGGCTGGCACCCACATATCTAGTTTTTAAAATAAAAGCCTCCTGATCCCCCTCCTGGCCCCTTTCCTACATCCTCACCTTCCTACCCCCCCCCCCCCCCCGGCCTACATGTCTTCCTAGTGGTCCAGCAGGGATCTTTGGGGGCAGGCGTGCAGCCCCCTCACTCTTGCCCCGTCATGGCTGCTTTTTAAAATAGCTGCTGTGAACTCTCACGGGTGCTAATTCAGCCCACAATGGTAAGTGTTTAAAAAAAATGCTGACTGCTGCCAGCTGAATATTGAAGGAAATGTTCCTAAATCTAGGTAGAAATATGAAGCCTCTCGGAGTCTTTATATGCATAAACTATATGTAAAAGCCAATCTTAGCCAGTTGAGAGCTTGCCAAGTAAAAAATCATGGTGGAGATGATTTTCTAAAGTTGTTTCCACATAAGCCCCCCAAATTCAGTATTGGTTGCCCAAAGCTAGGCGTTCAGTTTTGGGCATGAATTGCAGATATGCATGTAAAGTTATTCGCTAAATTGGTGCATTAGGACTAATGAATGTATCTGCCTTATGCACTTTTCTATAACAAGCACGACCACTTTTCATAGCATACAAATCCAAAGGGGGCATGACCATGGGAGGGGCATGGGGGAGTCAGTGGTTTTCCCAGAATTTTGGCACAGTGTTATAGAATACCTGCATTTCTGCACCTATCTGCCATTAGGCAGGTATAAATGTTTGTGCCTAAACTTAGGCACAAAACACTCAGTAAGGTAGCATTCTATAAAGGCCGTTAATGTACAGAGTGACCTATACAGAATTCATGCTTGCACTGATCATCCTGGTGCCTAACTTTGGGTGACCTATACAAAATTCCCCCCACAATGACTATTTTACATACAGAAAAGGGCTTTTGGAAAATAGCACAGCCAAATCCATATACTTAATTGTGCTCTCTATTGGACATAGCTTGGACTGTGCAGAGTTATAATGTACATACATATTTTTAAATTATATGTATCCACATATTTACATCTTCCACTGAGCAAATGTAAATGAATGTGTGTGAAGTTGGTCACTGTTTGTACTGGTTCTGGTTGTCTATATTGTCTTTACTTAGAAGGCAGTAAGGGCTCCCCCGGTAACCCAGTGGAAATTGCATTGCCCACTTAATGTAGGGCATGGGCGATCCATAACTACCATCAGGCTCCTGATCAAGCCTGGCAGTAGGGTTGATTTGCTGCATGCCAAGCTGGTGGTAGCTCTACCGCCCTTTAGTAAAAAGCCCCCTTAATATGGGAATTATCGCACAATAAGGGACTTTTTTATTATTCTTATGGGCTTCCTCTCATTTGCCACATGGGAACCACTAGAGCAGCTTTGTAAAAGAAGCCCTAAGTTAGAAAATACCATTTTGGAATGTGAAATGATCAGAGACTTGCCATACATTTAATTTGGTGGTTATTGCCAAGTTGCCGGCACCAAGTCCAGATAATAGTGCCGAATATCTGGTTTATCTTTCACCACAGGGTTCAGCGTTACAAAAATGCTGGCCAATGTGGCTCAGTATCAGGGGAACATTTTTAAAAGCATTTTGTTTTCATCAACAAATGCTTATATTCAGTGCGTATTTCCTAGTAAAAAAGGTGCCGGTACTCAAATGCTAGGCCACTCTTCAGGGGTGGAGTAATCACTGAGGGACCCATCCCACAATAGCCAAGCCCCCTGCAACCGGTCACAGAATGTATGACAAGGCAGAATTGGTGTGTAGAGCCTCAGCTCTTTCTTTAAAACTTGGGGTCCAAGGGTCAATTTTAGCAGGCAACAGAAAAGGTGCCGGTACTCAGTACTCCCAAGTACCCCCTCAAAAAAAGCCCTGCTTATATTTCACCTTTAATATGCTCATTGGAGTCTTGTGAAGGAATTGCCACATACAATTTACTCCTCAGAGACTTCAGCAGTAAAATTCCAGGAAAGGGTTCAGGAATTTTCAACCACTACTTTAAAAAAAAAGGAAAGGATAAAAACCCCTTTATTTTTGTTTAAAACATTTCATTTATGTGAATAATGTACAATACTGCAACAAATACTCTACAAGTGCAAAGACAGAAAAAAAGAGAGTCATTAACATCTCTAATCTACAGATTTGAAGCAATTTTGGCATTTGGAAGAATTTCTTTAGCCTAAGGCAGACGTATTAGCACTACAATGGAAAGATGAAGCAATACTGATTTTCTTATGCCACAGTTTGCTTCAACAATCTTTAAACTGATCGCTTTTCACCATGAAAAAGAAGAATGAGAAACTAAAGTGAAAAAGATTTATGCACAATTTAAAGCCTCTGTACTAAAACACTTTTAGAATCTTACAAAGAAATGCACACTTCTTTATACTCAGTTTCAAATGCCTAATAAATTAATTGCTATATGGTCCTTATCCATATGTTAACATTTAAACTATGGGAGATGCAAAGCAGAGACTGCTCTACCCTATCAACAAAAACAGGTGAAATTAAGAAGAAAAGCCTTTAAGAAACAAAAAACCATCATACCATCAGACAACAAAATATAAAGCAGCTAACTGTTTCATATGTAATTAATATTAAAATAAAAACACAAAGGAGGGGGCGGAGCAAGATGGCGGCAGTACCAACTGCCCGCGCTTGTTACTAGCTCAACGCTGCTGGGGATAAATTCCTCTTTGTTTTTCTTGCTTTAAAACTTTTCTTACTTGCCATATGCCTCATACAAAGAGGAAAGGGACTGTTAGTACGGTGACCCGGCCGTCGCTAACGTCAACGCCCGACCAGCAGACGATTGAGCAGTTCCTGATGCGGCATTCCACTGCTCAAGGGTTTGGAGTTCCCGCTGATGTAACGGCGATAGGAGACGCTGTAATCCAGGGAATAGACACATCGTTGTCTCCTCCAACCCTCTGCCCACCTTCGCAACCGGCGATACTCAACTTGACGGGTGGATTGCTGACCCCGGAAGTTGGAGAAAGCACTCCACCGCCGGGCCAGAAAGTTGGATTTTTCACCGGGGCTTCCTCGAAAACGAAGCCGGAGGGCGCAGTTGCTTCCCAGGAAAGGCCAATAACGTCTACGGCCTTGAATGTGAAGGTAACGCTGGAGACAATATGGGAGGTGCTCCAGCGTTTGGACAATGCGGTCAGGACCTCAACAGGCAAGATTGATACTCTTTTTGAAAATGTACAAACTTTGAATAGTGCATTTACTACAATGAGAGATGAGGTCAATGAGAAAATAAATCTATTGGATGTTGATTCCACCAAAATGAAAGTAGAGGAGTGTGGTAGCCGTGTTAGTCCACTCTTAAGGTTATCAATAGAAATCAAACAAAATAAAACATGGAAAAGAAAATAAGATGATACCTTTTTTATTGGACATAACTTAATACATTTCTTGATTAGCTTTCGAAGGTTGCCCTTCTTCCTCAGATCGGAAATAAGCAAATGTGCTAGCTGACAGTGTATATAAGTGAAAACATTCAAGCATTACTATGACAGTCTGACAGGGTGGGAGGAGGGGGGTGGGTAGGAAGTATGCATGGGGACATCAAAGCATATCATTGATATTCTAACAGGGTGGGTGTGGATAGGTGAGGGGAGGGTGATCAACAGAGACATACAGCTTTATGGTTTATAATGGGCTAGGAACCCCAGATCCTTGTTAAGTCCTTTCTGTTGGGTGTTAAAATATTCAATCATTCTGACTTCAAAGGTCTTACGTTCTTGTATGGTTTTAAAGTTACCTTTGAGGATTCTCACTGTGAAATCACTGGTACAGTGTCCTGGTCCTGTAAAATGTTGACCAACAGGCGTGGGAACCCTGCTGGCACCAGTATTGTTCATATGATGTCTATGTAAATTGAATCTTGTCTTAAGCATCTGGCCTGTTTCTCCAATATAGCATCCTTCGTTACATTTTTTACACTGAATGATATATACCACATTGGAAGATGAGCAAGTGAAAGATCCCTTTATGTTGAATATCTTTCCTTTGTGGATGACTTTGGGGTCCTGTGAAATATTTTGGCATAGTTTGCAACTGGATAAATTACAGGGAAGTGTGCCCTTCTGTTCCTTTTCAGTCTGTGAAGGAAGTTTACTTCTGATTAGCTTGTGTTTTAAATTGGGTGGCTGTCGGAAGGCCAGTACTGGTGGGGATGGGAATATCTCTTTCAGTAATTCATCCTCCTGGAGTATAGGTTGTAGATCTCTTATGATTTTCCTCAGTTTTTCCAGCTCTGGATTGTATGTCACTACAAGCGGGATTCTGTCTGTGGATTTTTTTCTTTTTGTACTGTAGCAGATTCTCCCTGGGTGTTTTGAGGGAGGAGGCAATATTCTTGGAGATTATTTTGGGGTTGTAGCCCTTCTGTTTGAAGGATTCAGTCAGGGTTTTAAGGTGTCTGTCTCTGTCCCTGGGTCAGAGCAGATACGGTGGTATCTTGTGGCTTGGCTGTAAATGATGGATATTTTTGTATGTGAAGGATGGAAGCTGGAGTTGTGGAGGTAGCTACATCTATCTGTGGGTTTCTTGTATATAGATGTTTGTATACAGCCATCACTGATTGAGACCGTGGTGTCCAAAAAATTGACTTTTTCTGGGGAGTAGTCAATTTTGAATCTGATTGTAGGATGGTATGTATTGAATGCAGAATAAAATTGTTTCAGAGTTTCTTCACCCTCTGTCCAAATCATAAAAATGTCATCGATGTACCGGTAGTATTTTAGAGGTTTGGTCTGGTGTGTATGCAGAAATGTCTCTTCCAGCTCAGCCATAAAAAGGTTGGTATATTGGGGTGCTGTCCTGGTGCCCATCGCAGTGCCCATTATTTGCAGATAGATATCATTGTTAAAGTGGAAGTCGTTGTGAGTTAAGATGAATTTGATTAATTTTGTAATAGTTTCTGGTGAGTATTGATGGTCCAGTGTGGATTTTTTTAGGAGTCTTCCACATGCAGCTATGCCATCCGCATGTGGAATGTTGCTGTATAGTGATTCTACATCCATCGTGACCAGAAGGGTGTTAGGTGGTAGTTGCTTGATATTTTTCAATTTATTCAGAAAGTCTGTGGTGTCTTGTATGAAGCTGTTAGTTTTGTGTACGAGAGGTTTCAGAATTCCCTCTATGAATCCAGATATGTCTTCCGTGAGTGTGCCAATACCTGATATGATTGGTCTGCCAGGGTTTCCCAGTTTGTGGATCTTGGGTAGCATGTAAAATGTGCCCACGGAAGGTTGATTTGGTATGAGTTTCTTCAGGTGAGGTTCCTAGCCCATTATAAACCATAAAGCTGTATGTCTCTGTTGATCACCCTCCCCTCACCTATCCACACCCACCCTGTTAGAATATCAATGATATGCTTTGATGTCCCCATGCATACTTCCTACCCACCCCCCTCCTCCCACCCTGTCAGACTGTCATAGTAATGCTTGAATGTTTTCACTTATATACACTGTCAACTAGCACATTTGCTTATTTCCGATCTGAGGAAGAAGGGCAACCTTCGAAAGCTAATCAAGAAATGTATTAAGTTATGTCCAATAAAAAAGGTATCATCTTATTTTCTTTTCCATGTTTTATTTTGTTTGATTTCTATTGATCACCAAAATGAAAGAAACAACTGTGAAGTTAATACAGGACAATACACTTATACACAACAGACTTGAGTACTTTGAAAACTACAATCGGAGATTAAATCTTCGATTGTTAAATTTTCCTAAGATAGCGGTGTATTCTCCAATGGACATATTTAAACGGTATTTGGTGGAAAACTTAAAATTTACTATGGATAAAATACCACCTCTGAATAAAATCTATTACTTGCCATCAAAAAATCTCAATGAGGCTCAACAGATCCCGCAAAGTGATTTAAATGTTTCAGAACTGTTGGAAACCTCTTTGACTTCTACAACAGATAGACAAACACTGTTGGTCTCATTTGTATTTCAACAGGACTTGGAGCTGGTGAGGAAACTGGCTCTAAGAAACCTCCATAATCTTTTCTATGGAGGGAAAATCTGGGTTTTCCCAGACGTTACTAAAATAACACAAATGAGAAGGAAAGAAGTTTTGTCTTTACGACCGGCTGTTTTGGCGTTAGGTGCCACTTTCAATTTAAATTATCTGTGTAAATGCATTATAAAATATATGGATGTTAAATATGTTTTTCTTTTACCGGATTACTTAAAACAATTTATAGATCAGAAAAAAATATCATGAAAACTGTTGGGAAACTACCACATTAATCCTTGGGATAAGAATGTAGAAATACAGTGGATATCCGTTAATGCCTTTCTTTATAGTTTCTTAAATCTTTTTCTCCTGAAAGTTTTTGGCATACGCCCCTGAAAAGTGGTCTAAGATAAGATGAAAAGATTAGATTTCTTTGTTGAACATATTCTTACAATATATGTTAAATCTGTTTTTCCTACGCAAGTGGAGGCTTGCAAAATGTTTAAAATGATAAATAAAAAATTATTAAAAAAAAATAAAAACACAAAGGAGACAAGTAGAGAGGAAGAAGATGCATCATCTTAGGGAGTCATGTATTAACTCTTGTTAATAAAATTGAAGACCTGTGTACCATTATGGCAAAGGCAAACTTGGATGTATTTGCAATTACAGAATATCAGTGTAATGGAAACCAGGACTGGGATGCCTTCATTCCAGGCAATAATCTTTTTCAAAGACACAGGTAAGGAAAGGGAGAGAAAGGGAGGAGGAGCCCTCTGTATTTTTATGGAAACAGTAATAGGTACTAAGGAAAAGCAGAACGAAGATGGCTCCCTGTTGGTAGCACAGGAAAAGCCTAGGAAGAATTATACAGATCTCCTACAAAAGGGAAGGAGATGGATTCAGATGTAGTAATGGCATCAATGTAAAAGTGTGGAAAATTGGGTCCTGCTTGTTGATTACTTTAATCTATGATGCATGCTTTGGAGCTTACTGCTATGGTATAAATTTGGAGTAGAGAATGCTTTGACCCTACAGATGGACATGCCTTAGGTAACTAGTGGAGGAGCCTATTCAAAAGAAGCCTCTGTTGAATCTGGTACTGACGAATAGACATAGTGGACGTTTGCAAAGCTATGATCAGCCTAAAATGTAAGGATGGTTTCTGATGGTAGTATCATGAGACTACTGCTAGAGGTCATTGATGCCAGTTTCAAACCTGGAGCAAGACAGGGAGAGCACAAGGGGACCCCTTCCTTCCTATGCCTCAAAATTACCCAGAAACTCCTAGAAGAGTCCTGGGGAGGGGGGAGATCAGGGGAGGGGTGTAGTGGTAGAGGGGACTGGGAAGGGATTTACCCACCATGATTGTCTCTCTCCATTTTTGTACAGTTGGGACAGTTTATAGCTCTGCGTTGCATGCACCTGTGCTATTTGCCAATGCATATCATATAGTCCCGTATGGTGTGTGTGTGCCCTGTGCAGTAAATACTGGGCATGCCGCTTGTACTTACCACACAGGCTTTCCGTTTACAAAAGAACATATGCATTATTCATATCACAAAACATAGAACAAAACAGACCATAATAATGATTCAATCTTCAAAAAAGGCTAAGACAAACAATTTTGTCTTCAACAATTTTACATCCCCAATAGTGTTGATTCTTCTACTACTGCTCTTGAATAGAAGGTTCATCTGAGAAAAAGTACAGGAAGTCCCTGTTGGCTAAGTGGACCTTGAAGTAGGTTTTCTCCATCTTAAAAAAAATAAAATCCCTGTTATACCAAATGAACCCCAAAGATCCCTTCCCCCTTCTTCAAATGCCTGGTGGCTCAAGTGGTCCCTGAAGCCTCCCCATCCCCAAATCATTCAAACATTAGGAGGTAGAAACTACACCCACTTTCTCACTACTCTGGTGTCACCTCCTTGGAAAATGGTGGCATCTGATCTCTAGCTATACATTAGAATGTGTCACCAGGCTCCACCTGCCAACAACAATGCTCTATTATCTTGCAGGTCACTTAGCAGTATGTTCCAATGTACCGCTAGGGGTTAAGCACCAACAGTTTTCAAGATGACAGCATAGTAATGGGACACCTCAGGATGCTTTTCCAGGACTGTGAGGGCCTACCCTGGGCAACAGCATGGATAGAGAGGCTTGACCCAAGACATGACTGAGCACGGTAGAAGCCAGGCAGGAACAGGACCTACCATGGAGCAGGAATCAGTTGTTGAACAAGCACTACAGATACAGATAGAAGTAGTCATGAGGAATGAAACAGGAACTAAACATGGAGTTAAGTAGAAAAGAAGTTAAATTGAAGTAGTTCAAGGAGCTCAGATAGCAGAGGATGCAGGACAGGCCCACCCAAAACTGTTGAACCAGTAAGGATCTGTCTAGCAGCTCATGCTGACTTGGAGGAGGGAGGTCTCCTAGAACAACAGCATCACCCTGGTAAAGTAGGAAGTACTCCTATAGCAGGACTTGCCTACCAGCAGATGCACTATCCTCTTGCACTGAGGATATGTCTCCAGGAACTTCTTCCAAGGCGCAAAGGGTAAGGACAGAAGTTGTCGTTGGCGATGCAATCATTAGGCATGTACATAGATGGATGGCTGGTGGACACGAGTATCACCTGGTCACTTGCCTGCCTGGTTCAAAGGTGGCGGATCTCATGTATCACCTAGATACGATCTTAGATAGTGCTGGGGAGGAGCCAGTTGTCTTGGCACATGTGGGTACCAATGACATAGGAACTGTGAGAGGGAGGTTCTGGAAACCAAATTTAGGCTCTTAGGTAGAAAGGTGAAGTCTAGATCCTCCAGGATACCATTTTAAGAAATGCTTCCCATTCCACGCGCAGGACCCAAAAGAAAGGCAGAGCTCCGAAGTCTCAATGCACAGTCAAGACAATGGTGCACAGATGAGGAATTTAGATTTATTAGGAACAAGGCGACATTCTGGGAAAGGGGGAGATTGTTCCAAAAGGATGGGCTCCACCTTAACTAGGATGGAACCAAGCTGATGATGCTTACGTAAAAAGGAGACAGAGCAGCTTTTAAACTAGAATGGGGGGGGGGGGGGGGGGGGGGGGGGAGCCGACAGTCTCCCAGTACCATATGGTTCAGTGTGGTCTATCCTTGAAGGATACTATTGAAACAGGACATTTGGGGAATCCCAGTAGAGAGGTTTCAACATGCTGAAAGTAAACCAGGTGTGCTTAAGACAGAGCAGGATAAAGGATGCACGTTATCCCCTTCAGCTTTTAAGCAGCTTGTAGATCAAAGGAAAGGAAAAAGAAAACACAATTTGAAGTGCCTGTACAGAAATGCTAAAAGCCTAAAAAATAAGATGGGAGAGCTAGAATATATAGCATGAAGTGATGAGGTAGATAATCTAAGATTATGTAATGACTATACCATATTAACACCCTGTAAGCCACATTGAGCCTGCAAAAAGGTGGGATAATGTGGGGTACAAATGCAATAAATAAATTTAAGATGGAGATGACTGGACTAGAAGAGAGAGGATGAAGAGAGAAGTGGAGATAGCTGGACCAAAATAGAAAGGAGAGAAAGGTAGAAATGATGGACCAGAAGGAGAGAGGAGAGGTGGAAATGCAGGACTGGAAGGGAGGAGGTGAAAGCAGATGGAGATGTTTGACCAGACAGGGAGAAAAGAGAAGAGAAAGAGGTGGAGATGCTGGACCAGAAGGGGAGAGGAAAGAGCAAAGGAATTTGTTCCCAGAGAATGTAGTAAAAGCAGTTAGCTTAGCAAGGTTTTAAAAAGGTTTGGATAGTTTCCTAAAAGTCCATGTCATTATTAAGGGTCCATTCTAAAGGAACTCAGTTTATTTATAAATCATCTATGTGGAACTGTGTCCAAGGCTTTCCTAAAATCTTGGGATGCAAGTTAATTGCAGTTAATTCTGTGATTAATGCATTAATTATTAATCACAATTAGAAAATTAATCATGTTGCAGCATCTACTGTCTCCTCCAAACATCTCTTCTGCTCTCTTCTAATCCCAATCCATCTTTGGTGCGATTCGGCTTCTTTACCCTACTCGCAATTCAACATCACCCCCCCCCCCCCCCCAGTCTGGTCTACCTTAAAGGTGGTCTTCTGTTGCACATATTTATTTATTTATTTATTTATTAGGATTTATTTACCGCCTTTTTGAAGGAACTCACTCAAGGCAGTGTACAGTAAGAATAGATCAAGCATGAACAATAAGCAATTACAGCAGTCAAAATATTCAAATAACAATACATGTATGATGTGGAGGGGCATAATTGAACGAAAACGTCTATCTCCATGGGCGTTTATCTTCGAGAACGGGTCCATGAAGGGGTGGACCGAACCGTATTTTCGAAAAAAATAGACGTCCATGTTTTATTCGACAATTTGTGAGCTGGGCGTTTTTGTTTTTCAGTGATAATGGAAAATGAAAGCGCCCAGCTCAAAAACGAATAAATCGAAGGCATTTGTTCGTGGGAGGGGCCAGGATTCGTAGTGCACTGGTCCCCCCTCACATGCCAGGACACCAACTGGGCACCCTAGGGGGCACTTTTACAAAAACAAAAAAAAAGGTAAAAGAGCTCCCAGGTGCATAGCACCCTTCCCTTGTGTGTTGAGCCCCCCAAATCCCCCTCAAAACCCACTGCCCACAAGTCTACACCATTACTATAGCTCTAAGGCAGGGGTGTGCTGG
The DNA here is from genome assembly GCF_901765095.1 of Microcaecilia unicolor. NCBI lineage: Eukaryota > Metazoa > Chordata > Amphibia > Gymnophiona > Siphonopidae > Microcaecilia > Microcaecilia unicolor. Next base: position 135,169,822 of record NC_044038.1, read on the forward strand.
TAAATTTTTAACAACAGGCTCTTTCTCTGGATGTAGCCAGCTCAGCAGTTGGAAGGGCCAGGGGTGGCCGGGGGGGGGGAGGGGGGGAGGAAGCAACACTTGCCTCTCTCTCCTCCCTCCCTTCGTGCGGGCACACTAGGCATACCTTTGCTGGCAGCCAATAAATAGACTGCCACCACTCCCAACGTCTTGCTCTGAGCAGCATGCTGGAACTTCTCACACATGCTCAAGAAGTCCGAGCCTGCTGCTCAGAGCTGGAAACAAGGAGCTGGGAGCAGCAGCAGTCTATTTACTTGGCTGGCAGGGCTCAGCATCCCCATCAGCAAAGTAAAAGAGAATTCAGCAGGGGGCCTAGGCCCACATTTTGGGAGCCAGTTGTTAAAGTAGCCATGGAGGGCCCTACTTTAACAACCGGCTCCCAAAATTCTTAAAAACTTAACAACCGGCTCTTGCGAGCCTGTGAGAGCCTGCTCCAGCACACCACTGCCCTAAGGGGTGAAGGGGGGCACCTACATGTGGGTACAGTGGGTTTGGGGGGGGTTGGACGACTAAGCATTAAGCAGCACAATTGTAACAGGTAGGGGGGGGGTGGGCCTGGGTCCACCTGCCTGAAGTCCACTGCACCCCCTAACAACTGCTCCAGGGACCTGCATACTGCTGCCAGGGAGGTGAGTATGACATTTGAGGGTGAAAATAAAAAGTTGTGAAACATCATTTTTTGTGGTGGGAGGGGGTTAGTGACCACTGGGGGAGTCAGGGGAGGTCATCCCCGATTCCCTCTGGTGGTAATCTGGTCATTTAGGGCACTTTTTGTACAATTTTAATTTATATTACCTATGCCCCTCTATCTTTCATATCAAGATTTTCTTGACTTGTTGTGAATATTTATTTTTAAAAAATCCAGCACTACAAACATCGAGGCAAATCACTTGTCTCGGTTTCTGTGAAGATCATCTAGTAGGGATGCAAGGACCGTTTCTCTTCCATAACCAGGTCTGAATCTAGATTGACATGGATCTAGCTGGTTTCTCTCTTCTAGCCAATTAGTAAGTTGAACACAGACTGTTTGTTCTATGAGCTTCCCTAGAAACGATATGTTGGATACTGGCCTGTAACTTTCAAGTTTGTCTTGGTCAAGGTTGTTTTTCTTTAGCAAAGGGCGAACCACTGCCCTTTTTAATGCTGTTGGTAGTTGCCCGTTAGAAAGAGAGGTGTTCTCAATTTTTGTGGCGCCTTCTATAAGGCCCCTACTTGCCTGCTGCACTATCTTTGATGGGCAGGGGTCGAGGGAGCAGGTAGTTGGATGAAGATCTCTGTGGACTGGTCTGAAGTTTTCCCTCTGACCCATGCCTCCATGCAGTAACAGGAAGTGATGTCAGAGGAGGCAGGATGGGCCAGAGGGAGAGCTTCAGAGGGAGGGAGATTATTGGTCCTTTAGAGAAAGGACGAGTGATGGGATTTGATATATGGCCTTTCTGTGGTTATAATCAAAGCGTTTTACATATTACATATAGGTGCCTATTTTGTACCTGGGGCATCTGGTGGTATATCAAGCCTTGTAAATAAATAATTAGTCCAGAATCATAAGAAACTACAGTGGGAACTAAATAAATAAATAATCAAATACATAAAATACCTTTAATTGTGCCATTAATCACAATTAAATTCTTTTTAATCACACAATTAATCGTGATTAAAAACTGTGATCGAAGTGCATCCCTACTAAAATCTAAGTAAACTGCATCTACCACTATCCCTTGATCCAAACCTCTGGTCACCCAGTCAAAGAAATTAATCAGATTTGTCTGACAAGACCTGCCTCTAGTCATGCCATGTTGCTTTGGGTCCTAAACCATGCTGCCATGAACTTTTGATTGCATAATTAATTCAGCCAGTGGCAGCAGTGCTTTTGCTGCCTGCTGCTGGCATTAAACCCAGATATTCAAAGCTGGACTGTTCTGGCTACCAGCACTGAATATCTGTTGTTTTTTTTTTGGGGGGGGGGGGTTGAATGTTTTTTAACTACTAAAATGTTAACCAGTTACGATGATATTCAGCATTTACCGATTAACATTTAGCAATATAATGCCGTTGTATCGCTCCATGGTGCGACCGCACCTGGAGTATTGTGTTCAGTACTGGTCTCCGTATCTCAAAAAAGATATAGTAGAATTGGAAAAGGTACAGCGAAGGGCGACGAAAATGATAGTGGGGATGGGACGACTTTCCTATGAAGAGAGGCTGAGAAGGCTAGGGCTTTTCAGCTTGGAGAAGAGACGGCTGAGGGGAGATATGATAGAAGTGTATAAAATAATGAGTGGAATGGATCGGGTGGATGTGAAGCGACTGTTCACGCTATCCAAAAATACTAGGACTAGAGGGCATGAGTTGAAGCTACAGTGTGGTAAATTTAAAACGAATCGGAGAAAATTTTTCTTCACCCAACGTGTAATTAGACTCTGGAATTCGTTGCCGGAGAACGTGGTACGGGCGGTTAGCTTGACGGAGTTTAAAAAGGGGTTAGATAGATTCCTAAAGGACAAGTCCATAGACCGCTATTAAATGGACTTGGAAAAATTCCGCATTTTTAGGTATAACTTGTCTGGAATGTTTTTACGTTTGGGGAGCGTGCCAGGTGCCCTTGACCTGGATTGGCCACTGTCGGTGACAGGATGCTGGGCTAGATGGACCTTTGGCCTTTCCCAGTATGGCACTACTTATGTACTTATGTACTTATGTACTAATTAAATATAGGACAGCTATTTATGCAGTCCTATTTGACCGCTAAACTTAACTGGTTAGGTGCTCAGCACCTAACCGGATAAGTCATGTGATATAGCCGGTTATGTGCTAGGTGCTAACCGGCAATATTCATCAGAGATAAGATAATTGGCTACCTCTTGCTGAATATTAGCGGTTAGGCACTGACATACTATTTAACTGGTCAGTGACCGTGTTAATAGTTTTAAACATCAGGGGGTGTAGTTTTAACAGATAAAGGGATAGAATATCTATTTTGGTAGATTATAAATGATGGTGAAAATTTGCCCTGGGGAGGACCAACTCTAGTCTGCCCTGTCTCAGATTTGCAAACCAAAACTCCAGTAACCTCAGGGCTTTTTTTGAGGGGGTACTCGGGGGTACTGAGTACCGTCACCTTTTCCAGTGTCTGCTAAAATTGACCCATGGACCACAAGTTTTAATGAAAGAGCTCAGGCTGAACACACCAATTCTGCTTTGTCATAGATTCTGTGACTGGTTGCAGGGGGTCTGGCTATTGTGGAGTGAGTCCCTCAGTGATCACCCCACCCCTGGAGGGTGGCCTGGCATTTGAGTACCGGCACCTTTTTTGCTAGAAACATTGCACTGAGTAACCTTAACTGAGAGGAAAAGAGAAAGAAGAAAGGTCTTTGATCAATGCAAATTACCACTATGGGGTGCAAGTTTTATCCTCTCTATGTATATTTTTTAATACTACATTTTAGTTTACACCTTCAGGAATAAAAATGTTTACAAAATGTTTTAGGAAATTTTGCACTGAACTCTGCACAGTTGTATCACATGGCATATTATATCTGCTCCTTTGAACTCCAACCGTATTTTGGTATTTAAATTTACTACTACTACTACTTAACATTTCTAGAGTGCTACTAGGGTTACGCAGCGCTGTACAATTTAACAAAGAGAGACAGTCCCTGCTCAAAGAGCTTACAATCTAATAGACAAGTGACTTCTTGATGATGTGGATTTTTAGACCCACTCTTAAAACTAAAAATGTGCAGAAAAGATATTAAGATTTGTTAAGCTAATGAGATATATTAGCATGAATGTGTACAACTAAATTACAGTATTTTAAACAAAAGGGTGTATCTTCTTAATCCCTCAGACAGCAGTAGAGAACTTAGTATCTATGCCAAGACAGCAAATATGATACTTTACTTACTCTTTGAAGTTAATAGTAAAAAGAAATTAAATACATCAAGGTGAGATTGAAATTGAAAAACTCATGAAAACCTCATTTATGAAATCGGTTTCATGTTAAACATTAATCTACTAAACTGCATTAAATACAATGAACAAAATAAAGAAAATTTAATAGATCTCCAGACATTAAAAAAAACTAAATGATAGAATAAATCCAGACATCTACATAGCTAGCGTCCAGGGAAACATGAACATTTCTGCACATATTACTGATGCGTTCGGTGGCAGCAGTCCATAGTGTGCATCTTCATTTTTCATTCTTTCCTGGATTGTGCACATGTATTCATACATAACATTTTTCCATGGCTCCTGGCTGTGTGCTTCTTTGTAATTCATGATTTTTTTTTTTACTGATTATTAATTCAGGGGCTTAAATATTCTATACACATGAAAGGACAAGTCAGAGTGTCATGATTGGAGACAGAGTGATGAGAATAGATTGCAACCTACCTTGAGCCCAAACACCTGTTTCTGTGCAGTTTCAGATCCTGAGCTGGTCCCCATGACCCAAAGGACAATCAGTAAAAGGGTATGCCGCTTTGAAACCACTGAGGAGCTGAATGAGTTGGTTTCCATTTAAGGCACTCTGTTTTTGCATGAATGGGTATAATGTGGCTCCACATTGATTATGATTCGTTGAACACTATGGCTGAATAGAGGGGAAAGGTGAAGGAGAATGTGCATTCATCTGGACCGATGGAGTTTTCTTTGTATTAGTGGGTGGATTCCAAAAGATCTTAAACACTGATTTCACTGAGGAGAAGGACTTTGTCAAATATGGGACTTGAGACCACTCGTAGTTATGTTATATTATAACATATCTTACAGCCCACCAAACATCTACTCAGTTCGAGGCAGATTACAAAGTTCAAAGAAACCAGATCCAGTATATCTGGGAATTACATAACAGACCAAGTTATCATAACATAAATATTTCCTACCAATGCAATGAGTCTAACATCCTCTTTGAGGGTATAAAAATGTTTTCAGATTTTTCTTAAATGTGAAATAGTGATGACAACCATAAAATCAAAGGTAAAGAGTCCCAAATAGAAACCATTTGATACTAAAGTGATAATGAAAACAGTCTAACTGATTTTAGACCGTTAGCAGTTGGAAATTGCAACAAGAACTGATTAAGAACACAAGAACATAAGTGTTGCCATACTGGGACAGACTGGAGGTCCATCAAGCCCAGTATCCTGTTTCCAATAGAGGACAATCCAGGTTACAAGTACCTGGCAAGATCCCAAAACAGTACAATACATTTTATGCTGTTTATCCTAGAAATAATCTGTGGATTTTTCCCAAGTCCATCTTAATAATGGCTTATGGACTTTTCTTTTAGGAAGTTAGCCAGCCCTTTTTTAAACCCTGCTATGCTAACTGCTTTTACCACATTGTCTGACAATGAATTCCAGAGTTTAATTACATGCTGACTGAAGAAATATTTTCTCAGATTTGTTTTAAATTTACTGCTTAATAGCTTCATTGCATGCCCCTTAGTCCTAGTATTTTTGGAAAGAGTAAACAAGCGATTCAAGTCCACCTGTTCCATTCCACTCATTATTTTGTAGACCTCTATCATATCTCCCCTCAGTCATCTCTTCTCCAAGCTGAAGAGCCCTAGCTGCATTAGTGTTTCCTCATAGGGAAGTCATTCCTTCCCCTTTATCATTTTTGCTGCCCTTTTCTGTACCGTTTCTAATTCTATTTTGATATGCTGTGACCAAAATTGTACACAGTGTATGAGGTTCAGTCGCACCATGGAACAATACAAAGGCATTATAATATTCACATTTTTGCCTTCCATTCCTTTCCTAATAATACATAACATTCTATTTGCTTTCTTAGCCGCCGCTGCACACTGAGCAGAGGGTTTCAAAGTATCATCAACGATGACACCTACAGCCATTTCTTGGTCAGTGTGTCTCCTAATGTGAAACCTTGCATCATGTAGTTATAATTTGGGTTCTTTTTTCCCACATATATCACTTTGCACTTGCTCACATTAAACATCATCTGCCATTTGGATGCCTAGTTTCCCAGTCTCTTAAGATCTTCTTGCAATTTTTCACAATCCTCTTGTGATTTAACAATAACTTTGTGTCATCAGCAAATTTAATTACCTCACTAGTTATTCTCATCTCTAGATTATTTATAAATCTGTTACAAAGCAGCACTCAGCACAGACCCCTGCGGAACCCCACTATGTATCCTTCTCCATTGAGAATACTGACCATTTAACCCTATTCTCTGTTTTCTATCTTTTAACCAGTTTTTAATCCACAATAGAACATTACCTCCTATCCCATGATTTGTATTACAGAGCCACTAACCCCCCTTTTTACAAAGCCATGGTAACGGCTGGTGATGCAGTAATGCCGACACAGTCCATTCACTTTGAATGGGCTGTGTCGAGGCTGGTCCGATGGCAGTGGTTGCTACAATTAATTTAATGGGCTGAGTCGTAATTGCTACGCAGCTTTGTAAACAAGGGCCTAAGTTTGCCATATAGGGAGGACCTTAACCAAATAAAATCTTAAACACCATTATACATACCTTCAAATAAATACATTCCTTAATTGGTAACCATGCAAAAAACATAACTAAAAAGATGTTCCATTCAATGTGGAAATTAAAAAGAATCAGACCATTTTTTCAAAGGAATGTCTTCCGCAACCTGGTACAATCATTGGTACTCAGTCATCTGGACTACTGTAACTCACTCTACGCTGGCTGCAAAGAGCAAATAATTAAAAAACTCCAGACAGCCCAGAACACGGCAGCCAGACTAATATTCGGCAAATCAAAATACGAAAGCGCAAAACCCCTACAAGAAAAACTACACTGGCTCCCACTCAAAGAATGCATCACGTTCAAACTCTGTACCTTAGTCCACAAAATAATCCATGGTGACGCCCCAGCCTACATGTCAGACTTAATAGAACTTCCACCCAGAAATGCAAAAAAATCTTCTTGCACTATCCTCAATCTTCATCCTACCAAGTGTAAAGGCCTGAAATACAAATTAATGCACGCATCTACCTTTTCCTATATGAGCACGCAGCTCTGGAACGCGTTGCCACGCAACTTGAAAACTGTCTATGAATTGACCAATTTCCGCAAACTATTGAAAACCTATCTCTTCGACAAGATATATCACAAAGATCAACACATGTAACTGTACAATCATTAATTTATCCAGAAATGTTTTATACTATCTTTTGCTTTAACACTGTCATGTAACCCAAAACCCTCTGTAAAACCAAATGTATATTCTCTTCTACTTCCAGTATCCATGATGAATTGTAAGCCACATTGAGCCTGCAAAGAGGTGGGATAATGTGGGATACAAATGCAATAAATAAATAAATAAAATGTAATTGTGGTAGATTGTGATAGATTAAAAATCAACCTGACTGCCATATTCTGCATGACTTGCATTAGGTCAATTAATTTTGAGGATCAAACAATAAGAACCTAATTTCAGTAATCCGAATCTGGCTAGAATAAGTGAGTGGATGAGTAATCTATAAATATATGAATTGAAAAATATTTTTACGCCCCTAAGCTTTCAAAGAACAATATAGATCTTCTTCACAATGGTAAATACATGTTGTTGTAATGCTGAGAGATTGTCAAGTTCAACTCCCAGTATTTTCAACTATTAGCCTAAAGAAAACTTAGTACCATCAACTGTAAAATACTGCACATATCGCTCATCATTGCTTGAACCTATACAGAGAAATTTAGTTTTTTCTGTTTAGTTTCAAGCGATAGGAAGAGATCCAAGAGTCAATAACTGACATACATAACTGTATGCGAGACAACAGTTCATCCCAGATTAAAGAACACGGTAGGAAGACAGTGATGTCATCTGCATAAGTGAAATGTAAAAATTTAGATTTAACAAGAGACACCCCCCAGTGATCTCATTAACAGGTTAAATAGCACCGGGGAGAGTGGTGACCCCTGGGGGACACCATTTAATGCTTTCCGTTTAGCGTCCTTCCTAATCATATATCAACAGTTCATTAGAAAACCCTGCAGCCAAGATAAAGCTTTATCTTCAATACCACATTCCCTACTCTTATTCTGCAGTCTTATTCCCTACTCTCCACTCCTACTATCTGCTAGTATTCAGAATGTGCACAGTTGTGCTTTGTAAATGAGTGAGAAAGTAAGGTCATTCCCTGATTTGTTAAGCAAGCATAATCAGGAATTTGGTATACCTGAGATATCAATCCTAAATAATAGCACTTTTGGGACTATGATGGATGGTAAAGTGGAATTAGATTTTGGATCCTCTTCATCTGGGTAGAATTTATTTTTAGCTTACATTTATATTGATAAATATTAATAAAAAAAGAATAATAACAAGAAATTTTGAACAACAGCGGTCAAAAGTGATGGTGGTAAGACATAGCAGTCCAGAAAGTAACTAAGTTAAACATTATCAGTGGCATGTAGCGCAGACAAAAAAAAAAACTAATAAGTAGCAGTGTATAAGTATCAGAAAATTAAGTATTATACCAGTGGTTCCCAAACCTGGTCCTGGAGGTACTCGGGCCAGTCAGGTTTTCAGTATATCCACAATGAATATTCATGAGATAGATGTGCATGCAAATTTCTCTCATGAATATTCATTCTGGGTGTCCTGAAAACCTCACTGGCTGGGGTGCCTTCAGAGCCAGGTTTGGGAACCACTGTACACCAATGTGATAAAGAAAGGAAAGGATATGGGGCGTGATATACTACCTTTCTGTGGTTACAATCAAAGTGGTTTTACATATTACCTCTGCTCCTTTGTACATTGGGAGAGCAGTTTCTAGCACTCGGAACAAGGAAAAAGTGGCCTCTGTAAAGCAGATACTGGTGGGTGACATCACTAACTGTATTGTTATTTGAATGTGTGCTGCCTTCTGAGCTCTTCACCTGCTTCAAGTCCTCTGCTCCTTTGTACATTGGGAGAGCAATTTCCAGCACTCAGAACAGGGAGAAAGCGGCCTCTGTAAAGCAGATACTGGTGGGTGACATCCAGTGCTTTTTTTGTGCCGGTACGCACCGGTACGGCATACCGGCACCTTTTTTTCTGTTTTTCCGTTCTGCCCCCTGCAAATCTAATATTTATTTATTTATTTATTGCATTTGTATCCCACATTTTCCCACCTATTTGCAGACTCAATGTGGCTTACAATATTACATCTTGGCAGGCGCCAATCAAGAGTAAATATACAATTAGATTACATACAAAGAAATGAGTGTAACATAATAATTATAATCAATTCAGTAAATCAGAAAACAGTCAAAGTATCAAGTAAGTAGTGAGGCATTGGAGTTCTTATTATTGGTTATTATGGTAAGTCTTGTTAAAGAGATAAGTGTTTAGTGTTTTTCGAAAGTTAATTAAGTCATGAATAGTTTTCAGATCAAGTGGTAATGCATTCCACAGCTGAGTGCCAATGTAAGAAAAGCAGAATGCATGTACTAGTTTGTATTTTAGACCTTTACAGCTAGGGAAATGAAGTCCCAAGAATGTGCATGTTGAACTTTTAGCATTCCTGGGTGGCAAATCAATGAGGTCTGACATGTAGGCCGGAGCATTTCCATGAATAACTTTATGAATCAAAGTGCAAACTTTGAACATGGTACGTTCCTTAACTGGAAGCCAATGACATTTCTCTCTAAGGGGTCTTACACTTTCATATTTTGTCTTGCCAAATATGAGTCTAGCTGCGGTATTCTGGACTGTCTGAAGTTTCTTGATGATATGCTCTTTATAGCCGGCATACAACGCATTGCATTAGTCTAGATGACTCAGCACCATAGATCGTACCATGTTGCGGAAAATGCATCTTGGGAAGAAAAGTTTTAGTCTTCTGAGTTTCCACATAGACTGAAACATCTTCCTAGTTGTATTCTTCACATGGTTTTCAAGTGTGAGATTTCGATCAATGGTAACTCCAAGAATCTTCAAGGTATCCGACACAGGAAGAGAAAAGTTAGGTGTGGTTATGGAGGTAAATTTGCTTGTGTTATGTTGTGAAGTAAGTACAAGGCATTGCGTTTTTTCAGCATTGAGTTTTAATTGAAAAGCATTAGCCCATGAATGCATAATTTGGAAGCTTTGGTTGATGTCATCCATAATTTCCATTAGGTTGTATTTAAATGGAATGTAGATCGTTACATCATCTGCATATATATACGGATTGAGGCCTTGGTTGGATAATATCTTGGCCAGGGGTGTCATCATTAGGTTGAAGAGGGTTGGGAAGAGTGGAGATCCTTGGGGCACTCCGCATTCCGGTATCCACAAAGCTGACGTATTCGAGTTGGATTTCACTTGGTATGATCTTGTGGTTAAAAAACCTCTAAACCAACTGAGAATGTTACCTCCATCTCCGAAGTATTCCAGAATGTTTAATAATATTTTGTGGCTTACCATATCAAATGCACTGGACATATCAAATTGTAGAAGGAGTATACTGTTGCCAGTTGCAATTGCTCATTTGAATTTAGTAATAAGAGTAGTTAGTACTGTTTCAGTGCTACGGTTACCGAAGTTGCAGCGCAAACCGGTGGTAGTGAAACCAGCAAGCAGACAGGCTTTCTTCCTCGTTGCTTCCCTGCCCTCTCTCAGCACAGCGTCCCACCCTTGAGGAAAGGAAATTACATCAGAGGAAGGTGGGCTGCTGTGCTGAGAGGGCAGGGAAGCGACGAAGGCGGGATGCTGTGCTGAGAAAGGGCAGGGAAGCGATGAGGAGGCGAGCCTGCCTGCTTGCTGGTTTCACTACCGCCGATTTACGCTACAACTTCAGTAAATATTAGATTTGCAGGGGGCAGAACGGAAAGTTGATGAGCTGAGGGCAGGCAGGTGGGGATTGGGTTGGAATGATCTCGGGGGGCAGGTGGAGGCCGGGGCGAGTCACTGGACAATGGAAGGGAGAGCGAGGATAGGGGGGAAAGGAGAATCGCTGGACATGGAGGGGAGGGCAGAGAATCGGTGAACATGGATGGGAGGGAAGGATAGGGGCAAAGGAGAATCGCTGGAATGGATGGGAGGGCAGGGGAGAGAGGAGAGTTGCTGGACATGGATGGATCGAGGAGAGGGTAGGGGAGAGAGAAGAATCACTGGAAATGGATGGGAGGGGATGGGAGGGTAGGGGAGAGAGGAGAGTGGCTGGTCATAGATGGATGGAGGGGAGGGCAGGAGAAATGTTGGACATGGATGGAGGAGATGGAAGACAGGAAGGAGATGCACATGGATGGAGGGGAGGAGAGAGAGGAGAAATGCTGGGCATGGATGGGAGGTGAGGCAGGGGAGAGAGGAGAATCGCTGGACATGGATGGGAGGGAAGCATAGGGGCAAAGGAGAATTGCTGGACATGGATGGGAGGGGAGAGCAGGGGAGAGAGGAGAGTTGCTGGACATGGATGGATGGAGGGGAGGGCAGGAGAAATGCTGGACATAGTTGGAGGAGAGGGAAGGCAGGAAGGAGATGCACATGGATGGAGGGGAGGGGAGAGAGGAGTAATGCTGGACATGGATGGAGTGGAGGGCAGGGAAGAGAAATGTTGGAGAGAAGGAAAGTCAGAGGAAGGAGATGCACACGAAGGGAAGGGAGGGAGGAGAAATGCTGGACTTGGATGGAGGAGAGGGAAGACAGAGGAAGGAGATGCATATGGATGGTGGGGAGGGGAGAGAGTTGAAATGCTGGACATGGATGGAGAGGAGGAAAGAGAGAGGAAGTGAGATGAACATGGATGGAGGGGAGGGGAGAGGAGAAATGCTGTACATAGGTGGAGGGGAGGGAAGACAGAGGAGGAGAAGCACATGGATTTAGGGGAGATGAGAAATTCTGGACACGGATGGAGGGAAGAGAGTTGAAATGCTGGACATGGATGGAGGGGAGGGAAGAGAGAAGAAGTGAGATGAACATGGATAGAGGGAAGGGAAAAGAGAGGAAGTGAGATGAACATGGATGGAGGAGAGGAGAGAGGAGCTGTCGATCACAGCATACTCTGTCGATCACAGCATACTTCTCGATACCCTGTCCTCACTTGGATTCCAGGGCTCTGTCCTTTCCTGGTTCTCTTCCTACCTCTCCCTCCGCACCTTTAGTGTTCACTCTGGTGGATCCTCTTCTACTTCTATCCCTCTGCCTGTCGGCGTACCTCAGGGTTCTGTTCTTGGTCCCCTCCTCTTTTCTATCTACACTTCTTCCCTTGGTTCATTAATCTCATCCCATGGCTTTTCCTACCATTTGTATGCTGATGACTCCCAAATCTACCTTTCTACCCCTGATATCTCACCTTGCATCCAAACCAAAGTTTCAGCATGCTTGTCTGACATTGCTGCCTGGATGTCTCAACGCCACCTGAAATTAAATATGACCAAAACCGATCTTCTCATTTTCCCCCCCAAACCCACCTCCCCGCTCCCCCCGTTTTCTATTTCTGTTGATGGCTCTCTCATTCTCCCTGTCTCCTCAGCTCGAAACCTTGGGGTCATCTTTGACTCTTCTCTCTCCTTCTCTGCTCATATCCAGCAGACCGCCAAGACCTGTCGTTTCTTTCTTTACAACATCCATAAAATCCGCCCCTTTCTTTCCGAGCACTCTACCAAAACCCTCATCCACACCCTTGTCACCTCTCGTTTAGACTACTGCAATCTGCTTCTTGCTGGCCTCCCACTTAGTCACCTCTCCCCTCTCCAGTCGGTTCAAAACTCTGCTGCCCGTCTCATCTTCCGCCAGGGTCGATTTACTCATACTACCCCTCTCCTCAAGACCCTTCACTGGCTCCCTATCCGTTTTCGCATCCTGTTCAAACTTCTTCTACTAACCTATAAATGTACTCACTCTGCTGCTCCCCAGTATCTCTCCACACTCGTCCTTCCCTACGCCCCTTCCCGTGCACTCCGCTCCATGGATAAATCCTTCTTATCTGTTCCCTTCTCCACTACTGCCAACTCCAGACTTCGCGCCTTCTGTCTCGCTGCACCCTACGCCTGGAATAAACTTCCTCAGCCCCTACGTCTTGCCCCATCCTTGGCCACCTTTAAATCTAGACTGAAAGCCCACCTCTTTAACATTGCTTTTGACTCGTAACCACTTGTAACCACTCGCCTCCACCTACCCTCCTCTCTTCCTTCCCGTTCACATTAATTGATTTGATTTGCTTACTTTATTTATTTTTTGTCTATTAGATTGTAAGCTCTTTGAGCAGGGACTGTCTTTCTTCTATGTTTGTGCAGCGCTGCATATGCCTTGTAGCGCTATAGAAATGCTAAATAGTAGTAGTAGTAGTAGTAGTAGTAGAGGAGAAATATGAACATGGTTGGATGAGAGGGAAGAAAGAGGAAAAACAGGAAATGCATATGGATGGAGGGGAGGGAAGAATAGGAAGGAGATGCATACTGACGGAGATGAGGGAAAGGGAAAAGAGGAGAAAAACTGCACATGGATGGAGAAAATATGCAAAAACTGGATCCACTCTGTACCTCCTTCAGTCAAGTCTGCAGAGGACTCAGCTTTTACCTATGGATGTATTGCAAGAAATGAAGAAGAAAGGAGGAAAGTAAAGAAATAAATGGAAAAGAATCCCTGGAAACAGTTAAGGGAACAGATAGAGAGCAGCAGAATCAGAGACTGGGACCGACATGATCAGAAAAACAAAGTCACCAGACAACAAAGGTAGAAAAAATCATTTTATTTTCATTTTAGTGTTTGGAATATGTCCAATTTGAGAATTTACATCTGCTGTCTTATTTTGCACTGGGTATACTGGAGCTGTAACATCTTACAGAAATTATTTATAATGATAAAATTCAAGTTATTTTTTTCTCCTATACTGGTATAATATTTTCAATGATGCCTGTTTATATGCGCCATGGTTGGTATAAGGGGTGTGGCTAACATGGGTGTGGCTATCATAGGGTTGGAGCCACAGGTGGTCCCACCCATAATGAGTACCTTTCCCTTTTTCCTACAAAAAAGCACCGGTGACATCACTAACTGTATTGTTATTTGAATGTGTGCTGCCTTCTGAGCTCTTCACCTGCTTCAAGTCCTCTGCTCCTTTGTATATTGGTGAGAGCAGTTTCCAGCACTCAGAACAAGGAGAAAGCAGCCTCTGTAAAGCAGATACTATATATCTGACAGTGCTGGGGCATATATCTGGTTTACGGACAACTGACTTCTCCCAGTTAAGAAAGCAATATAAATATATGAAGCCAACAGATGTGGAAATATCTTGAATGTATTTGAAGACTCCTGTAATATTACAGTGTTCCAGTAAAGTTGAGTCTGCATTTCATACAGAAAGAGAAGAGGAGCCCCCATCATCCTAATGAAGGTAGGAAAGTGAAATCATAGTGGGACAGGCCTCAGAAGTGGTGCAGAAAAAGAACCCTAGCCGCTAATCAAATGTATCATATCTCCCCAACCGAAACGGAAAGCAGGCCAGACAAAAAAAAAAACACTATATTGCAAAGGGTTGAAAAAGTGCCAAATCAGAGGATAGGATCCTTACTCCTTACAGGACAGGTCTTTACAAAGGTCATAGAGGAAACGGAAGGGAAGACCTGAAAATAGAAGGTCTGACACTTGCAGGATTGTCCAAGTTGCAATTGCAGCCTACGACCTTGGACCCACTAGCAAAGTCCACGACTGACTGTCCTCGAACCACATGAACACTCCAACATACACTCACCTTCATACAATCACACACTAAACGGCACAATTATCAGTTGACTGGATACACCCTTGAGAAAAAGAAGCAGAGAATAACTGGGTACCATATCATAAACACCCATGAATTCATATACCCTCTTCCTTCATCATTCTCATATTTTTACACGCACACTCCTTTACTTCACGAACTTAGTCCAGACAAACCTCACTTCATAAAAAAATATTACCCCTAACAACACTACACTATCCCCCACGAGTTCATTCTTAGAAGTCATTTAACACACAACAGATCACATAGGATCTCCTGAGAAAGTGCAAAACCGAAAGCACTCGCTATTACACAAAGGAGCCAGAATAAACGTAATGAAATTACTCCTAGGAATCTACTCCTTAACACTGGTTCAAATACTGTTAGCCACACCTTTTGATGATTATAACACCATACCAATACTACACAGCCGAATCAGGATTACCAGACACACCAGCCTCAACCAAACCGGTAACAGAACTTACAATAGCAAAACATTATCCCACAAACAAACTGCACAACCAACACAAAAAAGCTCTAATAAATCCAAATCGACATACAAACGACAACTAATAAAGGTTCCCACTTTCACCATTATGGAAGATCTATACCTTACAATTCAAATAGGTTACATCAATGCCAGATCAACAGTAAACAAAACAGAAATTATAAAAGATTGGATCACATCGGAAACCTTAGATTTACTCTTCATCAGCGAAACCTGGATCCATGACCCAAAAGATCCCATAATACTGGACCTTTGCCCTCCGGGATACAACATTACACACTGGACCAGAACAGGTAAAAGAGGTGGAGGCATTGTCATAATCTACAGATCCCATCTCACTTTAGAAATCACTGCTGAATCAATCACACAACTACAAATTGCCTCAATCAGATTGCAACATAAAAGTGTAGGCAGCAATCTAAATTGCATCCTATTCTACAGACCGCCAGGCACTTGGAGCGAAGCATATATAACTCTAATGGATTTCATATCAGCCACTTGTACATCTAACTCAAACATACTAGTCATTAGGGACATAAACCTTCATTTAGAAGACCCAAACTCAACTGGAGGTGTATTTTCAAAGCACTTAGCCTCCCAAAGTTCCATAGAAACCTATGGAACTTAGCCTCCCAAAGTGCTTTGAAAATAACCCTGCTGGTGTCCAAGATTGTAAGGAATTCTTCCAGCTATGGGATTTTGAATGACCACATCTGAATGCCACCCACAGAAAAGGCCACACACTTGACCTGCTAACCCATAAATTCGCATCAGACTAAATCATTAAAGTCATTGACCACAAATGGACAGAAATTCCATGGTCAGATCACTTCAAATTAAATCTGACCCTACATTGGCTGAAGAATGGGCATCTCAAAGCTGATGAAAAAAAATCTCACCAAACCAGAGGTAAAGTGGACACAACTGCATTTTGGCAATCAATTAACGACAATGACTGGTCTATTCCATTTGATACCATCAACTATCTTGCAGATTGGGAATCGAGATGTATCACCATTATAAATGAATTAGCTCCTTTACGAACAAAAACCATTCTCAAACCAAACAGGACTCCATGGTTCAACGAAAATGTGAAACAATTAAAATCTAGAATCAGACGACTCGAATGAGCCTGGAGAAAAAACAAAAACGATCAAAATCTAAACGCTTGGAAAGAATCACATAGAAAATACAAATATGAAATAAAAAGATCCAAACGGAACTACTATAATGAACAACCAGGTTCTGACTACAAAGACATGAAAAAGTTATACAAGCTACTGGATAAATTACTAGACACAAAACCAGTGTTCTCAACAAAATTAGGAATCTTAACAGCAGACAATCTTGCTAACTACTTCAAAGGCAAAATTGTCAATCTACACAAAAATATGTCACAGGACTACACCAACCTTGATACCTTCCTTAATGAGCTAGACCCATGCTCAGAAGAATACCCAGCTGACCAAATTTGGACAAATTTCACCCAGATCACAGAAGAAACAATAGCACTAACAACCAATAAGATCTCTACAGCCTACTGTCAATTGGACACCTGCCCCAATTATCTAATGACCCCTCCCCTCGCTCGATTCATCACTGAACTTACCTCCCACCTCAACTTCTTGTTCCAGCATGGCATATTCCCCAAAGACAAAGGTAATATACTACTCACACCATTACCAAAAGACACCAAAAAGAAAACTAACGATATCACCAACTACTGACCTGTGGCATCCATCCCACTTACAACCAAACTGATGGAAAGCATTGTAGCTAAACAACTTACTGAATACATCAACAATTTCTCAATCCTTCATGAATCACAGTCGGGCTTCAGATCTCTCCACAGTACGGAAACCGTCCTGGTAATTCTCCTAGCCAAGTTCAAAAAAGAAATCACATTAGGTAAAAACATACTCCTCTTGCAATTCAACTTGTCAAGCGCATTCGATATGGTTGACCACTATGTACTATTAAGAATACTCGACAAAATAGGCATAGGAGGGAATATACTCAAATGGATCAAGGGTTTCTTAACCACGAGATATTATCAAGTAAAAGCAAACTCAAACATATCACCATCATGGAGTACCGATTGCGGAGTACCGCAGGGTTCACCTCTCTCACCCATATTATTTAATCTGATGGTGATCCCCCTTGCTCATGCCCTATACAAGCATAATTGTAATCCTTTTCTGTATGCGGATGATGTCACCATTTACATACCATTCAACTCTAATCAAACAGATATCACTGTTGCAATAAAGACTAGTTTAAGCTTTTTAAAAAATCTTTATTTATACTTTTAATTACAATTCACAAGGATACCTTGTTTTTAGAAATACAGGTAGAAAACAAAATATAAAGAAATTACAAACATTCTCATTTATAACAATTTACAGCATTTTCATATAATAAGAAATTATTGCTTTGGAATGTTTTTACAAATGATTACAACAACCTTCCTTAGACCACAGTAAAAACTGGGGGAGAAAAGAGTTAGAGAAGTAATATAAGGAATTAAATCAAATTAAATTAGGAAAAAGAGTGCCTACATCCAGAATCTATTTTATTTCACTTTTTTCAATTCTAAAAGACTAGTCTAAGCTTAATGGATGCCTGGGCATCGGCATTCAAACTCAAACTCAACAAGGAAAAAACTCACTGCCTTATTCTCTCTTCTCACCACAGAACAAACCTCCCTTCATCCATAAAAACCCCAGAGCATACTCTCCCAATATCAGACAAACTGAAGATCCTTGGAATTACTATTGACACCAGCCTAACCCCGGAGAACCAAGCCTCTGCCACCACGAAGAACATGTTCCATGCAATGTGGAAACTCAAACGGATCAAACAATTCTTCCCAAGGGAAAGCGGGATGCAAAGAACAGATCTTAAGGAAACTCCAGACCGCGCAGAACATGGCAGCTAGGCTCATTTTTGGAAAGACAAGATTCGAAAGTGCTAAACCCCTACACGAAATACTGCACTGGCTACCAATCAAGGAACGAAGAGCCTTCAAAATTTGCACCCTGGTCCACAAAATAATCCATGGTCTGGCCCCATGACCGAACTTATCGACTTACCAACTAGAAACGCCATCAAATCATCAAGAACGTTTCTAAACCTGCATTACCCAAACTGTAAAGGACTGAAATACAAATCAACATATGCATCCAGCTTTTCCTACATTTGCACCCAGCTCTGGAATGCTTTACCTAGAAACATTAGGACTGTGAACAGCCATCTAAAATTTCAAAAAGACCTCAAGACTCACCTCTTCCAGAAAGCCTACCCAGCAGACCCGAACTAATTCATGAATAATGCATCACATCTTTCGATCTAAGAAATGAACAATACCCCTTTTACATAATCCTATTACTTCAAACTGTACGAATTTTACCACTCCAGTTATAATTAAATGTACTTCTACCCTTATCCTACTCTGTATTGCTCACTAGAAGCTGTAGTCCCATTCTCGGAGACTTTTTAGCCTCATTGGGATTACTTCTCTCTATATGCTACCATATATTCATCTAGTGCATTTTTCTAGCAAAAAATGTGCCGGTACTCAAATGCCAGGCCATTCTTCAGGGATGAGGTGATCACTGAGGGACCCATCCCACAATAGCCAGGCCCCTGCAACCAGTCACAGAATCCATGACAAGGCAGAATTGGTGTGTAGAGTGTGAGGTCTTTCATTAAAACTTGGGGACCATGGGTCAATTTTAGCAGACAATGGAAAAGGTGCCGGTACTCAGTACCCCCGAGTACCCCCTCAAAAAAAGCCCTGTATTCATCCCAGAGTTATATTCTCTTTTCCGGAACCTTATCAGCTTCCTTGCACCTACTGTTACTCTATTTTCCACTCTGTATATATTCCCAGAGTTGGTACTCTCCTCTCTGAAACCTGTATGCCACATTGAGCCTACTGCTATGCAGGAAACTGTGGAATACAAATGTAATAAATAAATAAATATTATATATAGGTACTTATTTTGTACTGTGGACAGTGGAGGTTTAAGTGATTTGGCCACAGTCACAAGCAGCTGTACTGGGAATTGAATCCAATTCTCCAGGATCATACCCCACTGCACTAACCACTAGGTTACTCCTCCACTCATAACATAATGAATCCCTTTAATTATGAGGATACATATAAAGCTTAGGATTTAAGATTTAGCAAAAGTGGCAATGGGTGACCATATTTTTAAAATAGTACTATGTCTGTTAGTAAGCTCAGCTACCTTGCATTCATATTTATGTATCATGATAGTTTACCACCAAAAAGTGGTATTTAATAGAGAGGAAGATTTCCAGTTGTGTAAAAATCATCTGTATAGTAAGTGCAATCAGAATATCGAGCAATTTGCTTGCCAGGTACTTAAATTGTCACGTATTGCCATAGACCGGTAAATGATGATGTCAAGAATAAGAGGAGAAGTAATAGGAAGAATAGACTTGATTATATCCCAAACAAAGGACCAGAAAATCTGAATGCATGGACATGAAAATAACATGTGTAGTAAATTGCCTAAGTGAGAACTGCAGTGATTGGTCAGGGCTAAATTAGCACAGTGTAGTTTGCTAGGTGTCCAAACAACTTTGTGAAAGAGAAAGTAAAAGGATTGCATTAAACTAGTACAGGCTGTAGGATGCATAACTACCTTAAATATATTAAACTAGCCATTATCATTACCCATCCAAGATATTTCAGTGGGCTACATATTTTTTATAAAATTCTAAAGAGCAAACTTCCTGGATCTTAGCATTTTGTAAAATAAAGAGGTAGTATGACTTTATGTAGTGCCAATTAGGCAAAGCTTAATCAAAATCTGAGTTTTGAGGACAAGAATAGAATGATCTAAACTCAGTTAAGAGACAATATTATATTTTTTACATTTGTACCCCACACTTTCCCACTCATGGCAGGCTCAATGCAGCTTACATGGGGCAATGGAGGGTTAAGTGACTTGCCCAGAGTCACAAGGAGCTGCCTGTGCCAGGAATCGAACTCAGTTCCCCAGGACCAAAGTCCACCACCCTAACCACTAGGCCACTCCTCCACGATAAGTTTATCACCAATCAAAATTTTTTATTACATCATAAAGGAATATCACGGGACAACCATCTGTTCTTTGAAAAGGTGAAGTCTAGAATGTGTATAGCTTGAAGGGTTGTAGAGTGAAGGGATAATAGATTTAGATACATATGGGACAAGTCAAGCATACAGGGTGTATTAGATCATTTTCAATTTTAAACCATGAAGGGCAATATAGAGTATTAGGAGAGTAGGAGGGCATAATCGAACGTCGCCGGCGATCTATTTTGTCGGCGGCGCAACAGCTGGCTGGAACCATATTATTGAAAAAGATGGTCGGCCATCTTTTTTTTCAATAATATGGTTTAGCCCAGCCAAATGCCAGAGTTCGCCGGGTTTGAGATGGCCGGTTTTGTTTTTCAGCGATAATGGAAAAAAATACCGGCGATCTCAAACCCGGCGAAATCCAAGGCATTTGGTCGTGGGAGGAGCCAGCATTTGTAATGCACGGGTCCCCCTCACATGCCAGGGCACCCTAGGGAGCACTTCTAAAAATGTTTAAAAAATACAAAAAAAGCTCCCAGGTGCATAGGAGCTCCCTTACCATGGGTGCTGAGCCCCCTAAATCCCCCCAAACCCACTCCCCACACCTCTACTCCATTACCATAGCCCTTATGGGTGAAGGGGGGCACTTACATGTGGATACAGTGGGTGTTTGGGGGGTTTGGAGGGCTCAACACTTAGCACCACAAGTGTAACAGGTAGGGGGGGGGGATGGACCTGGGCCTGCCTGCCTGAAGTGCACTGCACCCATTAAAAACTGCTCCACGGACTTGCATACTGCTGTCAGGGACCTGGGTATGACATCTGAGGCTGGCAAAAAAGTGCTTTATTTTTATTTTTTTCGTGTGGGAGGGGGTTGGTGACCACTGGGGTACTACAGGGAGGTCATCCCCCATTCCCTCCAGTGGTCATCTGGTCAGTTGGGGCACCTTTTTGAGGCTTGGTCATGAAAATAAAAGGACCAAGTAAACCCGGCGAAATACTGCTTAACGCCGCTTTTTTTTCCATTATCCGCAAAAGCCGGCCATCTGGTAGCGACGCCCATGCCCGCCCATGTCCCGCCTTTGCTTCACCGGCGACAAGCCCGTTTGAACTTTCACTGGCGAGGCAATGGGAAAGCTGTGATGCTGTCAAAAAAGCAGCTTTCGATTATACCGATTTCGCTGCTTTTCTAAGATCACTGGCCATCTCCCGATTTATGTCAGAAGATGGCCGGCGATCACTTTAAAAAATAAGCCCGTAGGTCATCCAAAATCCCCATATTGTAGGATGGCCGCAACATGATAAGAAAAGAAGTCTGAGAAACACAATCCCCCCCCCCCCCCCCCCCATCAGTCTTGTCAGCTTTGAATGTATTTAAAGCAATTCTGACTGGTTTATTAAGCCATAAATATTTGGAAATCTTACTTTCTCTGTTTTTATAAAAAGAAGGTGGGGCTAGCTTAGGCAGCATACTGAGATAATAACCACAAGCACGATGGACATCTTAATGACCTTCATGTGACCCCACCAAGAAAGGGACATTGGTGACCACTGGTTAATAATTTTCTGAATTTTCATGCATATAGCATTAAGATTAAGTGTCATGAGATGATCTCGATCTTTATGAAAGAGTACACCTAGGTATTTTAAATACAAGGAGGTCCATTTTAAATTTGAGGAACCAATATCGAATTGGGTGGTGTGATCATTCAGTGGCATAAGCTCAGATTTATCTCAATTAATGCATTAACCTGCAAAAACTGAGAACTGAGAAACTAGCTGTAATAATTTTGGAATACAGAAGGAAGGTTGAGAGAGGAAAATAAGAAAATCAGCATAGGCTATGGTTTTATACTGCATATCGCCAGAAGAAACACCATAAATATTAAAGGAGGATCTAATGGCAAAAAGCAAATGTTCCAAGGCAATATCAAAGAGTAGAAGAGAGAGAGGTCAGCCCTGTCTGGTACCTCTATAGAGGCGAATAAGGTTAGATAGGGAATCATTCATTTTTAATCAGGAAGAAGGGGTGGTATATAGTATCTGTATCTACTGAATAAAATTATCATTGCAACCAAACCATTTAAGAATATTGAAGAGAGGAGGGTCTTCAACCATGTCAAAAGCCTTTTCTGCATCTAATGAGATGGCAATGGCCAGGTGGCTGTATTTTTTAGCTAAGTCATCGATGCATTGAAAAGTATGGGTGTTGTCGCCAATGTAGCGATTTTTCATAAAACCTACTTGATCTGGGTGAATAAGGTGTCCAAGAACTTTTTCAAATCAGGAAGAGAGAATTTTAGCTAAAATTTTGCAGTCCAAATTCAGGAGTGAGATGAGTCTATAATTAGAAAACTTGGTAGTATCATAACCAAGTTTAGGTAGGGCAGAAATGTGTGCTTCTGTAAATCTGCCTTGATCAGAATGGTGTAATTTAAGATACATAAAAAGCTCACATGATAAATGTGATAAGGCTAAAGAACAAATTTTTGAAGAATTCAGCAGTGTAGCCATCTGGACCAATTGATTTATGAGCTGCAAGAGATTTAATAGCCACTTTAATTTCTTCCACAGTTATAGGAGCATCTAGTATGGCATTGTGAGATTCCAACAGGGTAGGACATTCAAGATGTTGTTTAAATGATTCAGCAGTGTTGGAAGTATCCTGAAGTGATGAAGTATATAACTACTGGTAGAAGATTTCAAATTCTTTGATAAAATGTCTTCAGTAAGAGAAGTACCATCAACAGTGATGATGCTGGCAGTTCTAGATCTCTGTTTATGATTAGCTAAATATCTAGCAAAACATCGTCCCACTTTGTTAGCCGAAGTGTATTGGCTGGACTGTTAAAGCATGATGTCATGTTGACTCAAGAGTCTGTTATATTTATTTTTCAGGAATATTAGATTCACTGGAAAAGTGTGGAGACCAGACATGATGTGTGCCTGTTCAAGAGATAAGATTTGTTTTTCGAGAGATTCTAGATAAGCTTGTTCTTGTTTCTTCTTCCAAGCAGTATAGCTGATAATTTCACCCCATAAACATGTTTTTAAAGCTTCCCAAACAGTATTACAGGAAGGGACAGATTGAATATTTATCTGGAAAAAGTCTTTAATAAAATCAGGATCAGCCAACACAGAAGTATTCATTCTCCAACAGGCAGAGGGTTTAGACAATCACAGATCCAATTGAAGGAAAATCAATGCCTGATCGGAGATAACAATGAGATAAACATAAGTAGCTATAACCATAGGTAGTAGTGACTTGGAGGTAAGGAAGTAATCTATCCATGAATATGACTGATAGGGAGAAGAAAAAAAGTAAATTCCTTATTTGTGGGGTGAAGCAGTCTCCATGGATCACATAAACCTAGATATTTGATAATACAACTTCTGATACATTTTAGAGGGACGAAAAGTATAATTTGACTGTTGATCAAGAATAGCATTCAATGCAGAGAAGGGCGACGAAAATGATAAAAGGGATGGGACGACTTCCCTATGAGGAAAGGCTAAAGTGGCTAGGGCTCTTCAGCTTGGAGAAAAGGCGGCTGAGAGGAAATATGACAGAGGTCTATAAAATAATGAGTGGAGTGGAATGGGTAGAAGTGAAGCGTCTGTTTACGCTTTCCAAAAATACTAGGACTAGGGGGCATGTGATGAAGCTACAATGTAGTAAATTTAAAACGAATCGGAGAAAATGTTTCTTCACTTAACGTGTAATTAAACTCTGGAATTCGTTGCCAGAGAATGTGGTAAATGTGGTTAGCTTAGCGGAGTTTATAAAGGTTTGGATGGCTTCCTAAAGAAAAAGTCCATAGACCATTATTAAATGGACTTGGAGAAAATCCACTATTTCTGGGATAAGCAGTATAGAATGTTTTGTACTTTTTGGGGATCTTGCCAGGTATTTGTGACCTGGATTGGCCACTGTTGAAAACAGGATGCTGGGCTTGATGTACCTTTGGTCTTTCCCAGTATGACAATACTTATGTACTTAAGTCACCACCCAATAGTATTGGATAGGTACTACGTTCCAATAATGCCTCATGAATAGATTATATAAATGAAACAGAGTCTATATTAGGAGCACAGATGTTCATTATAGATAACATTATAGATCCCAATTTTATCTCAGAAATGACCCTTCTCCCATCTGAGTCCATAGTAACATAGTAACATAGTAGATGACGGCAGAAAAAGACCTGCATGGTCCATCCAGTCTGCCCAAGACAAACTCATATGTGTATACCTTACCTTGAATTTGTACCTGTCCTTTTCAGGGCACAGACCATATAAGTCTGCCCAGCAGTATTTCCCGCCTCCCAACCACCAGTCCCGCCTCCCATCACCGGCTCTGGTACAGACCGTATAAGTCTGCCCTCCCCTATCCTCGCCTCCCAACCACCACCCCCTCTTCCCCCCAACTGCTCCGCCACCCAATTTCAGCTAAGCTTCTGAGGATCCATTCCTTCTGCACAGGATTCCTCTATGCATATCCCACGCATGTTTGAACTCCGTTACCGTTTTCATCTCCACCATCTCCCGCGGGAGGGCATTCCAAGCGTCCACCACCCTCTCCGTGAAAAAATACTTCCTGATATCTTTCCTGAGTCTGCCCCCCTTCAATCTCATTTCATGTCCTCTCGTTCTACCGCCTTCCCATCTCCGGAAAAGATTTGTTTGCGGATTAATACCTTTCAAATATTTGAACGTCTGTATCATATCACCCCTGTTCCTCCTTTCCTCCAGGGTGTACATGTTCAGGTCAGCAAGCCTCTCTTCATACGTCTTGGAACGTAAATCCCATACCATCCTTGTAGCTTTTCTTTGCACCGCTTCCATTTTTTTAACATCCTTCGCAAGATACGGCCTCCAAAACTGAACACAATACTCCAGGTGGGGCCTCACCAACGTCCTATACAAGGGCATTAAAACCTCCTTTCTTCTGCTAGTCACTCCTCTCTCTATACAGCCTAGCAATCTTCTAGCTACTGCCACCGCCTTGTCGCACTGTTTCGTCGCCTTCAGGTCCTCAGATACTATCACCCCAAGATCCCTCTCCCCGTCCGTGCCTATCAGACTCTCCCCGCCTAACACATACGTCTCCCTTGGATTTCTACTCCCTAAGTGCATCACTTTGCATTTCTTCGCATTGAATTTTAATTGCCATTCTTCTAGCTTCTTCAGATCTTTTTTCATGTTTTCCACACCCTCCGGAGTGTCCACTCTGTTGGAAATCTTGGTGTCATCCGCAAAAAGGCAAACTTTACCTTGTAACCCTTCGGCAATGTCACTCACAAATATATTGAACAGAATGGGCCCCAGCACCGATCCCTGAGGCACTCCACTACTCACCTTTCCCTCCTCCGAGCGAACTCCATTTACCACCACCCTCTGGCGTCTGTCCGTCAACAAGTTCCTAATCCAGTTCACCACTTCGGGTCCTATCTTCAGGCCATCTAGTTTATTTAAGAGCCTCCTGTGGGGAACCGTGTCGAAAGCCTTGCTGAAATCTAAGTAGATGACGTCCATAGCACGTCCTTGATTTAATTCTCCCGTCACCCAGTCAAAGAATTCAATGAGATTCGTTTGGCATGATTTCCCTTTGGTGAAACCATGTTGTCTCGGATCTTGTAACTTATTGGCTTCCAGGAAATTCACTATCCTTTCCTTCAGCATGGCTTCCATTACTTTTCCAATAACCTAAGTGAGGCTTACCGGCCTGTAGTTTCCAGCTTCTTCCCTATCCCCACTTTTGTGAAGAGGGACCAACTCCGCCATTCTCCAATCCCTCGGAACCTCTCCCGTCTCCAAGGATTTATTAAACAAATCTTTAAGAGGACCCGCCAGGACCTCTCTGAGCTCCCTCAATATTCTGGGGTGGATCCCGTCCGGCCCCATGGCTTTGTCCACCTTTAGCTTTCCAAGTTGTTGATACACACTCTCTTCCATGAACGGTGCTATATCCATTCCATTCTCAGGTGTACTTTTGCCAGTCCCTCGCGGTCCTTCTCCAGGATTTTCTTCAGTGAAAACCGAACAAAAGTAGCTATTTAGTAAATTGGCTTTTTCTTCATCATTATCTACATAGCGGTTCGCTGTATCTTTTAGTCTCACAATTCCCTTTTTAGTCCTTCTTCTTTCACTAATATACCTGAAGAAATTTTTGTCGCCCCTACTTACATTTCTAGCCATTTGTTCTTCCGCTTGCGCCTTCGCCAGACGTACCTCTCTCTTGGCTTCTTTCAGTTTCATCCGGTATTCCTCCCCCTGTTCCTCTTCTTGAGATTTTCTATATTTCTGGAACGCCAACTCTTTAGCCTTTATTTTCTCAGCCACTTGCTTGGAGAACCATATCGGTTTCCTTTTCCTCTTGCTTTTATTTACTCTCCTTACATAAAGGTCTGTGGCCCTATTTATTGCTTCTTTCAGCCTGGACCACTGCCCTTCCACTTCCTGTTCGTCCTCCCAGCCCATCATCTCCTTCCTCAGGTATTCCCCCATTTTACTAAAGTCAGCACGCTTGAAATCCAGGACTTTGAGTTTAGAGTGGCCGCCCTCCACTTCAGCCGTTATATCAAACCAAACCGTTTGATGGTCACTGTTTCCCAGATGTGCACACACTCGCACATTTGACACACTATCCCCATTTGTGAGCACCAGATCCAGCATCGCTCCCTCCCTCGTGGGTTCCGTCACCATCTGTCTGAGCAGAGCACTTTGGAAAGCATCCACGATCTCTCTACTTCTTTCCGATTTGGTAGACGGAACCTTCCAATCTACATCCGGCATAACGTGTTGAATAATATTTGCATTTAAAGATATATTAATAAAGATAAATATACCTCTTTTTTTTCATTGAGCAGGATGATTACCATAACCAAGAAAAATTAGTCTTTAGAACAATCTTCTAAACTTAAATGTGTTTCTTGTAAAAAGAGAATGTCATTTTCTTTTTTGCTGAACATAATCCGATACTTTACATCACTTAATAGAGTAGTTGAGACCATTGACATTCCATTAAGCAAAGTTTATAGAGATCATAAGAAATTATAAACAGAGTCTCCTGTAGTATATTGACATTTTGACATAAAAATGTAAATTATGAACATAAAAATAAGGGTGCAATCCATGTGGGTAATACTATGCCTGTAGATATAGAGGAACACAAACACATTATTAGGCATATTTTCAAAGCACTAAGAGGCATATTTTCAAAGCACTTTGGGAGGCTAAGTTCCATAGGTTTCTATGGAACTTTGGGAGGCTAAGTGCTTTGAAAATGAGCTTGTTAGCCTCCCAAAGTTCCATAGAAACCTATGGAACTTAGCCTCCCAAAGTGCTTTGAAAATATGCCTCTATGTAATCAATAATAGTAAATTAAGCATTCCCATTGGACAATGCAGGGGTGAAATGGACTAACCAGTGACATGGACTAACCAGTGATTAAAACATGCAGCGGCCTGAACCAAGCTGCACCCGCCAACTAATAAGGTTTGAGCAAGCTACCTCAGTGTCATTAAAGGAGGGACAAATCCTTGTTAATGATAAAAAATAACAGATGTTTAAAATCAGTTGTAAAATATGAAGAACAAGATTTTTATGAAGAAATATATAATCCAAAGTACTGAAACAGTGTGGTATTGCTTTTAATGAAAAACCATATCAGCAATAACATACCATGATATACAATAAGTTGAACAGGAATACTTTAGCCAAATAGAGCCAGGCAAACAAAGATAGACGTTGAGCCATATAACTGTTATAAGTAAGGATACTATTCAACCCACTTTGATTTGCTGTATCCAGATGCAGAGAAGCTGCAGATCCCTGTAGGAAACCATGTAATTCTGGTGGGTGACTTTCATTTTAGCGGGGTACAGGAGGCCGAATTGAGCACCAAGCTCCTTTAGATCTTGCCGGAGCGAAAGGAAGGCTTTCTGTTTAGCAGCAGATGATGCAGCCAAATCTTGGACAATTAGTGTTTTGCGACCTTGATGAACAAGAGACGATTTACTTTTAGCAGCCAATAATATTTGTAATGTACGCAGGTAGCGAAGAAGTTTAGGTACAATGGGTTGGGGTGTCTGACAGCAGAAAGCATTCTCAACAGCGTGCGGTGGGCTCTTTGAATTTTCATTGATGGTGAATATTTAGTATTAAGAAAATTGGAGAGCCAGATCTCCAGAAAGGAGGCAACATCTGAGCCCTCTGCCCCTTCCAGGAGACCAAGGATTCAAATGTTATTCCTCTGACTGTGAATCGCTAGATCTTCCAGGTCTTCTGTTAATCTGGTGATGACAGAAGAATTATATTTATGTTTGCAGGGTGAGTTCTTCAAGCAGAACAGTGCGAGAGGTCAGATCTTCAATAGTTTACTGTGAAGAGGCAATTTGGAAGTGTATCATTTCAAGTTCTTCCCTCATCCCTTGAGATAGCCATATGGTTCTGCATGAGTTCCTTGATGTTACAGAGCTCAAGTAGGACAGTATCTTCAGAAGCAGAATCAATGCAGGGCCCATCAGGTTTATCAGGCAAAGGAGGGTTAGATATAAGCCTTTTAATTTTAACAGCACATTTTAGTTCGCATCAGATTTATTCTTCATTCTGTGCGGTGAGGAGGTTGAGGAAATTGCTAGTTTGTCAAAAAAGAAACTAAATGAGGTGAGAAAACAGCTGAGAATTATGAAGTTAGTGGGAGCATACTGATCAGACAACTATCTTGCCCAAGTTCCAACCGGAACTCTCTTGGGTAGAAATTTTTAATTCTTCTCAGATGCAAGTAATTAAGGGGCTCTTTTACTAAGGTATGTTAATTTTTTAGCTTATTGCACTCTAATGCAGGATTTTAATATGTGGCAAGCCAGAAACTAACACAGCAGCAAGAAGGGGCATTCCAGTCATTTTCACATTCTGGCCATACATTAAAGTTGCTGGTAGATTAGATTAGATATATCATTTTTATAACCCACCTTTCTCCAAGGTGAGGTACAAAATCACATACGTAATAAAAACACAAAGGATCAGTGCACTGTTACCACATTAACAGTATGTTGGTTGGTTAGTATATGGTAACTCCATTCTCTACCCATGCTCTACTTGGTATCACCTCCAGGAACAGAAAATGTACTACTACTACTACTTATCATTTCTAAAACGCTACTAGACATACGCAGCGCTGTACACTTGAACATGAAGAGACAGTCCCTGCTCGACAGAGCTTACAATCTAATTAGGACAGACAAACAGGACAAACAAGAGATAAGGGAATATTAAAGTGAGGATGATAAAATAAAGGTTCTGAACAAGTGAATAAGGGTTAGTAGTTAAAAGCAGCATCAAAAAGGTGGAATTTTAGCTTAGATTTGAAGATGGCCAGAGATGGAGCTTGACGTACTGGCTCAGGAAGTCTATTCCAGGCATATGGTGCAGCAAGATAAAAGGAACGGAGTCTGGAGTTAGCAGTGGAGGAGAAGGGTGCAGATAAGAGAGATTTACCCAGTGAATGGAGTTCCCGGGGAGGAATGTAGGGAGAGATGAGAGTGGAGAGGTACTGAGGAGCTGCAGAGTGAATGCACTTATAGGCCAATAAGAGGAGTTTAAACTGTATGCGGAAATGGATAGGAAGCCAGTGAAGTGATTTGAGGAGAGGGCTAATATGAGCATAATGACACTGGCGGAATATTAGTCATGCAGCAGAATTTTGAACAGATTGAAGAGGAGAGAGATAGCCTTCAGGCATTGTGCATTCAGTATAGTAGATATTTTTTACTGTTCCTGGAGAGCTTACAATTTAAAAAAAAATCACACACTGGTTCCTCCTGTTTCTCAGTCCTCTCACTCAATCCATCAGGCTATCATAACAAATAGTAGATGTCAGCAGATAAAGACCTGTACGGTCCATCCAGTCTATCTAACAAGTTAACTCATCCATAAAATATGATAAGAACTATATATACATACTTAATCATGATTTGTCCTTGTTATTTTCAGGGCATAAAACATAGAAGTCTGCCCATAACTGGCTACTCCTCCACTTCACATAAAGGATTATTAAGTGGTTAATTAAAAAAATATTTTTTAGTACAATGAACATCCATAGTTCCTGAACATGTCAGAGCCCAGTATCCCTTGATAGTTTCACATCCATCTTTTTGGACATAGACATCCCATCTCCTTCTGAAATCAGAGTTGGACATCCTGTCACAGTTGTGGCTGTGTCCCATGCCTACACTCACCTCTCCTCCTGGTGACCAGGCCCTGTGGCTGCTGTGGACTGCCTTCTTCCTGTTCCCAAACGTGTTCGAGAGATCATTCCAGTCCTAATCTGATGTTCCAGCATTCCAGCCTTGCTTTGGTGTTCCTGTAGCCAAGCCTTGCTTTGGTGTTCTTGCAGCCAAGCCTCACTTCGGTGTTCTTGCAGCCAAGCCTCGCCCTGGTATTCCTGTTGCCAAGCCTCGCTTCAGTGTTCTTGAAGCCAAGCCTCGCCCTGGTGTTCCTGCTGCCAAACCTCACTCTTACACTTGACATCATCAGTAAATACCTTTATAAAGCACCTTGAAACCTTCCTGCTTTGCCTTTGAAACAGAGGTCTTCAGACAAGTTCTTGTCTGCATGTGCTTCCTGTACTTCTTTCCTGCTTGCTCCAAGTCCTGCCTGTCCTCAGCGTCTGTTCCAGTCCTGCCTGCTTTCAGCTTCTGCTCCAGTCCTGCTTACTTCAGCCATGCCTCCTTTCTGCTTCTGTTCCAGTTATACTTATTCCAGCCCTGCCTGCCTACAGCTTCTGCTCCAGTCCTGTTGTTCCAGTCCTGCTTGTTCCAGCCCTGCCTGCCTACAGTTTCAACTCCAGTCCTATGGTTCCAGTCCTGCCTGCCTTCAGCTTCAGTTCTAGTCCTGCTTGTACCAGCCCTGTCTTTCAGCCTTGTTCCCTGTTTGGGTGGTTCGCCTACTGCTGCAGGTCGCCGCCAATGGCCCAAGGGCTCACTACTCCTGACTCTGTGACACATCCATAATTTAACTCCTTCATAGTCCGACCCAAAACACACCCACATCAAGCCCTCTTGCCGTAAGGACATAAGAACATATGTATAACCATACTGGGTCAGACCAATGGTCCATCTAGCCAGTATCCTGCTTTCAACAGTGGCCATTCCAGGTCACAAGTTCCTGGCAAAATCCCAAATATTAACAACATTCCATGCTACCGATCCCAGGGCAAGCAGTGGCTTCCCCATGTCTATGTCAATAACAGACTACAGACTTTTCTATCAGGAACTTGTCCAAACCTTTTTTAAAACCGGATATGCTAACTGCTGTAACCATATCTTCTGGCAACAAATTCTAGAGCCGAACCATTCGTTGAGTGAAAATAAAATTTTGTTCTATTCATTTTAAAAGTGTAACAATGTAACTTCACTGAATGTCCCCTTGCCTTTATAATTTTTAAAAGAGTAAATCATTTTTACCCATTCTACACCACTAGGGATTTTGTAGATCTCTATCATATCCTCCCTTAGCTGTTTCTTCTCCAAGCTGAAGAGCCCAAACCTTTTTAGCCTTTCCTCATATGAGAAGAGTTCCTTTTCATTTATCATTTTGGTTGCCCGTCTTTGAACCTTTCTAATTCCACTCTACGGGGCCCTTTTACAAAGGTACGTAAGGGCCAATGCACATCCAATGAGTACCAAATCGGCATTACCACCTGGCTACCGCATGCCTTGGGCAGTAATTCTGAATTTGGCGCATGCTGAAAACACGCGGTAGAAAATATTTTCTATTTTCTACTGCGTGGCACTTATCTGGCAGTAAACAGCAGTGGGTGTGCACTGCATACCTACTATCTGTGTAGCGAATGAGACCTTACCTCTAAGTCAGTTGGTGGTGGTAAGGTCTCAGGCCGAAAATGGGTGCGTACTGCTTTTTATTTTGCCGCACGTCTGCTTTCCAGCCCATAATAAAAAGGCCCCTTTTCAAGGACGCAGTAAAAACTAGCCAGGCGAGCATCCAAAAGACATGTTTGCACTGCCACAGGCCACTTTTTGCCGTAGTTTAGTAAAAGGGCCCCTATATTTTTTCATATGCAATGACAAGAATTACATTCAGTACTCAAGGTGAGGTCATAGTATACTGTTTACAATGTCAACACAATACATAATAAAACATTTTAATAGACAGCGTAGGGTATAAGCAAAGATGGAACATATAGATAGGAAAAGATTAAGAGGAGTTAGAAAATAAGGGGACTAATTTAAAGAAAGTTGCACATGAGGTCAGAGAAATGATTAAATATGATCTCAGCTAGGGTAGGAGTGAATAAACATGTTCTGCTACAGTATAAGCAGACTGAGGTCACCATGAACCGCCTTTTTTTGGCACCACAAAATAAATGGAGTATCGACCGCACCCTCTTTCTGCTGGAGGTACAGGCTGGACGGCACCCAGCCGTTGTAAGTTGAGGAGGGTGTGTCGAACGGCCCACACCTTGGTGGGACATTTGCAAGGAGATTCCAGAAAAGAGTCTACTATCGAACAAGCCAATTCTAACTTGTAGCCGTCTCTGATAACCTCTAAGACCCATTTATCGGATGTTACCCTGGTCCATTCCACCAGGAATAGGGACAGTCTGCCCCCAATAACCGGCTGGATATGGACCAGGGCCCCATCATTGGGTGGACTTGGCTGCGGGCTGGCTTCTGTTACCGGAACGGAAGGCCCGCCTGTCACCTCAAAAGGGCTGAGGCCTCTGAGAAGACCTTGCTCTCTGAAAAGAGGCCCCGCGACCTGGATGGTAACGCCATGTATCCCTAAACTTAGGTCTGGTCGTACAAACCTGTACCTGTCCTCTGGGAGGACTGGCCCTTAGAGTCACCGAGGTCCTTCACAATCTGTTCTAAGTCTGTCCTAAACAAAAGCTTTCCCCTAAAAGGAAGCCTTGCTAAACCTGACTTAGAGGCCACGTCTGCAACCCAATGCTGCAACCACAGCCAGGGATGCACGGGGACCGCTAGGGAAACCTCGTTCGCTGAAGCCCTCAAAAGATCATAAAGAAGATCCGCAAGGAAGGCTAAACCAGACTCCAAGGCCGGCAAAACAGCCACGAGATCTTCCGGAGAGGAGGCTTTCTGTACCCATGATAAGCATGCCCGCGCTGTATAGGAGCCACAAATTGAGGCCTGCGGGGAAAGGGCCGCTATTTCAAGGACAGCTTCAAGCAAGTCTCCAACTTACAATCCTGAGGTTCCTTGAGCGCTGTGCCACCCTCCACAGGAAGAGTGGTTTTCTTAGTGACCACTGTGATTAAGGAATCCAGCGTAGCGACCTTCAGCAAGTGTAAGTCATGAGCAGGTAGTGCATAAAGATGCAACATAGCTCTAAGCAACCTTAAGCACACTGTCCGGCATGTCCCACTGCGCCAAAATAAGAATCTTCATGGCCTCATACAAACGAAAGGAAAGAGGTGGGCATTTGTTGCCAGACATAATAGAGGGCAATGGACCTGTTCCCCCTGACGATTCAGGGGGGAAATGGCCAAAACCTCAAAAGCCCTAACAATCAGGGAGGGAAGCTCTTCCTTGCAAAAAAGGCGGGCAGCCGTCGGATCATCCCCCTCCTCAGAGGGCAGGGTCACCTCATCTGCCAAATCCAAAGATTCTGAGGGAGAGCCCGGAGAAAAACCGGGCCATCCGTGTCAGATAGCTCCTTGTGATCCAAAATCTCCACCCGGGGACGTTTTGGCAGGAAAGACTGAGAGGCTGCAGCAACAGAAGTTTGCTGAGGAAGAGACGGGGCTGACTGAAGAGAAGCTCCTGACTTCTTCAAAAGAAAGGCGTTGTGCATTAATAAAACAAAATCCGGGGGAAAAGGAACTGCAAGGGACTCCCATGCTCCCTGTACATCGCTTCCCTCCATCGGAGCCTGTGCTACAGAAGAGCGCTGTGCCTCTTGTCTATCAACTGCCACGTGTGGAGCGGAACAAATGGAGCCCGCCAACGCGCGCTGCACTAACTGCCCCGAGGAAACCGCTGAAACTATCCCCTGCGCTTCCAACTCACCGGACGCCTGAGGGGAACCCCCGTTGCGCTGAACACCCGCTGCGGGCTGACGGCGGCAGGACTCACACTCCCCCGATGCTGCTCTCTGGCCCCCACACCGGGAGTAGCGCTTAGCCGCCTCAGAAGGCACTGACATGCTCCACAAACGCCTGCCCCAAAACTGAAACAGCAGAACGTCTAGTTCCTCAGTATGATTAAACAAAAACAAAGTATCTTACCTTTTTTTTTTTTTTAGTCAGTTGAGAAAGGAAACACCCGATCAGGCCAACGGACCCGGGCGACGGAGGAAAGGTAGGGGGAGACCGGGAGGGACCTGGCACCACCAGGTGTACACCACAAGCTGCAAACAGCCACTCAACCCCTGTCTGTGCTAAACTAGGCACAAAGGACACCAGTAGCCAGATCAAACCAGAGCTGCACAGAGATGTCCCTCCACCTGCTAGATAGAGAGAATACTGAGGTTCAGCTGGCTGCACAGGTCTACATATAGCAAACCTCGGAGGTTCTCTCTATCTCTACCTGCTGGTAGAGGGACACAACCCACAAGTCTCTGGATTGATCTGTGGGACACCATGGAAACAGCTCATAAAGGTTGCTTGGATTTGGGGAATCAAGTAAGGGTTGAATCTAACTGTATTCCAAGGTTCCTGATTGTGATTTGGGGGACAGTTTATACTTCCCAAAAGAGATTTTGATGTCAGGTATGTGCCCACTTATGTTAGGGACCCAGAGAAGCTCGGTTTTACTTGGGTTTAGGCACAGTTTGCTGTTTTTAGCCCATTCTTGAATTGATGTTATACAGGTAGTCAGTTTTTTCAGAGCAGTGGTTAAGTCAAGTTCAATGGGTATGAGTAGCTGTACATCCACGTAGATGTAGAACTGAGTGTCCATCAGTTGAAACAGTTCAGCTAGTGGCTTGAGGTAGATACTGAACGGAATAGGTGACAGTATCGATCAGTGCACATAGTGGCAAAGTGGTGCTGCCAAACATTATGGACTGATGCCTGTCTGATAGATAGGATCTGAACCAAGCAAGTACTGTTCCATTGATACCTTTTTCTGCCAGTCGTGCTAGCATGATATCATGATCCACATTGTCAAAAGCTGCTGAGAAATCTAGGAGTACTAGCACAGAGGCAAACTCCCTGTCACGGATTTTGTGAAGATCATCTAGTAGGGATATGAGGACTGTTTCTATTACAAACTGGGTCTGAATTCAGATTGACATGGATCTAGCCAGTTTCTCTCTTCTAGCCAATCACTGAGTTGAACACAGACAGTTTGTTCTATAAATGTGTCTATAAATGTGATGTTGGATACTGGCCAGTAGTTTTGAAGTTTGCCTTGGTCAAGGTTGCTTTTCTTTAGCAAAGGGTGCACCATTGCCCCTTTTAATGCTGTTGGTAGTTGCCCATTAGAAAGAGAGGAGTTCACAATTTTTGTGTGCACCTTCTTTGAGGTCCATACTTGCCTGCTGCACTGTATTTGATGGGCAGGGGTTGAAGGAACAAGTGGTTGGTCAAAGGTCTCTTAGGAATTTGTCATGGCTCTCCTCTGCTATTGGGTTAAAAGTGTCCCATATGTCTGTGTCAGGAGGGGACAAGTTTATGCACTCCTGGTTAGCTGATTGGAGACTGGGTGGGATTGCTTGTGAATCCTGGTGGAGACTTTTAATTTTGTTTGCAAAGTATGCAGCAAAATCATTGCAGTTCAGTTTTGATTGGGCAGGTTGGTTCTGTTGTGGGGGTTGTGGAAGGCTGATTACTATACATAACAGGTGCTTGGTTGAAC
The DNA here is from genome assembly GCF_901765095.1 of Microcaecilia unicolor. Classification (NCBI taxonomy): domain Eukaryota; kingdom Metazoa; phylum Chordata; class Amphibia; order Gymnophiona; family Siphonopidae; genus Microcaecilia; species Microcaecilia unicolor. Next base: position 135,205,975 of record NC_044038.1, read on the forward strand.
TGGCACCCTGTGTAATGCATTGAGAGAAATATTGTTTTTTGGTTGCTATTAAGACTTGATGATACTTTGTCATGTGTTTCCTACAGTTTAGCCTGCCCTCATCCAGGAGAGATTTACGCTACCTCCTTTCCAGTTTCTGTCCTTTGCATTTAAGGTGTGCAGTTGTGAGTGGGGCATAAGACTTTTATTGGTGGTGACATTCCAATTTCCAGATCATTTATAAATATGTTAATTTTCAACGGTACCAATACAGATCCCTACAGCAGTCCACTATTCACCCTCCTCCACCAGGAAAAATGACCATTTAACCAAACCCTCTGTTTTGTATCCATTAACCAGTTCCTAATCCATAACAGAACATTGCCTCCTATCTCATGGCTTTTAATTTTCTTAGAGTTTTTCACGAGGGATATTTTCAAAAGCATTCTGAAAATCTAGATACACTACATCAATTCACCTTATATTGCTTCTTATTTTCTTCATTGGATCCTTTTTCTATTTTTAGAAAGATGATATTTTTGGCTCTAAGAACCTTCTTCACTGCAACTTTTAACCATGACTGTCATTTTCTCTTCTTTAAACCTTTATTAATATGCAGAATACATCTGATCTGGGCATCCAAAATGGTAATTTTAAACAACATCCATGCCTGATTTAAAGTCCCAACCTTTGTGGATGATCCATTTATCTTATTTTTAACCATTTTCCTCATTTTATCACAGTTGCCTTTTCAAAAATTAAATACTGATACAGTAGATTTCCTCCAGATTTCTTAGTTCAAATTTCATCGTGTTATGATCACAGTTTCACAATGGACCCAACACCATTATCTCTCTCATGCTAAGCACTGCATTCCACTAAGGACTAGATCTAAAACAGGGTTCTCGGTTCCTGGATCAGTTGTTCTAAGAAGCAGTCATTTATTACATCTAGAAATTTTACCTCCCTATCAATCCCTGATCTGACATTTATCAAGTCAATACTGTGGTAATTGAAATCACCCATTATTATACTGTTGCCCAAGCCAGCTTTCCTAATTTCTGTTAAAATTTCTTTAGCTGACTTTTCATTCTGTCCTGGTGGATGTTATTACAGTCTTACCAGTGTACTCTTTGCCTTCACACATGGAATTTCTATCCATAAGGATTTCATTTTGCTATTTTATGCAAAATGTTTAATCTGTTTGACTGAATTCCCTCTTTAACATATAGTGCAATCCCCCTCCAATTTGATCCACTCTTTCGTTGCGATATAATTTGTACCCTGATAACACAGTGCACCTCTCTGTCTGCTTCAGCTCCTCCAAGTCTGATACTCTAGCCTCAAGAGGCCAGATTTGTTCTTTGAGAGCTAGGCGCTCTTTGCATCGAGCACACACATGTAACCTCTCACCAACTGGAAAGTAATCATACACGTGACACTCAATACAAAAGATTGGATAGTACCCCTCTCCACTGCTGGACTGCTATCTGCATATTAGCATTGTTGAGTTGTTTAATTAAAACTTGTTATAGTATTAGGGATAATAGACTAATATAAAAAGCCTTACAATCCGCAGATCCTTTTTCATGTTTTCCACTCCCTCCCCGGCGTCCACTCTGTTACAAATCTTAGTATCATCCGCAAAAAGGCAAACTTTATCTTCTAACCCCTCGGCAATGTCACTCATAAATATATTCTGTTCAATATATTTGTGAGTGACATTGCTGAAGGGTTAGAAGGTAAAGTTTGCCTTTTTGCGGATGATACTAAGATTTGTAACAGAGTGGACACCCAGGAGGGAGTGGAAAATATGAAAAAGGATCTGCGGAAGCTAGAAGAATGGTCTAAGGTTTGGCAATTAAAATTCAATGCGATGAAATGCAAAGTGATGCACTTAGGGAGTAGAAGTCCACGGGAGACGTATGTGTTAGGCGGTGAGAGTCTGATATGTACGGACAGGGAGAGGGATCTTGGGGTGATAGTATCTGAGGATATGAAGGCGACGAAACAGTGTGACAAGGCAGTGGCCATAGCTAGAAGGCTGCTGGGCTGTATAGAGAGAGGTGTGACCAGCAGAAGAAAAGAGATTTTATTGCCCCTGTGTAAGTCATTGGTGAGGCCCCACCTGGAGTATTGTGTTCAGTTTTGGAGGCCATATCTTGCTAAGGGTGTAAAAAGAATTGAAGCAGTGCAAAGAAAAGCTACGAGAATGGTATGGGATTTGCGTTACAAGACGTATGAGGAGAGACTTGCGGACCTGAACATGTATACCCTGGAGGAAAGGAGAAACAGGGGTGATATGATACAGACGTTCAAATATTTGAAAGGTATTAATCCGCAAACAAACCTTTTCTGGAGATGAGAAGGCGGTAGAACTAGAGGACATGAAATGAGATTGAAGGGGGGCAGACTCAAGAAAAATGGCAGGAAGTATTTTTTCACAGAGATAGTGGTGGATACTTGGAATGCCCTCCCGGAATTCAAACATGCGTGGGATAAACATTAAGGAATCCTGTTGAGAAGGAATGGATCCTCAAAAGCTTAACCGAGATTGGGTGGCAGAGCCGGTGGTGGGAGGTGGGGCTGGTGGTTGGGAGGCGGGGCTAGTGCTGGGCAGACTTCTACGGTCTGTGCCCTGAAAATGGCAGATACAAATCAAGGTAAGGTATACACAAAAAGTAGCACATATGAGTTTATCTTGTTGGGCAGACTGGATGGACCATGCAGGTCTTTTTCTGCCATCGTCTACTATGATTATATGGTATATTGTTTCAATTATTTAGTGTTTGCTTCTCAGCAAGTATAAAATTATTAAAGGCAAATACTTGTAGATGAAAATACTCTGTAATGATAAATTCCCCTCTTGTGATCCTAATTATAATAATTGATTATAAATTAACCCCATGATATTCAAAGTTATTTAAATGGCCAGACATGGCTGCTGACTGGGTAAATGTTGGGCATATCAGCAAACAAGAACTAATATTCAATGGGAGATAATCAGTTCTCTCGCTGAATACTGCCTATCAGCGCCTAACTGAATAATTTTAGCAGTCAAATAGAACCACATACATTGTTTTCCTATCATTAACTGCTAAAAAGTTAACCAGTTAGTGCTGAATATTGGCATACATGGGTGACTTTTGAGCAGTTAAAAAATCCCCAGATATTCAATGCTGCATTTAATGCCATTGGTTGGCAGCAAAAGCACTGCCCACTGCCATCTTGGTGGCGGGGGGGGGGGGGGGGGGGAGACTATGCCAGGGGTGTGTAAGAGTTGGAAAGGGTGGGGGGAAAGAGTGAACTAGTCCCTCATGTGTCTTTATAGACTATCTGATAATGCTATAGAATGTAACAGTAAAGTTTCGACCTCTGACAGAAAGTTCAAGTTTAAAACTATAGGAAAAAGGATTTTACACTATTTAAACTAGTTAATAAATAGTTTGCTTTTTTAAAAATATCAAACAGATTTTATCAATAAGCCTTCAATTACTCTTTTAATCCCCAATGCACAGAGCAAAATAATGTTCACTTACCCAGAGAAATATCCTCTTCTCTCAGAACTCCTCAGAAGAGAAGGTTACCTGGGACCTTTCCTCTTTATACAGCTTTGATTCTAAGGGGACTACTTCAAACAGCTCATTTTAACACAGTAATCAGACTGCCCTAGTTACCTTTGCAGCTCTTCTACCTTCCTCACAGTACCTTAATTAACACCTAATTCAGGTTAGAAGCACTGCTTCTTCTCCTTCTGGCAAAGAACAGAAAATTACTTTTTTCTTTCGTCAATAAGTTTTTACTATGCTCTGCTACTATTTTTTTTTTTTAATGCTCTAGGCTGGAACAGCTAAATTTCTACCTCTGGTAGAAAGTTCAATTTTAAAACTATGGGGAAAAGGGTTTTACCCTATTTAAACTAGTTAACAGATAAACCTCCCCCCCCCCCCCCCCCCGGACTATGTCAGCATTACCGCACCGGCTGCCGCTAGTGTGGCTTTTTAAAAGGGAAGGAAGTTTGTTTCTTAGTCATCTATATTCTAGTTATTTTAAAATAGGGATTTGGTCATCCCTGTAATACGGATGTCTAAATGACAGTTTACAGAAATCCAAAGGACAGATAAAGCTTCTAAATAAGGGCCTTAAGCAGCTATATATATGATGCCATAAAACCACAACATCATGCCAATAGTCTGAAAAGTGGTTTCATTATTATCATGACCTTAGCATAGTCACATTCATTATGATAACGATTAAACCAATGATTCAACCATATTGCTAATTAACAATATTTTACTTTTTAATTTCAACCTTAGGATGTCATGTCCACCATAGAGATGCATAACACCCACTCTCATAGCATATGATATGAATATAAAATATACTACTACTACTACTACTACTTAGCATTTCTATAGCGCTGCCAGGGTGACGCAGCGCTGTACAAGTTTAACATGGGTAAGGACAGTCCCTGCTCAAGAGAGCTTACAATCTAAAGGTTACAAACTATGTAGTCAGTGTAGGTAGCATGAATGGGGAAGGTGGTTAGGCGCCAAAAGCAAGGGAGAAGAGATGGGCCTTAAGTAAGGACTTGAAGATGGGCAGGGAGGGCGCTTGGCGTATGGGCTCGGGAAGTCTGTTCCAGGCATAAGGTGATGCGAGGCAGAAGGGGCGGAGTCTGGAGTTAGCAGTGTTGGAGAAGGGTACAGATAGGAGTGATTTGTCCTGAGAGCGGAGGTTACGGGCGGGAACATACGGGGAGAGGAGGGTAGAGAGGTAATGGGGGGCTGCAGATTCAGTGCATTTGAAGGTCAATAGGAGAACTTGAACTGACTACGGTAGCGGATCGGGAGCCAGTGAAGTGACTTGAGGAGAGGGGTGATATGAGAGTATCGGTTCACGCGGTAGATAAGACGTGCGGCGGAATTTTGGACAGCTTGAAGGGGGGATAGATGGCTAAGCGGGAGGCCAGCAAGAAGAAGGTTGCAATAGTCAAGATGAGAGGTAACGAGTGAGTGGACGAGGGTTCAGGTGGTCTGTTCAGAGAGGAATGGGCGAATTTTGCTAATATTATAGAGGAAGAAGCGACAGGTCTTAGCAGTCTGCTGGATATGGGCAGAGAAGGAGAGAGAGGAGTCGAAGATGACTCCGAGATTGCGGGCTGAAGAGACGGGGAGGATGAGGGCGTTGTCAACAGAGACGGCAAGTGGGGGAAGAGGAGAAGAGGGTTTGGGTGGAAAGACAAGGAGCTCAGTCTTTGCCATGTTCAGTTTCAGATGCCGGTTGGACATCCAGGCAGCGATGTCTGAGAGGCAGGCCGAAACTCTGGCCTGGGTTTTGACTGTGATGTCGGGAGTGGAGAGATAAAGCTGGGTGTCATCAGCATAGAGATGGTACTGGAAACCATGTGATGAGATCAGCGAGCCCAGGGAAGAGGTGTATATCGAGAAAAGAAGCGGTCCAAGGACAGATCCTTGGGGAACCCCAATAGAGAGTGGGATGGGGGTGGAAGAAGAGCCATTAGAAAATACTCGGAAGGTGCGTTGGGAAAGATAAGAAGAGAACCAGGAGAGGACGGAGCCCTGGAACCCGAATGAGGACAGTGTGTCAAGAAGTAAATTATGATTGACGGTGTCAAAGGCGGCAGATAGGTCGAGGAGGATGAGGATGGAATAGTGTCCCTTGGATTTGGCAAGGAACAGGTCATTGCAGACTTTAGAGAGTGCTGTTTCTGTCGAGTGAAGTGGGCAAAAGCCGGATTGAAGCGGATCGAGGATGGCCTGAGAGGAGAGGAAATCAAGGCAGCGGCTGTGGACAGTGCGTTCAAGTAATTTGGAGAGGAAGGGTAGAAGAGAGATGGGGCGGTAGTTGGAGGGACAGGTGGGGTCAAGTGAAGGTTTTTTGAGAAGTGGTGTGACAACAGCGTGTTTGAAGGTGTCAGGGACAGTAGCAGTGGAGAGAGAGAGAGAGGTTGAGGATGTGACAGATTGAGGGGATAACTGTAGGAGAGATGTTGTTAAGCAGATAGATGGGAATGGGATCAGAGGAACAGGTGGTGCACTTAGAGGAAGAAAGAAGGCGAGCAGTGTCCTCTTCGGTGATCTCAGGGAAGGAGGAGAAGGAGGCCAGATTAGGTTGGTTGAGGGAGTGGGTTAAGAAGTCACAGGGAGGAGAAGGCTTGGAAGCGAGTTCAAGGGTTATCTTCTGCACTTTATCACAGAAGTAGTCAGCTAGTGTTTGAGGAGAGAGTGAGGGGGGGTGGGAGCGGAGGGCACTTTAAGTAGGGAGTTGAGGGTGGCGAAGAGGCGACGAGGGTTGGAGCCAAGAGAATTGGTTAATTGAGAATAATATTCCTGTTTGGCAAGGAATAGGGAGGACTGGAAGGAGGACAGCATGAATTTGTAATGGGTGAAGTCTGACAGGGTGCGAGATTTCCTCCAGAGTTGTTCAGCAGAACAGGTGCAGGAGCGAAGGTAACGGATGCAAGGGGTTAACCAGGGCTGAGGATTGATGCGCTTAGTGGGGAGAGAGACAGATGGTGCTAGGGTATCCAGAGCAGTGGAGAGAATTTCATTGTAGGTAGAGACAGCCTTGTCGACGGATTCAGAAGACAAGATGGAAGGGAAGAGATTGGAGATGTGAGAGGATAGGGTAGGGGGGTCGACGGCTTGGAGATTCCTGAAAGCAGTGGTTGTAGTTGGGCGAGGTTGAGGGGGGGGGGTGATGAAGTGAGAGGGTGATTAGGTGATGATCTGAGATTGGAAGGACTGAGGTGCAGAAGTTGGAAGGTGAGCAGGAAGAGAAGAGAACGAGGTTGAGACAATGGCCATTACAGTGAGTAGGGGTGGTAGCGCAGAGTTGGAGGTTAAAGGAGAATGTCAGAGTGAGGAATTTAGAAGCGTAGGAGTTGGATGGGTTGTCAACGTGAATATTAAAATCACCAAGAATGAGGGATGGAGAGGAGGGATCAAGAAAGACGGTGAGCCAGGCGTCGAACTCAGTGAGGAATGAAGAGAGGGGCTTATCGGGGGGGGGGGGGGGGGGGGGGCGGTAGATGACTGAAACTCTGAGTAGTGTCGGTAGAATAGCCGGATGGCATGAGTTTCGAAGGATGAGAAGCAGTGAGACTGTGGCAGGAGGAGGGGTTGGAAACTACAGGAGGGTGATAGAAGAAATCCAACGCCTCCACCGCGTGCATCTGGGCGGGGAGTGTGGGAGAAAAGGTATCCTCAATGGCATAGGGCTGCGATTGAGGCAGTGTCGTTAGGGGTTATCCAAGTTTCAGTTAAAGCGAGCAGTTGAAGGGAACGGGAGATGAATAAATCGTGGGTGAAGGAGAGTTTGTTGCATACTGAGTGGGCATTCCATAGGGCACACGAGAAGGGGAGGGAAGCGGGGGGAGAAGGGGAATAGAGATGAGATTGGAGGCATTCTGGGATCGGTTACGTGGAGATGGAGAGGAGAGGTGAGGGGGACCTGGATTGGGATTGATGTCATCTGCGGAAAGTAGGAGAAGGAGTAGGAGAGTGCTGAGGAGGGTGGGGGAGGAGGGTCGACGAAGATGACGAAGACGGGATGTGCTGAGGAGGAATGGGGATGGGTTAATGGTGGGGAGGAAGTGTAGAAGGTTGAGAGCTAGGAATGATGAGGGGGCAGGAGTGCTGGGGAGGTAGTGGGGGTGGGGGGAGGTAGGGTAGGGGAGTAATGAGCAGGACGGGAGGGGACCAGGGTGGGCAATGAGTTCCTGAGGTAGACAGTGGAAGGGGAGGGGGGAAGATGTTAGGAAGGGACAGGGCAATGAAGAGAATGTGTATAGGGGCCATATATAGGGCTAAGGTGGATGTGGATAGATGTGAAGTGGGTGAGGTGATAGGAGTAGAGGAGGAAGGCAGGAAGGCTAGGACTGGGACAGCAGTCCTATATGTACAACTTAAGGTAGCAACTTGAGGATTTAAACATTAGCATTAAAGCAGTTAAATCAATAATTAATATGCATCAGAGGTATGTCGAGGTAACAATTTGAGGATTTAAACATTAGCATAAAGCAGTTCAATCAATAGTTAAAGTAGATAACAGTGAGATGCAGCTAAGCCTAAATGCTAGCAATATAGCAGATTGTAAAGCGGCAATTAATAAGGCAGATAAAACGAGGATTTGCAGTGAGGTGCAGTTAAGCCTCAAAGTCTACAATATTGCAGAATTTAAACAGCAATTAGGTAGTAGAATTTCAACAAGATACAGAGCAGTAGGATTTTAGGTAGCGACTTGAGTCAATGAAACAGATGACTGGGACAGGCAGGGATAAGCTGGATCCGACGGGCTGGGACAAGCTGGAGCAGGTAGCTGGAATAAGCTGGATCCGACGGACTGGAACAAGCCGGAGCAGGTAGCTGGAACAAGCTGGAACATGCAGAGAAAGGCTGGAATAGGTGGACAGGAACAAGCTGGATCAGGCGGGCTGGTACTGCTGAAGCAGAAGGACTGGAGCAACAGGGGGAAGCTGAGCAGGCGGGTTGGAATAAGCTGGATCAGGCGGACTGGAACAGGCTGGTGCAGATGGACTGGGACGAGCTGGGTGAGCTGGGTCAGGCGGGCTGGAACAGGCTGGAGCAGATGGCTGGAACAAACAGGGAGAAGCTGGGAGAAGCTGGAACTGACGGACTACGGCTGGAACAAGCAGGGAGAGGCTGGATTCGACGGACTGCAGTAAGCTGGAGCAGGTAGTAGGCGGGTTGGAGCAAGCTGGAGTAGATGGCTGGTATAAGCTGCGGCTGGAGCGAGCAGGGAGAAGCTGGGTACGACGGACTGCGGCAAGCTGGAGCAGGTAGCTGGAACAAGCAGGGAGAGGCAGGAGCAGGTAGCAGGTAGCTGGAACAAACAGAGAGAAGCTGGATCCGATGGACTGCGGCTGGACTGGAGCGAGCTGGAGCTGGCTGGATCAGGTGGACTGGAACAAGATGGGGCAGAGGAAAGCTGGGCAGCAGGGCTGAAACACTCTGGAACAAGCAGGACTGGAGCGAGCTGGCTGGATCAGGTGGACTGGAACAAGATGGGGCAGAGGAGAGCTGGGCAGCAGGGACGAAACACTCCGGAACAAGCTGGATCAGCTGGGCTGGAACAGAGGAGGGCTGAGCAGCAGGACCAGAACACGCAGGAAAAAGACAGACTGGAATGATCTGTGGCAGAAAACCTGAATCACCTTAGTCTTGGCAGTCAAAGGAGATCCGTTCCACCATGCTAGCCCGCCGTCTGGACCTGGACGAGTGGTGCTGGCCGGCGATGGAGTCTCCCGGTCGGGCGCTTCAGGCGCCACCACACGGCAGGTCGCGTCCACATGGTCGGGTTGATGGGACTGGGGCAGGTTCCACAGCACCGCGTCTCCGGCCCCGACTCCTGTCTGGCTAGACCGGGCAGGGACGGGCCCGTAACGCGAGCGCTGTGAGCGGCCGACTAGGAAGGAAGATCAGCGTCTCCCGGGTAGAAGCGGTCCGGCGATCTGCGTCCAGTGTCGGAGGCCACTGGCGGACACTCACCTCTCTCCGCTGTGTCTCAACTCCCGGGCAATTCCTGCCGGGGGGTGCAACGGCGGCGCTAGGGCTCACTTCTCGGTGAAGCGAGCCACGAGGTCAAGGTGAAGCCACGAGGTAGCTGGTAGCAGGCAACTTCGGAGTCGCTCATCCGCGTTGGCACTCACCAGGACTGTTACAGTCCACTCATAGTCTCCCATTAGTTTGTGCTGTGGTCTTGGTCCGTTCTGGTCCGAACTAGGGTGGTCCAGGACAGCGCAGAACAGCGCAGGTAAGTCCTTTTCCCTAGGACCTCCAGAGCTCACCACGGAGGTCATTTGATACCCAGAGCCACATGGGTTCACAGTGGAGGGAGATTGCTTCCATCCTAGCCTAATAGATTACCAGGGATCACCTCTGGGTAAGTCTTGGGGATGGAGAGAGGGCCAAGGTAATAGTATCCTTTGACACATGCAGGTGATGCTTGAATTCAGGGGAGGGGATGCTCTAGATGATGGTATCCATAGGGCATTGAGAGTGTTAGGGATTCAGATTTTGTGTATCCAAGGGGTTGTAGATATGATGGGGGAATATTGGAAGAGTATAGATGCAATTAGGGAGTGGGGAGTAAAAAATCAATTTGAGGGTGAATATTTAGGCGGATGGCAAAGGAGGGCAAGGACTGTGAAACGCACTTGTGGCCATGCTGCTTGTCTGCTAGTAGAGCATCTGAACTTATTGCCTCCACCTAAGGTAATGGTAAATGCAGCCATGCTATCGACAGCCATGATAACTAGCGTGCAGTATCGACCCATGCACTAGTTATCACAGCTGGCCAGCCCCTATCACACCCAACTCCCTCCCTTATTCATATTAGGGTATGGCACTGCTGGTTTTAATGTGCAGTAGATAGTGCGAGTCGGCATTAACATCTGCCGTAGGTACAATCCATGGTTGTTGCTTATTAATAGAGTCCCTCTGTGAGATATTAATATTTGCTTTTAAAACATATGGAAATGCAATTTATATAGAAATTACTTATATCACCCAAACCAAGAAGAGAATGCCCAGAGGTCAAGGACCAAAGTCATGCTAAGAATGATGGTGATGATCTCTGTCCTCACAGAATTTATGCAATTTCACATCTGATAATTACATCTTTTAACTGTTTTGCTATGCTATGAGTAAGCTGGAATAGCCAACCCCAGAACTTGTAAGGACTGGTTTAAGGATATCTACAATGAGTGTTAACCAGGTATACATTTGTATATTTGAGGAAAGAGTCTCTTAGAAAACATCAGAGATCAATGTGGGCTTCCCCTGTATAAAGAAATATAAATTAAATTCTGATATTCTCTTGAAATATTAGGGGGAATAAAACAGTTTTTAAATACTTTAGCCAGATTCAAATTTTAAAAATAAGTAGCAGAATGCCTGGCACATGTTATTTAAAAATAAAAAATACAGATGAAGACGCCCTCCCCCTACACACACACTCACACTTTTCCTGTCCAAAAAGTGTTCTAACCATGTTATTTGGCATAGTTATTTCTTCTTCCTTCCAAATATGCCTACTCCCCATCTTTACTGATATTCATTAGTACACAAAAATCTACAACAAAATTAATGGTAGAACAGTCTATTGTTTATCTGAATAAGTCACAGCTGCTGTTTACAAGCTTTCTTCATTTATCTTCATCTCATTTCTGGTGATATCACAAAAGCAATGTAAACACTAAAATGAACTACATGAAGAAACTTTGTTAAAAATAAAGAATACCCATTGTAAATTTTACCATCCATTATTTTATTGGGTGGCAGGTCGGTGGTCCCAAAATTCTAGAAGCATCTTTTCCTCTTAAGAGTTCCCCCTAAGAAGCACTAAGAGGCCAATAGTAAGTAGTGAGAATATCAGTAAATTTAAATGGATATCAACAGTGAATAAGGTTTAAATCATATCTGTCCTGAAATATGTTCCATGGACAAGAGATAAATATGTGAAGTACTTAATGTAGTTCCCCCCCCCCCCCCCGCCCCCCTCCCTTGCTCTCCACAGATCTACCAAAGTGAACTGGGCCAGTAGGTCTTTCAGTTGAGCACACCCTTCTAATTGCCTAGAGCTCCCAGAACTATCCAGCAGAGGGTCCAGAGTAACGTTAAAGTCTCCGCCCATTATCAGTTGGCCCTCTTCATGACCTCTTATTGTGTCCAATATATCCAAAAATAAAGCTTTTGGCCTTGATTCAGGGCATAGACATTTACCAATGTATAAAGCTGTTCTAAAATAACCATAACTAAAATAAGATATTGCCCCCCTTTATCTTTACAAATTTGTGGTAGGTCCCTAGAGATAACAATACCCACACCACAAGTTTTCTTCTTTAAATAATTGGATGCACATGCTGGAAATAGATACTATTGTGAGCAAGGTCAGAATTAACTTCCAAGGCATTTGATGCAGAAGTTTACACCTTGTGATGCTCAAAGTCCACCAATATTGCTGTGTTAAAAATGCAAAACTTAGAAAATATTGAATTAACTTCAATGGAGTCCTGTTTAAAAGGAATTGATCTACGGAATCAGCAGAGATTGGATGGCAACGGCGGTAATTGGGAACCAGTGCTGGGCAGACTTCTATGGTCTATGCCCTGATCATAACTGAATAGATATGGATGGGCTAGAGCATGGGCATAGACAGGGGGGGCGAGGGGGGGCATTGCCCCCCCAAACGATGACGCCTTAGTCTTCTTACCCAAAGTCGCAGTGGTGAACTGGCAGCCAGCAGTAAAACCAGCAAGCAGGCAGGCTCGACTCTGTCCTTCGCTTCCCTGCCCTCTCAGCGTCCCGTCCGCCCGCCCGAAAGGAAATGACATCAGAGGAAGGCGGGACGCAGAGAGGGCAGGGAAGCGAAGGACGGAGTCGAGCCTGCCTGATTGCTGCTATTACTACCGCCGCCCGCTCGTTCGCTGCTTCAACTTCGATACTAGAGAGTGGAGTGGATTGGAAGCGAGCCAGCCTATCTAGTCCACTGTAAGTAAATCTCTGTTTCCACTCCCCCGCACAGCCGTCACCGTTCACTCAAAACACAGCAAGCAAACCTGTGAGCTGCTGCCTGCATCCAGATTGTCGTTCTTTATTGTTGGTCCATCTTTAACAAGTCTAACACTGTTTTTGTTGGGTAGGCAGTGCCTTACAAGGTGGAGGAGAAAATAAATAACTGAATATCACTAAAACAAGGGAAGGGAGAGAGGAGAAATGCTGGACTTGAATGGAGGAGAGTGAAGACAGAGAAAGGAGATGCACAAGGATGGTGGGAGGGGAGAGAGTTGAAATGCTGGACATGCATGGAGAGGAGGGAAGAGAGAGGAAATGAGATGAACATGGATGGATGGGAGGGGGAGAGAAAAAATGCTGTACATGGATGGAGGGGAGGGAAGACAGAGGAGGGAAGCCGGCAGCGGTGCACACAGCAGGAGTACGGTCCCACACACATTTGTATTATGCTTTGCCAGGGAGGGGGAGGGAGAGAGTGATCAAGCAAGAGAACGAGAGGCAGAGAAGGAAAGGGAAGAGCATGTAAGTTCACGGTTCCTCCAGGCTGCCAGTAGGAGAGAGAAAGAGAGAGAGATGGGAGATGCTGCGAAGGGGGAGATGCTGGATAGAATGGGGAAGGGAATGGAAAGAAACAGGATGGGCAAGGGAGATAGGAGAATTGCTGGACAACAGGGATTGATGGAGGGGACAGGAGAGAGAGGGAATTTGCTGGAGATGGATGGAGGAGAAGGCAGGGGAGAATGGAGAATTGCTGGACATGGATGGATGGATGGAGAGGAGGGCAGGGGAGAGAATAGAAATCACCGGACATGGAGCAGAGGGCAGGGGAAGGAGAAGAATTGCTGGACATGGATGGATGGAGGGGAAAGGGGACAGAGGAAATTTGCTGGATATGGATGGATGGAGGGGAGGGCAGGGGAGAGAGGAGAATTGCTGGACATGGATGGATGGAGGGGAAAGGGGAGAGAGGAAATTTGCTGGATATGGATGGATGGAGGAGAGGGCAGGGGAGAATGGAGAGTTGCTGGAAATGGATGGGTGGAGGGGAGGGCAGGGGAGAGAGGAGAATTGCTGGATATGGGTGGATGGAGGAGAGGGCAGGGGAGAATGGAGAGTTGCTGGATGGATGGATGGAGGGGAGAGAAGTCAGGAAGGAGATGCACATGGATGGAGGGGAGGGAAGAGAGGAGAAATGCTGGACATGGATGGAGTGGAGGGCAGGGAAGAGAGGAGAAATGTTGGACAAGGATGGAGGGAAGGAAAGACAAAGGAAGGAGATGCACATGGATGGAAGGGAAGGGAGAGAGAAAAAATGCTGGACATGGATGGAGGGGAGGGAAGACAGGAAGTAGATGCGCATGGATGGAGGGGAGTGAGGAGAAATGCTGGGTATGGATGGAGGGGAAACTGCTGAGTTTAAGGGCTGGTTTGGAACACGTTGAGGGCATATACTGAAACTTGAGGAAGGATAGGGACAGGGCTACAGATGGTAGACAGGACGCATAAGGACTCAGGAGGATGGTGGACATGGTCAGAGAAAAAATATCAAATGGAAAAAAGACACTGCATAAAACAGAAGACACTGGGACCAAAGCGAAAAGAAAAACTAAATGATCAGACAATAAAGGTATAAAAAAGTATTTTATTCAGAATTTATTAATTGGAATATGTCAGCTTTTTGAAATGTGCATCTGTGATATTTTGCATGTAAGTTTCAATTTTTCTGGTATTCCTGCATGCTGAGTCTGACTTCTTGAGTTAACTTTCCAGTTCAGTATTTTGCCTTCATATTTTTTGATTTCTACTTCCTTGTGTCATGTCTGTTGTGTTATGTGTTTTTCATGTGTGATCAAGGTGCAGTATTCTGCTAGCGTGTAGTATTGGCAGCACTTTTTTTTTTTTTCACGAGGTAGTGTACTGGTGTTTTAGAGCCCGGTGTAATTATAGTGCTGCCTTTATACGCATAAGGTTGTAGCTTGTCCTGTCCTTGGAATTAGTGCGGTTATAGCTTAGTAAGGTTATGAATGTGTTTTTGCACAAGTTTGTGTATAGCATTTTGCAGTGGAGAGATTGTGTGTTGGCCTTACTGAGGTGGCACCAAAACATCAGAAATGGTGTGGAGCCTAAATCATGACACACTACCTCTTGAAGGATGTACATATAGAGCCTATGCATTTCTAAGGTCAACACTGGCATGGTATGGGAAAGGGGGTGGAAATACTACTGGAGAGGAAGAGGGAGTGCTGGGTAAGGTGGAAAGAAGGAAGGAAGGGAGAAAGAGCTGGCTTGATATCTCATACATATTCATTATGGTTATTCCCAAAAAAGCCAGCTCTTTTTCCCTTCCTTCCTTCCTTCTTTCCTTCCTTCCTTCATATTAGCATATTCAATTGCATATATATATATATATGCAAATGAATATGCTAATATGCTGCGCCCCATCCTTTGCCCCCCCCCCCCCCAAAATGAAACAGTCAAACTACGCCCATGGGCTGGAGTGTAAATTTTAAGGTGCTTCGATGTTAGCTTCAGAACTTTTAGTACAAGAAGAGTGTTGGGCAGACTTCTACGGTCTGTGCCCTGAGAAAGGCAAGGACAAATCAAACTCTGGTATACATATAAAGTATCACATACCATGTAAAATGAGTTTATCTTGTTGGGCAGACTGGATGGATCATTCAGGTCTTTATCTGCCGTCATTTACTATGTTACTATTTTACTATTCTGCTTATTTTCGAAGGAGAAGGGCGTCCATCTTCCGACACAAATCGGGAGATGGCCGGCCTTCTCCTAAAGCCGGCCAAATCAGTATAATCGAAAGCCGATTTTGGACAGCTTCAACTGCTTTCTGTCGCAGGGACAGCCAAAGTTCAAGGGGGCGTGTCGGCTGTGTACCGAAGGTGGGATGGGGGCATGGTTAATATATGGCCGTCCTCGGCCGATAATGGAAAAAAGAAGGCCGGCCCTGATGAGCATTTGGCCGACTTTACTTGGTCCCTTTTTGTTCACGACCAAGCCTTGAAAAGGTGCCTGAACTGACCAGATGACCACCGGACGGAATCGGGGATCACCTCCCCTTACTCCCCCAGTGGTCACCAACCCCCTTCCACCCAAAAAAAAAAATTAAAAAACATTTTTTTGCCAGCCTCTATGCCAGCCTCAAATGCCATACCCAGTTCCATCACAGCACTATGCAGGTCCCTGGAGCAGTTTTTAGTGGGTACTGCAGTGCACTTCAGGCAGGCGGACCCAGGCCCATCCTCCCCCCTACATGTTACACTTGTGGTGGTAAACAGGAGCCCTCCAAATCCCACCCGAAACCCACTGTACCCACATCTAGGTGCCCCCTGTTACCCTTTAAGGGCTGTGGAGTGGTGTACAGTTGTGGGGAATGGGTTTGGGGGGGCTCAGCACACAAGGTAAGGGAGTTATGCACCTGGGATCAATTTGTGAAGTCCACTGCAGTGCCCCCTAGGGTGCCCGGTTGGTGTCCTAGCATGTGAGGGGGACCAGTGCACTACAAATGCTGGCTCCTCCCATGACCAAATGGCTTGGATTTGGCCTGTTTTGAGATGGCCACGATTAGTTTCCATTATTGGCGAAAACCTATGTCGGCCATCTCTAAGGGAGGCTCAAATCTTGAGATTTGGCTGTCCCTGACCGTATTATCGAAATGAAATATGGCCACCCATTTTGTTTCGATAATACGGTCGGGTACGCCTCTTTAAGGGGTCATCATTAGAGATGGGCGCCCCCGTTCGATTATGCCCCTCCACGTCTCACAATAGCAAAGGAGTCACTTCCATTTTTGCTCTCTGGCCAGCCAGCTTGGCAAATGGAGGGTGTGAAGTGGGGAGGAGAAAGAGTCTGAAAGGGAGGTGAAAAAATTGGAGAAATGAAGGAGAGCACTGTGAGCATGTGAGGTTTCCTCCCTAGGTCATCTCTGACCAAGGACTTTCAGCTGCCCAGTATTCGTCCAGTTTTCTTAAAGAGAGATTGATGGTTAATAGGACCACGAAATTGACAATTTAAGTGGTAGCAATCTACTGGGCTACCTCAAGTCATCTGATCTCTTATTTCATAACCTCTCTCCCAAACTTTAGACAAGCCCCCATTTCTAATTTCTCATCTATTTGGTCAACTCTCCTTAGTGGTAGCAACAACAGTGAGATTTAGTTAAGCTTGGGTCTGTAAATTCCAGTCTTTGTACAATATTCCTCCCCTTCTTCCTATGTTAATTTTCTAGAAAAAGAGCATAATTTGAGGAAGGCAGTGCCACTCTTGGACTTGTGAGCACTTGCAGAACTCATAAGTTCATGTCACGTCTGTGGCTGTGACCCCTCTCAGACTCACCTTATTTCCGGCGGTCAGCTTCTGAGGTGGCTTCTGTCTGTTCTTTGTGAGTTAGTTCTGTCTCTGTCTCTGTGTGCTGGCTGCACTGGATTGTCTGTGTGCTGTTTCCCATTCCAGACCAACCCAGTTCGGTCCGGATCTTCTGGCCTGCCAGAGCTGCTTGTTTTGTTTGAACCTGCACAGCACCCATAGTTGCCTGGTGATTGCTGCATCTGAGCCTCAGCTGCTGCTGGGCTTATTAGCCATTTTGAAACTCTCTGCTTTGCCACTGCATCGCCTAAGGCCCTGGTATGTTGGGGTGCTGGTGCACTTCTGCCTAGTCCAGTTATAGTGTGTAATTCTTGCCTGATTCTAGTTTAGTCTTTGTGTAGCTTTGTGTTCTGTATTGCTTGTTTCCCAGTCTTGTTTCTTGTTTGTATGTCTTTGTCTAGTTCTTGGTTGCCTGTGTTTCTTGTTCAGTGGCTGCCTGGCAGCTTTTAGTCCTGTCCCTTATCTATCAGTGTTTGTACCCTGTTTCAGTGGCTGCTTGCAGCTTTCAGTTCTGTCCCTTGTCTGTCTGAGAGTCCTAGTCTAGTATTCTGCCTAGCCTCTCTGTGTGTTCTAGTCCCTGTGTGTATCCTGCTGGTATCCAGTCCCTGCCCTTTCCTGCAAAGCCCTGCCGGCCGCCTGCACCCAGGGGCTCAACTCCTGGGGAAAAGCGGCTAAGTGCAGGTGAAGACTAGGGTTCCTGCTCTGTCTGTTCCAGCTTGTTTGCCTCTGCTGCAACCCCAGTCCGGGGTTCTAGTCCTGTTCTGCCCTGTCCCTGGTTTGAGGGTGGTTTTGCTTGCCGCTGCTGCTCCTCGGCAGTGGTCCAAGGGCTCACAAACCCAGTTTCCAGCTTTGGAAAACGTGACAGTTCAAATGTCCACTTGGAGATGCAGGAAGGTATATGCACTAGATCAGCCCAGTTCTTGGGATGCATCTAGTCTCATTAAGTTTTCAGGATATCCACAATGAATATGCATTAGATAGATTTGCATGCAATTGAGGCAGTGCATGCAAATCTATCTCATGTATATTCATGGTGGATATCCTGAAAACCCAATGGGACTAGGTGTGCCCAAGGACTGGGTTGGGAATGGCTACAATTGATGAATGCAGACCTGGTCAAGAGCAAACAGGAATCATCCAAAAAGACTAAGAGCACTAGTATGGAAACATTTATATATTTACCAAAGACAAGGACTTGACATGACCATGCTTCAGTAGATGCCTGCATCAGGGGGTGACAAAACACAGAAGTAAAACCTTGCAGAATCTAAATCTATCTGGATCTTAAGGTTACCCTGACTGTGCAAAATAAACCACTGTACTGACTGGTACTGCTTAACTGGATGCTACTCGGAGCTCACAAAGTAAAATTCTCAAACCTGGCTAATGTAGCAGCACCCTTGATATAGGCATCTGTCAAAACATAATTGTGTCAGGTCTTTTTCTTTGATGAATAAATCATTTTTCTTACAATACTGATGGTCTTTGCGTTCTTTGGTTGCTTCATGGTCCTATATTTATTTTCTCACCCTTGATATGATCATAGAATTATGGAAAACTGTGGGCCCTTGTAATGAAAGGGAGAAGGTCTGACCTAAAAAGTTTGTATATTCAAGGTAAATGTAAATGAAACCTCATAACACTGTAGCTGGAGGTTTCCATAGAGCTGTAAGTCTAAGTCAAAGTCTAAGTCAAAGAGACACACTTTAAGAAAAAAAAATGAGGTACACTTGATCTAGAAATTCCTCTCCCCTGACAGTTTCAGGTATTATGGACATTTTTAGCAAAGCTAGACCAAGGTTCAGAACCTGTTTATTTTTTTCTGTGAGACTTTTAGAAACAGAAAAAATATCTACTGTACCTAAATATGATACCTGCAAGCCTGAGAGCTACTGAAGCGGTGTACATTCAGCTTCAGAATATGTTCCTGGAGGGCTCACAATTACAAAATAAAATAGTAGGATTTAAACTTGGGTCCCCTGGTTTAAAGTCCACTGTACTAACCACTAGGCTGCCTCTCTGCCCTGCAGGGATATCTATTTGACCAGTCTTCTAAGAATGTTGCAGACAACCTTGTCTCTCTTTTTTTGCCATTCATATGTTGGATGTTCCAGTTTGTATGATAGCTGCTAATGCTGGGCATCCTCAGCACACAGATGTCTATGTGAGATGGCCATCTATTTGTTCTATAACAGTGCACATAAATTGTAGAAATATTCCTGATCCACCCATGACCCTTCATGGCCGTGCCCTCTTTTATGCACTTAAAATTTACATGCAGTTCTCTGCAACTAAAACTACATGCATATATTTCAATTGATGCCAATTATTGCCAGCTAATTGGCTTGTTCATCAACTAAACTGCATGTGCAAATTGGTTGTGCGCCACAATTTGCACATGCAATTTTAAGCGCCATTTATAGAATTTCAGGGCAAGCATCAGTGATTAGGGATTCTTCTCTGTGCCACTGGAGTTACAATGCTCCAAAAAGGTTACCATATTGCCTGAAATTTTAGTCTACAAGGCGAGGCCATCTCCAATATCTTGCAGCATTCCATGGTGAGCACCAAAATTATTTGTGTCCACTACTAATGTTCTGTGGGTGAATCCTTGGACGGAGCAAAACAGCAAAAGTAGAGGCTGTTTTGCTTTGACTTTCCGTGGAGGCTTCTCATGTTTTCTTGGATTTGAATCCTTGGACAACCATAAAATCAAGTCCATTTCAAAAAAGTGGTGACCCCTTTCATGAACAGTAAGGGCGCTGAAGCATTATCAAACTGCAGATCAGGCATGGTCCACAACATTACTGACCAAATTGTCAATACAAAAGTTAACAAACACTGCTAAAAAGGCTGTATCAATGCACACTTACAAAACATATGACCCACCCAAGTTTGTTCCAGTTTATTAAAGCTTAAACAGGACATCACGCAATCTTCATCCATTCTGACCCTCCACTTATACCTCATACGATCACTATGCAACTTTGTATTTGTTATCCACCGACTGGGCAAACGCCTTTGACCGTACTATGTAAGCCACATTGAGCCTGCAAATAGGTGGGAAAATGTGGGGTACAAATGCAACAAATAAATAAAGAGGGCGTGTGGTCCTTAAGATGCTGATGATGGAAAGTCAAAGGGACTTGGTTGTGAGCCCAAGGTGAATGCAATGGAAAGTGTCTTATGAATTTCTGAGGTGAGAGTGGAAGGGTCCAAGGAGGCCACATAGTGCTGAAGCTGCATGTAGGCAAACACCTTTCGACATGAAACATGAAACTTCATGCAAAATGTTTCAAAGGCTTTCAGTTTTCCATCATCAGTTAACACCTGATGTAAATACTAAAGAACCGTGGAGGAGCATAATCGAAAGGGACGCCCAAGTTTTCCTGAGGACGTCCTCGCAGGACGTCCTGGCGAAGGGCGGGGAAACCCGTATTATTGAAACAAGATTAGTGTCCATCTTTCATTTCGATAATACGATCGGGGACGCCCGAATCTTGACATTTAGGTCATCCCTAGAGATGGTCATCCTTAGACTTGGCCATTTCTGATTTTCGGTGATAATGGAAACTAAGGATGCCCATCTCAGAAACAACCAAATGCAATCCCTTTGGTCGTGGGAGGAGCCAACATTCGTAGTGCACTGGTCCCCCTCACATGCCAGGACACCAACCAGGCACCCTAGGGGGCACTGTAGTGGACTTCATAAAAAGCTCCCAGGTACATAGCTCCCTTACCTTGTGTGCTGAGCCCCCCAACCCCCCCAAAAAACCCCCACTATCTCCAACTGTACACCACTACAATAGCCCTTACAGGTGAAGGGGGGCACTTAGAGGTGGGTACAGTGGGTTTCTGGTGGGTTTTGGAGGGCTCACATTTACCACCACAAACGTAACAGGTAGGGGGAATGGGCCTGGATCCACCTGCCTGAAGTGCACTGCACCCACTAAAACTGCTCCAGGGACCTGCATACTGCTGCAATGGACCTGAGTATAACAATTGAGGCTGGCATAGAGGCTGGCACAAAATAGTTTTAAAGTTGTTTTTGAGGGTGGGAGGGGGTTAGTGACCACTGGGGGAGTAAGGGGAGGTCATCCCTGATTCCCTCCAGTAGTCATCTGGTCAGTTCGGACACCTTTTTGTGACTTGGTCGTAAGAAAAACTGGACCAGGTAGAGTCGTCCAAATGCTCATCAGGGAAGCCCTTTTTTTCCATTATAGGTCGAAGGACGCCCATGTGTTAGGCACGCCCAAGTCCCGCCTTCGCTACACCTCCGATACGCCCCCGGGAACTTTGATCATCCCCACGACGGAAAGCAGTTGGGGATGCCCAAAATCGGCTTTCGATTATACCAATTTGGGTGACCCTGTGAGAAGTACGCCCATCTTCCGATTTGTGTCGAAAGATGGGCGTCCTTCACTTTTGAAAAGATGGTTTCCCAAGATAGGAAAGAGGGCAAATCAAACCCTGTAGAAAGGCCCTATTGTTTCAAGGGGACAGTAGAGGAGTCACCAAAGTGTCAATGTGATGAAATCTGCGGATCCACTTCCAAGCCAATCACAGTGGTTTGTATAAAATATAGTCTGTAGTGATGGTGGGGAGATGTTTAGTGGACCGTATGAAAATAAAAACTGAAATGGATCTTAGACAATATTGATAGTTTCAAGGGAGTACAGGAGAAGTATGAGGCATAACAACATAGGAACATAAGAATAGCCATACTGGGTCGGACCAATGGTCTATCTAGCCCAGTATCCTGCTTTCAGCAGTGGCCCATCCAGGTCAAAAGTACCTGGAAGAAACCCAATTAGTAGTACCACTCCATGCTACCAATCCCAGGACAAGCAGTGGCTTCTCCTATGTCCATCTCAATAACAGACTACAGACTTTTCCTCCAGAAACTTGTCCAAACGTTTTTTAAACCCAGATACGCTGCCATTACCACATCCTCTGGCAACAAATTCCAGAGCTTAACTATTCTTTGAGTGAAAAAATATTTCCTCCTATTTGTTTTAAAGTATTTCCATGCAATTTCATTGTGTATCCCCTGGTCTTTGTACTTTTTGGATGAGTGAAAAATTGATTCACCTACATCGTTCCACACCACTCAGGATTTTGAAGACCTCAATCATATCCCCCCTCAGCTGTCTCTTTTCCAAGCTAAAGAGCCCTAACCTCTTTAGCCTTCCCTCATATGGTAGCAGTTCCATCCCCTCTATCATTCTGGTTGCTCTTCTTTGAACCTTTTCTAATTCCACTATATCTTTTTTGAGACACAGCGACCAGAATTAAACACAATACTCAAGGTGAAGTCGCACCATAGAGCAATACAGAGACATTATAATATTTTTGGTCTTATTTTGCATCCCTCTCCTAATAATTTCAAATATCCTGTTGGACACCGCCACACACTGGGCAGAAGATTTGAATGTGTTCTCTACAATGACACCTAGGTCTTTTTCTTGAGTGCTGACTCCTAAAGTGGATTATAGCATCAGATAACTATGATTCAGATTATTCTTCCCAATGCATTTGTCTTCATTAAATTTCATCTGCCATTTGGATGCCCAGCCTTCCAGTTTCCTATGGTCTGCCAACAATTTTTCACAATCCACATGAGTTTTCACAACTTTGAATAGTTTTGTGTCAACTGCAAATGTAATCACCTCACTCGTCATTCTGATTTCCAGATCATTTATAAATATATTAAATACCACTGGTCCCAGTACAGATCCCTGCGGCACTTCCCTATTCACCCTCCTCCATTGAGAAAAATGGCCATTTAACCCTGCCCTCTGTTTTCTGTCCAATAACATTACCTCATATCCCATGAATCCTTAATTCTCTCAGGAGTCTCTCATGAGGAACTTTATCAAAAGCTTTCTGAAAATCTAGATACATTACATCAATCAGCTCACCTTTATCAACATGTTTATACACATCTTCAAAGAAATGAAGCAAATTGGTGAGGCAAGACCTCCCTTGGCTGAATGCATGATGACTCTGTCTCATTCAACTATGTTTGTCTACATGTTCTGTAATTTTATTCTTCATAATAGTTATACACTCTTTTGCCTGGAACTGAAGTGAACCTTACCAGTCTGTAATTTCCCAGATCACCTCTGGAACCCTTTTTAAAAGTCAGCGTCACATTGGCCACCCTCCAGTCTTCAGTTACTATGGACAATTTTAATGACAGGCTACAGATCACTAGCAGCATCAATATGCCTCATGTTTCAACTCAAAGTCATATAGTAGAGATTCAACAGCCCAAGACCTCCTTTATCTATCACTAGCATAGAAAGATGAGGTTGTTTCCCTTGCCACAAATGTTTGTGGCATTTTATGCAGAGATTTTTCATCTTTGACTCTTAAGATACAATGGTAATATTTGAAAAACCTAAAAGTAGCATGGTATAATCAACATATTAAAGAGACTAACCTTCCCATCAATGAAAGACGTATGCCTGCCACAACTGTAACTTGGACTTTGTGTTTGACAATAGTGGAGTAACATTAAGAGAATATAAGATAGAGGAGTCAGAGGGAATAAGAACTCCTAAATCTTAAAGATGACCCTCATCCAACTTTAAGGGAAAAGACACCACCCGATCATCACAAACTGAGGGAAGGTTTGGAAGAGCCAGAGATTTATCCAAATTTAGGGTGAACACAGACAGGAAAACATATTCTCTATAAACAAAATTGCCAATGGAAGCGGCTGCTGTGGCTGAGTGTGGATTAGCAGTAGGTCATCTGCAAAAGACAAATTTTTTAAGACAGTGCGACCCACCTAAAGGCCTACAACCTCCTCTTCCTCCCACAAGAAGGTTCATAGTACAGGCTGTAAGATAAGGACAAATAAGAGAGGGGAAAGGATTCCATTTGGATACCATTCACCAGCAAAGAAGCTTGAGAGTGTGCATACAAAGTTCTAATCACCTGTAAAAACCATCCCGTGATTCCCATGTGGGACAAAGTGTGGAAAAGGAGAGGCCAACTGACTTTGTCAAAAGCCTTATCAGCATCTAAGCTAACCAATAAGGATGGGATGTCATACTTCCTAATATGTGTCAAGGCCAACAGAACCTTTTGGACATTAGGGACAGACTGTCAGCCTGGTACAAAGTCTGACTGATCTCCTCCAATCTCAGATGGTAAATGGCTGGATAATCTGTCCAGCAAAATAGGGGAAAGCAAGTTCACATTTACATTTATCAAAGAAATAGGGTGGCAAGAATCAAGATTCTCTCCCGGCCTTCCCAGCTTCAATAGCAGGGTGATCAGGGCCTCATTGGCATATTGAGGTAGTTCTCCTTTGGTTATTACTACACTAAAATAAGCCAATATTTATTTATATATTTATTTGCAAAACTTACATACTGCAATATCTACCATTCTATGCAGTGTACAAGCTAATATACAAATTAGCAATAAAAACATATAAAACACAATAATCATCATTAACAAAACATTGTTTCATATTTAGTTTTTCCAGTAATTCGATAGCCAGATACTGTTACTAGTCCCATTCCTGATTTTAACTGGCAATGAAAGCACACTGAAAAAGATATTAAAGATCTGATCATTCTCAAAGAATCTGGCAATTTGTTCCAGAGTGTTGGTCCCATAATATAAAAAACAGCATTTCTATGTTGCTCAAGACATACTACTCGAAACAAGGGAATATCAAACAAGTTGGAATAGGCAAATCTAAGAGATCTAGCTGGCTGATATAAATGTAACCCTCCTGAAATAATAGGTGACACAGATTCAGTTACAACTTTGAAAACTAACAATAGTTTATACTGTATATGATACTCTATCAGAAGCCAATTCTGGAGAAAAATAACTTATGCCAAACATAATTCAAGCCATGGCACTCTAAGCCACTTGGAGAGCTCTTAATGATTTTTTAGATATACCCACTAATAGACTGTTACAATAATCAAAAGATGGTATAACAATGCTTTGTAGAACTAGTCTAAATTCTCAGTGGAAAGAAAATCTCTTAAACACCTAATCAATTTAACTTCATAAATATTGTACTTACTAATTTCTTAACCTGATCTCTCATACATAAAGTAAATCATTCATAAAACCCAATGTACACATCTTCTGTACTAGTTTAATCTCTAACCCATCAAGAACAAAAGATTCAGGCATATCTATAGTTGGAGAACCAGCCATCACCATTACTTGCATTTTAGCCATATTCAATTTTAAATGATTCCCTCTTAACCAACATTTAATGGCTGTCATAATTCATTGATACCATCAACAATAGAGCTCTCAATCTGAAAATAACCTGAATGTCATCAATAGATTCTATATTGCAAACCAAGACCGCCTAGTAATTTACACAAAGGACGTAAATAAATATTAATTAAGGTGGCTGATAATTCATATCAATCTCAAAAAAAGTAGACCATTCCTGGTTTACAACCACACAAAATTCCCTGGTCGACATGAAAGATAATAAATAGAAATAAATCAAAACATAGAAAAGAAAATAAGATGATACCTTTTTTATTGGACACCTTTTGATTAGCTTTCAAAGGTAACCCTTCTTCTTCAGATCGGAAATAAGCAAAAGTTGAGAAATATCAGAATATAAAGTGAAACATAGAAACATTCCAATGATAGTCTCACAGGAAAAGGGAGGTGTAGGTTAGGTGAGAAACATGGAGAGCTGGGTGGATGAGAGACAGAGAGAGATGTATGTCAGATAAGAGAGTGAGAAAGCAGTAGAATGTTTTGGTTTATAGTAGGATTGAAAGCCTAGATCTTTGTTAGGGCCTGTCTAGTGGCTGTCAAAATATTTTATCATTAAGTTAGTCCAATAAAAAAGGTATCATCTTATTTTTTCTCTGTTTTGATTTATTTCTATAAAAGTGGACTAACACGGCTACCACCACTTTACAACAAGAAAGACTGTAACACTGTCTCACTAATACCAATTTCACTCAGTCTCTGTAAAAGTATAGAATGATTCACTGTATCAAATGCTGAAGATATAACACATCCCTTTGTCAAAACCTGTATGAATAATATCTAGCATGGAAATTAACAATGTCTCGGTATAGTGTTGGATCCTAAATCCAAATTCATAGCCATCTAGAAGATGATGGGTCTCTAGTAAATCATTTAATTGTTCTAATACTGTGTTTTCAATCAATTTACCAACAAAAGGCAAGGCTGAGATAGGTATATAATTCCCTACAGATGAAGGGTCCAGTTTGGCATTTTTCAACAATGGTCTCACAGCAGCACTTTGCCTGGTTTAAACTTAACTGGCCAGTACTGAGTATTGACTTGGTGGGTTAAGTTTAAATTGGCCAAAAATAAACCGGATATTCAATGCTGGTGACCAGAAATGGCTCAACATTGAATATCCGGTCTCATCGCCGACAGCAGGAATTAGCCAGGCTGCCTCCCATGGTCTGAATATTGGTCCTAAGTTAATAACTTCCACCCTTAGGGTATCAAAATGTTATATTCTGTTAAAGGGTTTAGATAACCATTTTTGCTAGGCGCTTTTTTACTAAGCTGTGTTAAACGCTAGCTCATGCTTAGTACAGCAAAAATGCCTAACGCAGGATGCACTAAAGTGTTCCATGTAGTTTTGGCATTTGTGCATGCTACACACATGCTAATTATTTTTTTGTAATTTTATTGGGAGGGGATATGTCGAGGATAGAAAATGGCCATGGATGTGCTAAATCAGCTAGCACATCTACTTACTGCTGTGCTAACTAGCTGGCGTGTCCATAATGCAGAAGTCTTTAGCATCACCTAAATAGGAGGGGGAAAGTGCTCCCTTGGTAATATTTTTAATAGCCATGTGCCAATACTAACATTAGCACATGGCCTAAAATGATACACATTTAAAAAAAAACCTTTTTGACAGCTGCTAGAAATGGGCTTAGCGTGGGGAAAGACCTACACAAGAGTGAGGTAAGCCCATTTCTTAGCACTGCTTAGTAAATGGGCCACTTAGGTAAATAATTATCTAGAATTACCCAGACAGCTGTATAACTAAATATCCAGCGGGTAGATTCAGGCCTGTTATTTGAATGGCTAGTGAACATCATGCTAACCAGCTAACCTTAAAAGTTTGCCTAGGGATCACATCCAATATGACCCATTTTATACCTGGTTAAATTTGGACAACTTGCGATTTAATCATAAACATACAGTAAGGGGCCCTTTAACTAAAGTTTAGTGTGCACTAATGGACATTAGGAGGCGCTAAATGCTGCATGTCCTGTATTATACCTATGAGCCATGTGGAGCTTAGCACCTGCTAATGTTGGTTAGTAAATACTAAGCTTTAGTAAAGGGGCCCCTAAGTGAGCAAAAGGACCACATTTTAAATGGGTGGATTTACCAACCATATATCTAATTTTTGCTGGGTTTTCTTTTGAATACTATCCCTTATTATTCAAGCATTTGTAAACCTAGCTGTACAATTAGCTTAAAATTTGGAAATCTGGATTGAAGTTGCTGTACTAGACCAGCAGAATATCTGCTTTGTGGATGCTGCCGACATTACTGATCAACTGTGACAGGAAAGAGTGCTTGCTGCACCGTCAGATCTGTAATATTCTATCAACTATACACTACTACTTTAGACAAAAGTGATTAGATGCCAATGCATAAAAACCTCATGCCATGAAATGTCTTCTTTTATGCCCATTTCCCCTACAAATTCTAAAATTGTATTGGAGACCACATCGTGTTTGAAGTATGGATACTTGTTAGTTCCTCTGCAAGCAAAGCATACCTAAAAGGTTATTGATTTGGTTCTGAAGGACACAATGTTTATTGTGTGGGAAACTGTTGCTGGGTACAAGCATGAGAAATTAATGATGGCTTTGTAAGTGTCCATGCTGTGGCGCTGAACCAGTGGGGCAACTGTCGATCTATATGATAATGTATCCACACACTTCATAAAATCAGTGAGGTGAAAAAGCATTGATTTTCTTCAGCTACACAGAATGTCAGACAGACAGAATCAGAAGTTTATGAAGTTAACACCTCTCTGCTTGTCTAATCATCATTTTAAAGGTATATGAATATTTTATGCACACATGGCATATTAAATTTCATTTTCACAAAGGCTATAATGGATAGAATGACAACACACTACAGCACTTTTTATCAGCTTGAAATTGGTTTTCAGGCTATCATTACATCTGTAGTGGTCATAAAGAACTTTTCAATTCTTAATTGCTATAGTAATGCAATTATCTGCATATGATACAAGCTTTTCCCCAATGAACTACTATACAAATATTTCAGTATTAAACAGTGACTACTAAAACAGAGAAACCATCTACGCAATGCTGCCATGCTGATAATATCCTGATTCATTTATTTATAGGCATTGGCTTAATGCATTCCCCAGAAATCTAATAACACAGATTCCTAGTTTAGCATACAACAAAGTGGGATATATTATAGGATGTCATTAACTTACATGCTAGGGGGAAATCAAAGCCCACAGGCAGCTTGCAGATCTCAGGGTCCAACCTGTAAACTTATGAACTGATATTCAAAAGCTCTTATCCATATAGTGGCAATCATTATACAGATAAGTACCTGTGAGGAAGTGGCTAGTTCTCCTTAAGACACATCCTCCCCAGACCACCTTAACTAAGCTAGGATGAGGAAGCTTAGGCAGGTGCTATGCCAAGATCTGAGTCTGGGAAAGTCAGGAAGGCCTGGGAGGAGCTAGTGAGGGATGCCTCCAAAAAGCTGAGGGATACCTCCAAGTATTCCATAGCCTATAAAGGGGGACTGAACTTTGTTTGTGTTTGCATTACTATCCTGAACAAGGGCTTTTGTTTGTTCTTTAAACTGCTTCATTGTTTGTTTACAGGCCTCCAAAAAGCCAGGGCTTGAGCACTTGCCCACAGTATCACAGTGTTTCATCAGGGCCACTGAGAATCCTTACAGTGCACTGGCAGTATCTAGATAAGGCTGGCAAGGTTATAAGTGTTCTACCTAATGCAACAGATAGCAGTATTCAGTCACCTTGCAGCTCCGCTGTCCCCACTTAAACCACATAGCTGAGTGGATAGTGGCTGAATATTGACACTATCCATGGAGCCAGCGGCAGTCACCATTGTCCACCTATATTCAGTGCTATTTTATATCCAGATAGCAGTTCTGAATAAATTAATATATTTAAATGTTGCTGCATTTAAATATTAACCTATTATTTTCTAAAGTAAACTCCCTAGGAAATTTCCCTTTAAAAATGTGGTACCAGAAGGAACCAGAGTACAAAACTACCTGAGGACTTTTCACCTGTATTTCAGAGATGTAAAGAATGCACAGTGATTTTAAATACAAACCCTGAGCATACTTTACCTCCTCTGCATTCTCTCAGCCCCTTTTTTCCATGGACACTTTCCATAGATATTTGATGTTACTGCGGGTAACATCAAAATTATTATGCAAAAATCAAAATGCAGTTATTGAATGATAACATTGTATAAACTATGCTAAAGATATGCAAACATATAATGGGTCCAAAATTCAAGATTCATGCTCAGGGGTCCTTTTACTAAAGGGTGCTAAGCATTTAGGACCAAATTCTATATTAACCCCCACATTCTATAAATAGTGCTTAAAATTTTGTTTGCAAATGTAGGCGCACACCCAATTTGTGTGTGCAATTTAGTTGATTAATGAGCCAATTAGGGTCAATAATGGATGCTTGTAATCAATTATTGGTACTATTTGGCCTTAATTGAAATTAACATGTATATTTTTAGTCTCGTGAATCTGAAAAAGTAGCACAGCCATGGGAGGGTCATGGGTGGCTCAAGGGCAGTGGAGAAGTAGCCTAGTGGTTTGTGCAGCGGACTTTGATCCTGGGGAATTGACTTCAATTCCCACTGCTGCTCTTTGTGACTCTGGGCAAGTCACTTAACCCTCCATTGCCCGAGGTATAAATAAGTACCTGTATATAAATATGCAAACCACTTTGAATGTAGTTGCAACAACCACAGAAAGGCAGTATATCAAGTCCCATTTCCCTTTCCCTTCCCCCTTCCCAGAATGTATACGCACTGTTACAAAATAAGGGGGATCTACATCTAATTTAGATGCTAGGATTTACACCATGTAAACTAGCCACACAGACATCCCAGCAGAGCAGTGGGGCACCCTAGGGGGCACTGCAGTAGACTTCACATCAAAGGTCCCAGGTACACATCCCTTCATTACCCCCTTAAATTGTATGAGGGGCCCTCCAAAACCCACCAAAAACTTACTTTACCGAACTGTACACCACTACAATAACTCTTATGCCTGAAGGTAATCTAATGTGGGTACAGTAGGATTTTGGTGGGTTTTGGAGGACTCACACACTTTCCACAAGTGTAATAGTTACAGTGGGATATGGGCCTAGGTCCCCTTTTCTATAGTCCACTGCACCAACCACTAGGCTACTCCAGGGACCTACTTGCTGATAGCGCTGGCCATAACATCTGAAGTTGTCATAGAGGCTGGTATGTACTGTTTCTTTTACATCTTTGGGGAGTGGGAGGGGGGGGGTCAGTGACCACTGGGGGAGTAAGAGGGAGTCATGCCTTAATCCTTCCAGTGATCACCTTGTCATTTAGGGCACCTTTTGTGACTTAGGTGTGATTGAAACAGGTCTAGACCAAAACATCCAAGTTTTTGGAACGCCGAAATCCTGTCTCCAACACACCCCATTGTGATTTGGACGCAACCCCCCTTGTGATTTGGACGCACTGAAGAGAATAACATCTCCATCCAAGTTTTGAAAATCATGATTTAGATGTTTATTAGAGAAAAACATCCAAATGCCACTTTATGCCATTCTGAGACATGTTTCTCTTTTGAAAATGAGCCCCTTAGACTCCTAAATTTGGATTAAAATAGGACAGAAGTTTAGGAGCCTAACAAGTGCCTAAACTTAGGAGCTCAGCTTTTTTTTTTTAATATTGGGCCCACCATCTTTACCATGTATCTCTGCACAATACATACCACACTACTTAACCTTGAAGTCTTTTAACACACCTTGTTTATTTAAACCTGACCCTTGATTTAATCACAGCAAATTCAACTCAACATCTGATTAGGCATGATTTTAATGCTTCTAAAAGTAAACCTTCAGATATGACATTCAGGTAAAACTTGATTGTTCTCTCTTGCAAATGCTGAAAATGTCTCACTTTTGGCTTGCAGAAGATGTATATTACAACAATCAGACGTGTATTATTGTGTTGTAGCAGGCATTGTTCTTCCAAGGTATGAATTATAGGAAGCTACTTTCTAAAGTTAGGAAGTTTAGTTTATAAAGTTCTCATGTGGGTAAATGCCATGTTTACCTGTGGAAATAAAAAGTCTGAAATTGTCCCCTGTGAATGCATGTGTAAATATATACACTGTGTAACAGCATGCATGATTTTACTCTGTATGCAGGAAGTTTCATTTTGAAATTCCCCTAAGTATTTTACCCTTTCTTTGAACCTGCATTCCCTCTTCTTCCTTCAGATTTTCAAAGGGAAGCTCTCTAGTGAGTTTCTCTTTGAAAATCTAATTGCAGGTCCCTGGCTGAAAAATACCTGTGGGCCTGCAAACCCCTGAGGAGTCTGACAGTTATTCCCTTTAATATATCTGCAAGAGATCTACAGTACGTAAATATATTGTTATCATTGAGATTCAGTGTTCAGCAATGAGTAGTGGTAACCCATGTGATTCCTGGAAGTTTATGCACTACATCATTACACAATATTTATGCTGATCAACAGAAAAGTTTATAATTGTGTGTTTTTCTCCAGGACCAATGCACTTATCAGAACTCTACAGTACAGAACAAAGCATACCTTCAGTTCATGCCTTGGTAGGTTGGCTTAGTCTCTCCTGTGTACTGAAAGATTTATGTGCAAAATATTTTTTGTACAATTTTAAGTATTGACTAATTATTAGCATCTAATTAGGCAAAGAATGCAACATTCAGAAAGAAATAACATTTTCAGTTATAAACTGATCCACAAAAAATTCTGCATTAAGACAAAATATGAAATATCATTAA
This sequence comes from Microcaecilia unicolor, assembly GCF_901765095.1. Taxonomy (NCBI): domain Eukaryota; kingdom Metazoa; phylum Chordata; class Amphibia; order Gymnophiona; family Siphonopidae; genus Microcaecilia; species Microcaecilia unicolor. Next base: position 135,237,976 of record NC_044038.1, read on the forward strand.
TCTAACAGTTTTCCTAGAAAATCTCTGTAAATGTGAACAGGAATTCATACAAAAATTGCAATCCTAGTGTGTACTTTTCAGTTACAGTAATCACAAAAAGGTGTGCTCCTTTACCACATACTGAACATAATTGTATTTCTGATACCGTAAACCAGAACTCTATTTTCTCATGGGGAAAAAAATGTTTGCAGTCAGTGCCTTTATGCTATGGTAATTAGTTGGTTAATCAGCTTAGTTTTCTTTTTATATATGTTTTATGTTTGTTTTTTGTTTACTGTTAGTCTTTGTAATGTTGATTGTATGTATATTTTTACTAATTATGTAAGTTTTCTTGTAACCCACCCAGAACTATGAATGGTGCGGGATATAAATATGTTAAATAAAAGTAAATAAATAAACAGCAGCCACTGGTATAATCTGTACTATCTGCTAAACCCAGATTTAGCTTCCATATGGAAATAAAGATCTGCTCTATGGAAATTAAAGCAGAAAATAAAGTCCTATTGGGAAAAGTTTTCAGGAGACCTTAGAGAGTCCCTAGTGTGCAATTTTGGGGAAAAAGAACTATAGACTTTTAAGGTACATCTACAATTCATAGTTTAGCACACTTTCTTTCAAAAGGTAGTCCATTAGCTAGTAAAAAATCTGAATGCTATTTTAAATGTCATACAATAAACTAAATGAGTCAACATTCAAAGTGATTTAACCAAGTAGTTAAATTGTGCTGCCCAGCCCTAGAGCAGATATTCAGCAGCGTTTAACCGGACAGTGCTATGGCCACTTTGGCCCACTCTTGTTAGTGCTGGGTTGAGCCAGGAGTTCTCTGGACACTGTGGATATTCAGTGCCAGTATCCAAATAGATAACCACAGACAAAGCAGAGACGACCAAGAAATTGTACACAAAAACATTTATTATAAAAGGTGCCCAACATGGCCACATTTCACCTTCAAAAAGGCTGCATCAGGGGCAAAACTGTCAATTAGGGCCCATAAAGAAATAAAAAACAAAATGATACACAAACAGTATTCTCTGTTCAGCAATCAAATAAATATATCAATAATCATAAATCCAAATACTAAATCATATGCATATGTGTATAGTACAAAAATAAAAGTTCACCAAAAACACTGTCAGATTATCAAATATTCATGAGTCTAAACAGATTCAGGCATAAGTATATGTGATTATGTTTTCTTTTTCCGTGTGCTCAGTAGTTTAGCCAAAAAGGATATATACCTATCGGGGACTCACAAAACTCTTTCCCCTAATAGTTAGCTCTCTAGGCAACGCCTAAAATAACAAAATATGTTTAAATGAGCATAATATTAGCACAGTCTGAAAATGGTGGGAACAGATGCCTTAGGGGCCCTTTTACTAAGCCGCGTAAGCGCCTACATGCGCCCAACATGCATACATTTTGAGTTACCACCTGGTGACCACGTGGCCCTTGCGGTAATTTCATTTTTGACATGTATCCGCTATGCGGGCAGTAATTGTGCGGTAATCAGCATTTTACACACATAGACCATTATCGCCCAGTTACCACGTGAGACCTTACTGCTAGGTCAATGGCTGGTGGTCAGGTCTCAGACCCAAATGGATATGTGGCAATTTTCATTTTGCCCATGCCCATTTTTTACAGGTGTGTTGAAAAATGATTCTGTGAGAGCCCAAAACATGCGTCTACACTAGCACAGGCCATTTTTCAGCGTGCCTTTGTAAAAGGGCCCTTGAGTTATTTATTTGATTAATGGTGAAATGTGGCTATGTTGGGCACCTTGAAAAATAAACATTTTTCCCTACAATTTGTTGAGCTGCTCTGCTTTGTCTGTGGATTGAGTATGTACAGATTGCCGCTTCTTTGTGATTCCACCAGGTATGTGGTCTGCAATAAAAGCAATCAAACTAGGTTTTACTAGCTCTGAGGGTACGGCCCTAGTTTCTGGGCACTGCCAAACACTTGGACATTCAGTGCTGATGTCCAGACAGGCCCAACACTGAACATCCAGATCTAATTTAGCTGGCAGCATTCAGGGCTCCTTTTACCAAGCTGCAGGAAAAAGGGCCCTGCGCTAGCGGTGGGGGCCATTTTTCCAGCACGCCAGGGCCCTTTTTATCTCAGCATGTAAAAAGCCCCCAGACACCTATGGCCATGTGGTAAGAGAACTCTTACCGAGTGGCCATGCGGCAGGGAGCCCTTACCACCACCCACTGAGGTGGCGATAAGAGCTCCTGCAGAAATCCAGCAGTAACTAGGGAGTGCGCAGTGATGTCTGATTACCACCAGGTTACTGCTGCACAATATTTATGGGAGTTTTCTTTTTCCCTCAGAATGGTGCACGCTCAGGGATGGAGCACCACCAGCGGCCATGTTGGGCCGGCGGTAGTCCTGGAAGAGTGAGTGGTAAGCCTGCATTGGGCTTACCGCTGCTCTGTAAAAAGGCCCCCCAGCATTTAAAGAAACACTGACCACTGGTGGCTGAATATTGACAGGACATTCTTAGACTACAACCTATTATATAACATACAGAATTCTTGGTTAGAATGGACAATTCTATTGAAATGTTGTATAGAAATAAACGTTTTTGGAGTCACATAGAAAAAACAACTTTCAATGAAAAGAGCAGTATTTCCAGCATCTCAAACTAAGCCATACAGATCCATGTCACATGTGCACAGTGCATTAAGACACATATTAAATAAATTGGCCTACCATTTTCTTCATCTGATTTATTTTCATTGTCAGAGTCAGTCAATGTTAGAGCCGAGTTGTCCCGACTTGAGAGACCGGAGCTGCGCCTGGATTTTATTCCTCTTCCCCATAATCTTATAGCATGCTCTGGAGATAGTCCTCGCTCTGTATCTGAGTCACCGTCAGAGCCTGTGCTCAAGGAGTAGCCTTGATGAAGCATTCCTATATCCGAGCAGTAGCCACTTCGATGAGGGGAGGGATCACAGATTCCCAGTTCTGTCAGAGTGAAATTAGTTCCTAGGAGGACAATAAAAACATATTATGAGGAAAACTAGGGGATTTCTTTGAGTCCAAATACATATATAGAAAAATATAGAAACAAATGGAAATTAAAATGTTAACCTTCTTCTATATATGGTCCTTCACTTTGTTTGCAACAACAAAAAGACTAGTTTTCAGTTTTGGCAGTCATAGGAACACTTTTATATAAAACAACCTAAAATAGTTCCATTAAGATGTTCATTTTAAAAGGGTTAGTCATGTATTCATGTTTGAGATGTGCATAAACCAGTACTTAAAAGTTGTATAGAAGCTGTTTCTTGCAGGGATTGCGTTTTTTCCTATTTACTTATTTTGTCTATTTCAACTGTAATTGTTGAAGAAAGGTAGAATACGGGTACAGGTAATTCTTTTTTCATAGTTTTATAGATACATTATTAAAAAGGAAAGAAAAATCACTAAAAATGCTATTTTCAAACTGTGCCCTTGACAATTTTTTATTTAGCCATTCAAAAACTGCAAAGTAGTTAAGTTAAGGGGCTTTAAGTAATTTCCACTCTGTTTATGGAAAACCTCACTCTCTCTCTCTGTAAGTGAACTGAGCATGCATGGGGATGCCTGCATCAGCAGCAGGAGGCATGGGGCAGACTTCCTCATTCCTGAAGCAGTGTGAAGTGGAAGGTGCAGCTAGTAGGGCTTTTGCATTATTTGTAATAGTGGAGGAGGGGGAAATGTATGCTCCCTGTACAATCCTGAGCTCCCCCTCCCCCCAAAAAAGAATGGACTTCTGAAGACGTCCCTGGTCTATGATCAGATAAAATGGCACAGGAGGTGATAACATGATTTGGGTAGAAACAGTGTCTCAAAATGGATCCTGTGTACATATGGGCAGAGACAGGCAACTTCAATTTGTGAAGCGATGGATGGAGTACTTGTGAGTGTGGCAAGAATGATGTCAGAGAAGGACTTCAATATGTCACCTGGTGGTGATGGGAATGGATGTATCAGTAAGAGGGATAACATCCAGGTGGGTGTAACTTGCAGCTGAAGGTTTTGACCCTTGAGGAATATGGCTATATCTAATAGAAATATAAAGCTGATGTCAGGATGGTTTAGGATTGTATAGGGAGGGGGATTCAATAGTAGAGTGTGCTCCCATATAAGTTTGGATGGAGGAGCGATTACCAGACCCATTGTATGGCTGGGGAGTAGACATGGTTAATGGGATTAGTCAAGAAAGATGAGGATGCAGTAGCTGGAAATCACCTGGATGACATGGTGGGGCCCTTCGGCACATTATCCTGGATACAGGGATATACAACATTATTCTGCCAGTGGTAACTGAAGAAGATGTCTGAGCATGTATAGATTGGCAGGGTAGGGAGTGGGGTTTTATGTGGGTCATCACTGTTTGTTACAGGGTTCATAAAATTTGCTAGATCATCTTGGTATATCTGTTATGATGGATGCAATTTTGCCTCCAGTACAAGGACCTATCCTTTGAAGAGATGCTTTGGTGAAGAATAATACAGCATGATAGACAAGCAACATGAGCTCAGAGGATATATTGATTGAGACCTCAGGTAAACATGGTCTAGGGGAAATCTAACAGGGAAGGCTTTAGAACAGAATAGAGGAGTAACTTAGCTGTTAGAACACAGAGATTGCTATCTGGTGTAACAGGCCACATTAACCCCCTGCCCAGACTATACCCGGGGTTAAAGTGGCCTAGGCCAGAGTATACCCCGGGGGATAAACTGGCCTAAAGGCCAGACTATATCCCCCTAGGCCAGAATATACCCCGGAGTTTACTCTGGCCTAGGCCAGAATATACCCCTCCAGGGCAGAATAGAATATACCCCTCCAGGGCAGAATACACCAGAATATACCCCCCCTGGGTTTACTCTGGCCTAGGCCAGAATATACTCCAGAGTTTACTCTGGCCTAGGCCAGAATATACCCCTCCAGGGCAGAATAGAATAACCCCTCCAGGGCAGAATAGAATATACCCCTCCAGGGCAGAATACACTATCTATGCCCAGGGGGATAAAGTAGCCTAAGCCAGAATATACCCCCCCCAGGGAAGAATATACCCATTTTTGCCTTAGGGTATATCCTGTCCTAGGGGGTACAGCCTAGGCCAATTTATACCTAGTAACATAATGTTTAATTAATTTGACTGTTCATCTACTATAATAAAACGCACCCTGAACGTTCTGAGGACAAAGGTTTCTGAACTCACAGCACAAGGGTTCGTAAATTCATGGTGGTGAAGCCATCCCACTATGACTCGGAGCCCCGCCCTCACGTCAAACGTCATGACGTGAGTTCAGAACCTTAGCAAAAAGAACCTTCAGGGAGTGTTTAAAAATAAAAAAAAGTCAAGGAAAAACAAAAAACAAACAAGCAGGGGGAGCAGTAGGGAAACACACGGAGCGTGTTTCCCTACTCCTCCCCCAGGATGTGCAACACCCACCCCCCGCACCGCACACCCCCCACAAAGCCACACACAGACACGACAAACCGCAAAAAAAAAGAAAAAAAACCCAGCCAACACATGCTGCAGGTGCAACAAACACACCCGCGCCCCCCCCCCCAAGGCCACCCACGAAAATCCAGCAAAAAAAAAAAACCACGCAACACAATCCACATGAAGGAACCCCAACCCCTACCCACCCACCGACGTGTACCTTTGCCGCCGGCGCCGGGGAACCTGAAACCCCACAAGAACACATCCGGCGTGATCTGCAGGCAGGGCTTATGTGCGTCTGACGTCATGCACGTGCACGACGTAAGACGCACATAACCCCGCCCTGCACAGCCTAGATGCAGAACATCAAGCGGCACTCAGCAGAGCCCACGACGAAGGACTTCTGCTGGCGGGATTTTGGGTACCCCGCCAGCAAAACTAAGACACGGTAGGCTGGAATGGCGGCGGGAGGGGGGAGCAACGCGCGGTGGCGGCGGCAGGTGCATCACGCGGAGGAAGCGGAGACGGAACACAACAAACAACCCCAGAAAGCAGCCTCCGCTTCCTTCGAAATTCAACACAATACAATCCCCTACCCAAAATGAAAGAAAAAACACACACACTCTCACAACAGGCACCGCTCCATGAAACCCCAGCCCCCACCCCCACACACAATCAATCACTCATCTGGCAACGGTCCCAGAACCCACCACCCAAAAAAAAAACCAAATCACTTACTCTCAATTGGCCACAACTCCTCAACACCCCCCCCCCCCCCAACAGACACACACACACACTCACTCACTCTGTAATCTGGCAGCACTTCCTCAAACCCCTGCCCCCCCCCCCCACACTCATACTCTCATTTTGGAACAATTCCTGAACACCCCCCCCCCAAACACACACTCACTCTCTCATCTGGCAGCGCTTCCTGAACCCCACCACACTCATACTCTCTCATGTGGAAAAGCACAATAAACACACCCTCACACACACACTCATCAACTGCCAGCGCTTCCATAACCACCCCCCAAACCCCTCTTCTTCCCTGCTGAAACCCCAAACACACACACCCCGACACCTTTACAACACACACACACACACACACACTCTCTCTCTCTCTCTAACTACGGCTGCACTTCCTGAACCTCCTTCCCCCCCCCCCCCCCCCCCCGCCAAACCACTCTCTCACATCTGGCAGCGCATCCTAAAACCCCGTACACACACACACTCTGTCACTCATCTGGCAGCGCTTCCTGAAACCCCTGCCCCACCCATATACACACTCACTTAATAATCTGGCAGCCGTCCCTAACCCCCCCCCCCCCCACACACACACACACACTCACTATCATTTGGCCCTGCTACCTCAAACCTCCCCCCCCCCCAAACACACACACTCACTCTCTCTTCTGCAAGTGCTTCATGAACCCACACCACAAACACACACACACTCATCTGACAGTCACACAATCACTCACACACTCGCTTGGTTTCATACACTCAGTCTCACAGAGCATCTCAGTATCACACGCACTCTCTCTCACGCACACACTGAAACTGTAAAACACACTCACAATCACACTGTGTCTCACATACGCACTTGCACACACTCTCATTCTCACACATACACTCACACCCACACTCTCTCTCTCTTACACACACACACACTCGCACTTTCACTCTCTCTCTCTCACATACACACTCTCACATACACTCTCCCAAACATACACACTCCGAGGACAACCTTGCTAGCGCCCATTTCATATGTGTCAGAAACAGGCCTTTTTTACTAGTAATATAATAAAAGTCATAATGTCCTGAAACTTCATCTTCTAAGACTAGGAGCTCCTCATTTTAATATAAAGTTCAAAGTTAAACACTGATAACAACATCAAAATGAACCCCCCCCCCAGGGAAGAATATACCCATTTTTGCCTTGAGGTATATTCTGCCCTAGGTCCTGAAACTTCATCTTCTAAGACTAGGAGCTCCTCACTTTAATATAAACGTTCAAAGTTAAACACTGATAACAACATCAAAATGATCATGCTTGTTTTCAAGATAAAGTGCGTGTTCTGTTGTTGACTGCAGATTGAAACTTGCGGGATAGGTCAACCAATCCATGGAGTCACCAACTTTTGTGTGGATGACAATGTCACAACTCAGCAGATTTGCTGCGGCCATGATCTCTGAATCAGTTGCCCATACTCCATCACGGGAGATGCCAGAGATGTTCACATATTCATTCACCTTTTGGTTCAAGTAGTCCTGTAGTTTTCTTCTCAAGTCATTTTTCATGTGGTGGATGACTTTCTTTCTGAGCAGGGAGTGGTTGTCCTCTGTTCCTGTCAGAAAGTAGCTGATGGCCCAGAAGTAGCAGTTGCCATCACCTTTGGTTTTATATGTACGCCGTGGTTGTCCAAGGTCCCTTGTGCATCCACAATACACAACCTTACCAAATGTAAGGCCAAGAGTTGTGCTAAGATACTTTCTTTCTGAACTTGGTAGTGGGTTGAAAGTCTTGGTTTGCTTATGTTTCTGTGCAGCAGAGTCACTGAGACAATCATCAGAGGACTGAGGTGGTGGAGTAGTCTCTTCATCCAGGTAAATCTTAAGGTTGCTGGCATGGTAGGTGTTCTTCAGTATCTTGCCAGTCTTATTGTTCTTAAGTTTTACTCGTCCCTTGGTCAAGGATTCCACAACAAAGTAGGGTCCAATCCAGCGTGGTTCCATCTTTGAACCCATACGATGAATATGTTGCTTATTCTTGATGTAAACGATGGTTCCAGCAGTGATTTCTTTTTGGCTGTTGTGTCGATGGTCAAAGGCACGCTTCTGGTGTTCCTGGGCAGAGTGAATGTTGGTACTGACAGTTGAGCAGAGCTTTTTATGAATGGTTGTCAGTGTATTTAGCACATCAGAGTTGGCATCATCTGAAAGAGGCATGGTTTCCATAGTGTCATATTCTGAGGGATTGAGGTCCATAGGAAGCTTGGCCTTCCTTCCATACATGACCTCAAATGGAGTGCACTTGGTTGAGGCATGCACAGATGTGTGATAGGCAAACAAAACACCGGGGATGAACTGGTCCCAGTTGTTTCCTTGTTCATTGACAAGCTTACTGAGAGATTCCTTGAGTGTTCGATTGTCACGTTCCCGCTGGCCATTTGTTTGTGGGTGGTAGGCAGATGAAATGCGGTAATCTGTTTGAAAATGCTCCATCAGGTTGTCGTTAATCGAGTTCACAAACTCTCGTCCCTGGTCACTTATGACAGTGTCCATACAGCCAAGGCGGCAAATAACGGAGTACAAAAAATTTGCTACTGACTTGGCACTCTTATCCGGAACAGCTGTAGCTTCAGTCCACTTTGAGAAATGATCAGTGGCAGCAATGATATATTTGTTGCCATTCGATGTTTCCTGAAGAGGACCCATCATATCAATCCCAAGCTCCATACTTTTCCAGGCACTGGTATACTGTTGAGTGGTGGAGCCTCCTTGCTGATTTTGGGATTTGTAACAAAACATTTTTGACAGGCTTTGACATGTTGGTGAATGTCATTCTTCATTCCCTTCCAGTAATAATGGACAGAGATTTTGGCTAATGTTTTATCTCTGCCAAAATGGCCACCAGAAATTGGGTTGTCATGACAGGCCTTAAGGATATTTGGCAGTTGTCTTTTAGTTAGAACCTCCTTTTCCCCATGGAAAAGAATCCCTCTGTCTGCTCGATATGGCTTAGCTGTTTGTCTGAACTGGGTCTTGGCATTTAGACGTTTCTCTGGAGGTAGATCGTAGATCCACAGGGGGTACTTTTGTTGTGCTGCAGTGTAGAATGTCAAAAGATGGTTATACAGTTGGTCTTCCATGGTTGTCAACAATGGTAAAGTAAAGAGTTTGGTGTTAGAAGAAGCAGCTGTGTGTATGAGGATGATAAAAAGAGATCTGCACTTTTCAACCAATTAGAGACAGGGTGAGAAAACCAGGGAAGTGACAACAGAGGAAGCAGCTTCTCAACCAATCAGAGATAGGCTGAGAAAGTGTTCGAGGAAGCAACCAATCAGAGACAGGCTGAGAAAGTGTTAGAGGAAGCAGCACAGATGGTATATTCTGGCCTGGAGGGGTATATTCTGGCCTAGGCTACTTATATTATGAACAGTCAAATTTGTTGAACATTATGTTACAATTGCATTATATTGTTTTAGAGGGAGTATGAATTGGCCTAGCCCCCAATTTATATTCCCGGGGTATAATCTGGCCTGAGGGGGTATAAAGTGGCCTAGGCCAGAGTATACCCCGGGGTTAAACTGGTCTAGGCTAGAATATACCCGGGGTATACTCTGGCCTAGGCCACTTTAACCCCGGGTATAGTCTGGGCGGGGGGTATACTCTGGCCTGTTACACCGGGAATGTCTGGTTGAAATCCCACCACTGCTCTTTGTGATCTTGAGCAAGTCACTTAATCTTCTATTGTATCAATTACAAAATTAGATTGTAAGCCTTCCAGAAACAGGAAGATACCTAGTATACCTGAGTATAACATACTTTGATCAACTACTGAAAAAGGGGTGAAAAATATAAATACAGTGCATTCCATTTAAGTGTACGTTGCATATGCGCATGCTCTGTTTAACTGCATGCCGTACTTCGGTCCCGTTTTTGGCACCATCAATTTCTATGGGGACAAACTTCAGTTTAGCGCACCACTGATAAGTACAAGATTCGCTTATATGCATGGTTCAAGACCGCTCCTCTGCAGGAAAGACTCCTCATAAGCGCGCATGGAATATGGAAGCCGATTGGCGCATGACAGCCAACGAGATTTCAAATTTACTGCTTCTTTAACTGCCACAGGCAGAATAAGTGAAAGAATCTTGTTAGAGCGTACACCGGGGTCGTCGTCATCGCGGCAGAACTGTAAGACTATAACACTGGCTTAACGAATAGAAGTTCTTAAAAAATTAGAAAACAAACAAAGTCAAGCATCTATTGCTAAAGAATATGGTGTCAATCCCAGTCAAATTTCATGTGTCTTGAAGCAGAAAGACCAGCTTCTGGAAGCCTGGCAAAACAATACAAATCCACAACGGAAATGAAAACGGGCGGGAAAAGCTGAGGAGGTAGAAGATGCTCTTCTTTGGTGGTTTTCTCGAGTCAGGAGCAGACAGTTTCCTGTCAGTGGTCCACTGCTTATGGAGAAAGCTAACTAGCGAGCTGAAAGTCTTGGACTAACTGAATTCAAAGCCGCTGTTGGATGGTTGGAAAGATGGAAGGAGAGGAACAGCATAAAATTCAAGAAACAGCATGTTGAGAAACAAGATGCTGATGACTTTGGTGCTGGAAATTGGGTTGTTTCAGTTCTTCCTACCATCTTGAACGAGCTTGCACCTCATGACATTTTCAATGCTGATGAAAACGGTCTCTACTGGTGAGCGATTCCTGATGGAACACTTGCATTCAAACATGCCGAAACTACTGGAAGTAAAACGTCGAAGGACCGACTGACGATCCTCCTTTGCTGCGATATGGATGGGAGTGAGAAGTTGGAACCCCTCGTCATTGGAAAGAGCAAACAGCCCCATTGCTTCAAGAAAGTTAAGCGACTTTCTGTGTCATACGAGGCTAATGCAAATTCATGGATGACTGGGGGAATTTGGAAGCAGTGGCTAAAGAAGTTAGACACTAGAATGCGGGCACAAAAGCATCAGATTTTGCTGCTTTGTGATAATTGTGCTGCACACAGGGATGATGTCAGGCTGTCTAACGTCAAGGTGGTCTTCTTGCCACCAAACACTACCTCTCTGATCCAACCTATGGATCAGGGCATAATAGCCAATTTCAAACAACATTATCGGGCTCTTGTGCTACGTCGTCTGATTAGCGTTATGGATGACCAGATTGGCAAGGATAAGCATGCTGTTGAACTGGTTTGTAATCTATCACTGTTGGATTCCTTACATATGCAGAAAGAAGCCTGGAATCATGTTACATAGGCAACCATTGTGAACTGCTACAAGCGGGCAAGCTTTGTTAAGGATGTGGAGAGGGACAAAACAGATGCAGCTGTTGCAAATGCGTGAGATGAAGAGGTTATTGACATCCCAGCCGGTGTTACTGAAGAGGAGTTCCATCGCTAAGTAGCACTGATGTCGATATATGTGCCTACACGCAGGCAACAATGGCTGATGATGGAACAGATGAAGAAATGAGCAGCGAGGCACATGCTGATGAAATTCAACAACCTCCTCTTGTCACTTTTGCAAGAGCGTTGGAGAGTCTCAACACCGTGCGGACCTATCTGGAGGCCACTGGATGTCAGTGCTATGAAAGTTTTTACCGTCTGGCAGACGTAGTCTATGGAACTCACAGACCCAAGATTGTACAGAGGACTATAACTGATTACTTCAAGTAAGCCTAATGTCAGTTAACGGAGACTGTATACTGTACGTATAATAATAAACAGTACTGTACATATGTTTATCAGATGTCAAGCTTCTTTGGGTCACAACGGTAAAGTGCACGCTCTGGTTAACTGCATGCATTTCTTTGGTCCCAGACCCTTGCACTTAAGCGGATTGCACTGTACATCAAAATTTGGTACCCCAGAGCAGCACAACACATTTTTCAATGCACATAGTATGGCAGAGTAGCTTAGTGGTTAGAGCACTAGGCTTGACATCCAGGGGTACCAATCTCAAATCCCACCACTGCTCCTTGTGCTCTTGGGCATGTTACTTAACCCTCCATTGTCTCAGCTACAAAATTAGAGTGTGAGCCTTACAAGGTTGATCTACTGTTGAAAAAGGTGTGAACAAATCGAAATAAACATCTTGCACCCCAAGGCAACACTAAACATTTTGTACTGCTGCCTCTGATGTTTTCCCTGCAGGCACTGAATATACAACAGAGATGTGGTGGGGACCTCGCAGGCACTATGCACTTGTCCTATGGGAGTAGGACATGATGACATGAGCTTGTATGGGCCATTTTCACCTTCATGGGCACTCGGGTATACTTTTTTTTTCAGATCTTTTCACATTACCACATTTTGAGACATCACTGTTAATGTGCTATATGTTTTCAATGCCTTTAGGAGGCCTTGGTTGGGAGCTGAGATATGTCAATTTTACATTAGGCTTCTAACTTTAGTCCTGTGTTTGTAAAATACGTCACAGGCTCTAGACATTTTGCCTAAAATGTCTATATGCTGACATCCATCCAAATAATAAATAAATAAAATGTGGATCCAAACAGGACCTGATCAATGGACAGCCTGGATCAAAGTTGTTAGTTAATTATTAATATACCTCCTACATTCTAAAAGAAAACTAGAACCAGCGGCGTACCAAGGGCGGGGCGGTGGAGGCGGTCCGCCCCGGGTGCAGGCCGCTGGAGGGGTGCAGAGAGCAGCCACACGCCTGTAGGCTCCGCTGGTTCCCTGTTCCCTCTGCCCTGGAACAGGTTACTTCCTGTTCCGTGGCAGAGGGAGCAGGGACCCAGCGGAGCCGAGAGCCGCGCAGCTGCTCCCAGCAGCTAATTATGCACCTGGGGGGGGGGGGGGTTGTCTCTGACCAGAACATCCACCTTAAAAAGTTAGAGACAATGGAATTTCAGGTTTGGTTTCAGATTTGGCACCAAAAGTGGCCTGAAATTTGGGTCTGGGGTTTGGCCAAAAATTCAGGTACATTTGTGTCTCAAATTGAAGCTCTCCACCTTCCCCACAATCACTCATGGAGAAATTTAAGCCTATTCTGTAAAAGGTAGGTATATTTTAGAGAATACACCTAGGTGTATTTTTTTTATGTGCAGATTTTTCAAGGACCATATATAGAATTTAGCCCTATATATCCTATCAAGTCTGCCTATCCATACTGTCTACTATCCCTTCCTCTCCATTAGAGATCTGTTGAGCTTGCCTCTGCTTCATCTCCACCACTTCTAATGGAGGATGTTCCATACATCTATCACCTTTTCCACATAGAAGTATTTCCTAAAATTACCTCTGAATCTATCCTCTTTCATCTTCCTCCTATGGCTCCCTCATTCCAGAGCTTTATTTCAATTGAAAGAGAGTCACTTCCTGTGCATTTATGCCACAGAAGTATTTATTTTTATTTATTTTATTTATGACATTTATATCCCGCATTAGAACTTCGATTCGATGTGGCTTACATAACAATTTAAGCACCCAGTTATAGGATAGTGCCTAAGTGTATCTGCGTGCAACTGCAAAGGAGGCGTTCCCACGAGAGGGGTATGAGTGGATCAAGGCATTCTGGAAAATTGCACACAATATTAAGAATACCGTGGATGCTTGCCCAAATTGCATGTCAGGATTTACACCTGGTTTCAGTTGGTATAAGTCTTCATGCCCAAAGTTGGGTGCAGAATTTGGTGACCGACCGTATTCTATAAAGAGTGCTCATCTTGAAGTGTCCTTTATAGAATAGCATTGGGCACCAAGTTTTTTCAGTTCCCATATTTGGGGGTCATTTACTGAATCTGGCCCATACTATATAATTATTGTTCCTGCAATTGACATACAAACGTAATAGAGGTGGGTCTGTATGATTCAGAACCATGCGAAGTTCCAGAATGCCCAAGCTCTGCCACCAGCTGCCTGGCTTAAAGAGAGAATTTAAGAATTGGAAAAAAAGGTGGAAAACAGGAGCAATTCAAATAAAAAGACTACAAGACATTCATGAAAACTATGAGTTGCAATCAATATTAAAATGCAAGATATTAAGATAATTCCTAAGCCATACATTCAAATAATACACAAACCATAATTAAATTACTGATTCAAAAATAAACTGAAGTTCCAACATGGATATTCTTTGGCAGCACTTGCCTTTTTCCAGGAAAAACACTTATTTTTAAAGTCTATGATGATGATTAGTTGTATTCTAGATATTATCAAAATGGAAAACAAAACTAGTGATAAACTTTCCCTGGACAATGGTTGATACGGATTCTTACATCAAAGCTCACAGAATCATCATTAAGGACTTTTTTTTTACAAAGCCGTGCTAGCAATTCCCACACGGCAAATGAGAGGAAGCCCACAGGAATTGAATGGACATAGGAATCACTATAACGGCTTTGTAAAAGGTGCCCAAAATTATCGGAGTATAATTTCATAATAGCTAACTGGCCTATATTGTGAGCTACAAGATCTGTTACTGTAAACCCCTCCCCCTCAGTATTGTAATTGCTGGTCAGCCTAGCTTCAGACTCAAGACAGCATCAATACCTTCTTGTTTTTGTTTTATGGTAGAAGGGACTTTTTTCTCACATTAAAGAAGGGATTATTTATCAGAGTTAGGGCTGAATTACAAGTTTATTAAATGAACAAATTAGGATCCCACTCTGTTCAGTTACATCAGCATAGAAGCTTCCCACAAGTAAGAGAGTTCATTTTATTGTGGGCTGAAGGAGAATTTGGATGGTAGAAAACAGAAATCAGCTGGCCTTCTCTGCAATAATTAAATTATACATTTACGCTGGGATTCTATATATGGTGCCTTAATTTCTGTATGGAAATTGAAGCATATTTTATAACAATTTTGTGTATTTTAATTGGTTAACTAGCTAATCTGCACTGTTAATTGGATGCTAATAAGCAAAAAACACTAATTGGCATTACGATTTATTTGCACAACTCGCTAAGCGTATTCTGTAATGTGGTGTGCCTAAATTCTATGTCACATAGTTGAAAAAGAGGCGGGGCCATAGGTGGGGCAAGGGTGTTTCTAAAATCTATGTCTGTTGTTATAGAACACACCTGCTCTGCGCCAAATTTAGGTTTTGGGATTTAGGCCAAGTAAAACATGGTGTAAATGGCTGTGACTACATTTGGTCAGATGGAGCGATGCTCGGTGTTATTCTATATACCACACGGAATTTTAAGTCTATTCTATAAAATTTGGGTGTACTTTACAGAATACTCCTAGGTGTATGTGTTTTCCATGTGGAATTTTCAGGTGCCATATATAGATTTAGGCTTAAAGTTGATGATGGTGTCTGCTGTAATAATTTTACAAGAGACAGCAAAGTCAAAAGAAAGCACATATTATAACCATGGATTCTATAGAAAAGGATATAGAACTGGAAAATAACCAGGGGGGAAGAGGGGAGTTATTTACCATCCCTGTTCTTCAGGAGGACGAATTTGATATAATTGAATACCTAGGTGCAAAAATAGTCAAATAATAAACCTTCAAAATTAGTTTAAGGGGTTAGAAAGGGGGTATTGAACAGACAGATAAATTCTTGATCATATCAGAAGTGCAACCTACTTGTGTAATAGGGGAGTAAAATGGAGTTGTCCTCAGAAAGAACTGCAACAAATTACTGTAAAATTGGTGAAGGAAAATTGGATTTGTGCACAACAGTGTTTTAAATGTTTCTTTAAAATTTTGATATACTGCCCATCAGAAGTTATCTGAGTGGTTTACAAATCTAATTACATAGAAAAGAAAAGAATAAATTAAAAAAAAGAAGAAGAAAGCAGAATTCTATTAGGATAGGAAAGGAGAAAGAAGGAACAGCAAAATAGGGCTACAGTGCCCTCCAGGGTTCCCTACCTCCAGGGCTCCCTACCGCACTCATTTCTTATGGCTCAGGCTCCTCCTACACAAGTGGAGACCTAGAGAAAAGCTTTTGTGAACATTCAGTTCAGCTTTGAACACCGATAAGGATTCCTGTAATCTCAAAGATAAAGGGAGAGTGTTCCAGTGATAGGGGCCTTGAATACTAGAGATCCTCTTTCGCATGCACTCGAGCTTTATCTGCTTAAAAGTAGGGATGTCAAGAAGACGCTGTTGACTACAATGAAGTGATTGTCATGGACAATAAGGTTGCAACAACTGAACTAGAAAAACATGATGATGAGTATGCAGGACCTTATAGACTAGGAGCAGCATTTTATAAGAAATTCAGAACATAAGAGGCAACCAATGTGCCTCTTGCAGCAGTGGGGTTACACGCTCACCTAATAAGTTTTATTGCTGTATTTTGTATAATTTGAAGACAATGAATATCGGAAGTCCTTAAGCCCTGATAAAGAGAATTACAATAGTCTAAGTTATTAATGACAAAAGCATGGACAAGTGTTTCCATTGCCGCCGGTTGAAA
Organism: Microcaecilia unicolor; assembly: GCF_901765095.1. Taxonomy (NCBI): domain Eukaryota; kingdom Metazoa; phylum Chordata; class Amphibia; order Gymnophiona; family Siphonopidae; genus Microcaecilia; species Microcaecilia unicolor. The sequence goes on from NC_044038.1 coordinate 135,254,558, forward strand.
TAAGTGTCTGACAGATCTAATCTGACGCAATCTATAGAAACAGCGCTGTATGACTGATGTAATTTGCTCCTGGAAAGTAATCTGTGCATTCAGAAGAACACCTAGTATTTTCAATGTAGCAACAACTGGTACAACCATGCCTTGAATAAGCAGTGGGAAGCATAAGGTAGGAAGGCCACAGTGCGGGGTCAAGAGAACGTTATTTTTCTAGGGATTCAGGGCCATTTTATGGGTTAACCATGTCATAATGTGATGAATTTTGTTGTTGACAGTTCTAATTGCAGAGATGTTGGAGGGGCCAATAGCAGTAACTTATGTCATCTGCATATACAAATGTCAGACCCAGAGACTGTCAATAGTGGAGCTAGAAAAATATTAAAGAGAAGTGGAGTGTCAGGGCAATACTCTCAGAATTGTTTATTAGAATTTATTTAGACCTTTCTCAAGAAATTTATCCAAGCCGGGGTTCAGCAAGAATACGTCAAACATGGGTAATGCATAATTACAGAAGTAAAAATTTTCAAATTACAATATATAGTATGGCATAGAAGGGCTTATCTCCATGGGCGTCTATGTCTGAAAACGGGTACGTGAAGAGGCGGGACAGACCGTATTTTCGAAAAAATGGACGTTTTTCAGCTGGGCGTTTGTTTTGTTTTTTTTTAGCGATAATGGAAACTAAAAACGCCCAGCTCAAAAACGTCCTAATCTGAGCCATTTGGTCATGTGAGGGGCCACGATTCGTAGTACACTCGCCCCCCTGACATGCCAGGACACCAACTGGGCACCCTAGAGGTCAGTGCGGTGGACTTCAGACAACGCTCCTACATGTATAGCTCCCTTACCATGGGTGCTGAGCCCCCAACCCCCTCCCCCAAAACCCACTACCCACAAATGTACAACACTACCATAGCTCCTAGGGGTGAAGGGGGCACCTACATGTGGGTACAGTGGGTTTTGGAGGCCTCCCATTTACCAGTACAAGTGTTACAGGTAGGGGGGGATGGGCCTGGGTCCGCCTGGCTGAAGTGCACTGCGGTACCCACTAAAAGTGCTCCAGGGACCTGCATACATGCAGGCCTCTAGGACTTGTTGCTGCTGTATAACATTGGCACACCAATTGACACCTGAAGACTAATCTCTCCGAAAACGTCCTTTATTGGAATAAGCACGCTTACTCACAGTTAACTGCAGATCAGAGGTTGTGCCCCACTGGCAACGAGTCTCCCTGGTACTGAGATGAGCAGTAGGTCAGAGCTGGCAGAATGCCCTCTTTCAGCCACATTCAAGGTAAGAACTAAGTTCTGTAACGTGGCTAACACGTGAAAGGGATCTAAAACTGGCTTACAAAAATGGCCACTACCTCATGGACTACCGGAAACAAAACAGGGCACACTCTGACCCAGTAAGCAGGGGGAAAAGCACCATGGGAGTAGAGCCTACCAACTACCAACATTGTGAGCATGTGGCACAAGCTAGGGAATCACGGAGCCCAATACCCTACACCCACCACAATGCATTGCTGATGTGACTCTGCAGTGCCCTTAACAGAAAAGGTGTCACACTCACCCAAGAGCCACATCAGAACCAGGGAAAGGCTGTCACAGGATAGAACACATTCTGCTGTTATAGAGGTAGGTACCGCATTTGAGGCTGGCATAGAGGCTGGAAAAAAAAGTTTGTAAAGTGGGTTTTTTTTGGTGGGAGGGGGTTAGTGACCACTGGGGGAGTCCGGGGAGATCATCTCCGATTCCCTCCAGTGGTCATCTGGTCAGTTGGGGCACTTTTTTGGGACCTGTTCGTGAAAAAAAAGGGTCCAAAAAAAGTGACCCAAAATCGCGGTAAAAACGCCTTTTTTTTCGATTATCAGCTAAAGACGCCCATCTCTCCTCGGCCGATAACCAGTTCCGCCTTCACCATGCCTCCAACACGCCCCCATCAACTTTACCCATTTCCACAATGGATTGCAGTTGGAAACGCCCAAAATCGGCCTTCGATTATACCGATTTCGGAGCCCATGGGAGAAAGACGCCCATCTCCCGATTTGGGTCGCAATATAGGCGTTTTTCTCTTTCGATTATAAGCTGGATAGTATGCTACTTATAATGTCAACAATACATATAACATCTTAATAGACAGCATAGGGTATAAGCGGAGGTAGAATATATAGACAGATACAATAAAGGGGACTATTTAGGGACAGAGAATATACCTGTACAGTATATAATAAATATAAATTACTTTGGTTGTATGACAGAAGGGTAGTATATCAAATCCACTTCCCTTTACCCTTTATCAACCAGGAACCTAAAGCAACTAAAGCAAGCTGAAACAAGAGAAAGGGAGACTTTTTCTAGTAACTCCCAAGGACACCTCTGTTTGGTTGCTCAGCAATGCAGGTTCCCACACTGAATATCATTCAGCACCTGCATAGCTTCTGGGTCAGAGCTGATGCTTTGTGAAATCCTCCACCCATCATCAATAGCCCCTCAGACAAGACTGGCATACCCATCTGTGACCAGGCACCCTATGATCCAGCAGAGAAGACTTGGGTTTTGCGTGAATGGTTATTCCCCTGACACAGTCTACTACTACTACTATTTAGCATTTCTATAGCGCTACAAGGCATACGCAGCGCTGCACAAACTTAGAAGAAAGACAGTCCCTGCTCAAAGAGCTTACAATCTAATAGACAAAAAATAAATAAAGTAAGCAAATCAAATCAATTAATGTGAACGGGAAGGAAGAGAGGAGGGTAGGTGGAGGCGAGTGGTTACGAGTCAAAAGCAATGTTAAAGAGGTGGGCTTTCAGTCTAGATTTAAAGGTGGCCAAGGATGGGGCAAGACGTAGGGGCTGAGGAAGTTTATTCCAGGCGTAGGGTGCAGCGAGACAGAAGGCGCGAAGTCTGGAGTTGGCAGTAGTAGAGAAGGGAACAGATAAGAAGGATTTATCCATGGAGCGGAGTGCACGGGAAGGGGTGTAGGGAAGGACGAGTGTGGAGAGATACTGGGGAGCAGCAGAGTGAATACATTTATAGGTTAGTAGAAGAAGTTTGAACAGGATGCGAAAACGGATAGGGAGCCAGTGAAGGGTCTTGAGGAGAGGGGTAGTATGAGTAAAGCGACCCTGGCGGAAGATGAGACGGGCAGCAGAGTTTTGAACCGACTGGAGAGGGGAGAGGTGACTAAGTGGGAGGCCAGCAAGAAGCAGATTGCAGTAGTCTAAACGAGAGGTGACAAGGGTGTGGATGAGGGTTTTGGTAGAGTGCTCGGAAAGAAAGGGGCGGATTTTACGGATGTTGTAAAGAAAGAAACGACAGGTCTTGGCGGTCTGCTGGATATGAGCAGAGAAGGAGAGAGAAGAGTCAAAGATGACCCAAAGGTTTCGAGCTGAGGAGACAGGGAGAATGAGAGAGCCATCAACAGAAATAGAAAACGGGGGGAGCGGGGAGGTGGGTTTGGGGGGGAAAATGAGAAGCTCGGTTTTGGTCATATTTAATTTCAGGTGGCGTTGAGACATCCAGGCAGCAATGTCAAACAGACACGCTGAAACTTTGGTTTGGATGCAAGGTGAGATATCAGGGGTAGAAAGGTAGATTTGGGAGTCATCAGCATAGAGGTGGTAGGAAAAGCCATGGGATGAGATTAATGAACCAAGGGAAGAAGTGTAGATAGAAAAGAGGAGGGGACCAAGAACAGAACCCTGAGGTACGCCGACAGGCAGAGGAATAGAGGTAGAAGAGGATCTGCTAAGCCTGTTGGATATTGCTGCCTGCTTTTTTCATCAGGTTGGATGCCTCAGTAGTCGATGGACAATTCTTCTCAGATTGCACATAATCTCTAAGATGAATACTAATTTTGAAATTTTCTATAGCATTGAAAGGTGTCATTAATGGTATTTTACATAGTAACATAGTAGATGACGGCAGAAAAAGACCTGCATGGTCCATCTAGTCTACCCAACAAGATAAACTCATATGTGCTACTTCTTGTGTATACCTTAACTTGATTTGTATCTGCCATTTTCAGGACACAGATCGTAGAAGTCTTGCCCACCACTAGCCCCGCCTCCCAATCTCGGCTAGATAGATAATTTGAATTTGGGACTTTATAAATACTACTAATCATTTCTAAAGGGCTAATAAACGTGGAGGGGCATAATCGAAAGGGACGCCCAAGTTTTGCTGAGAACATCCTCGCAAAATGTCCCGATGGAGGGGCGGGGAAACCTGTATTATCGAAACAAGATGGATGTCCAACTTTCGTTTTGATAATATGGTCGGGGACTCCCAAATCTTCAAATTTAGGTTGTCCTTAGAGATGGTCGTCTCTACACTTGGTCGTTTCTGATTTTCGGCGATAATGGAAACCAAGGACACCCATCTCAGAAATGACCAAATGCAAGCCCTTTGATCATGGGAGGAGCCAGCATTCGTAGTGCACTGATCCCCCTCATATGCCAGGACACCAACCGGGCACTCTAGGGGGCATTGCAGTGGACTTCATAAATTGCTCCCAGGTACATAGCTCCCTTATCTTGTGTGCTGAACCCCCCCCCCCCCCCACAAACCCCACTACCCACAACTGTATACCACTACCATAGCCCTTATGGGTGAAGGGGGCACTTAGATGTGGGTACAGTGGGTTTGTGGTGGGTTCTGGAGGGCTCACATTTACCACCATAAATGTAACAGGTAGGGGGGATGGGCCTGGGTCTGCCTGCCTCAAGTGCACTGCACCCATTAAAACTGCTCCAGGGACCTGCATACTGCTGTGATGGACCTGAGTATGACATTTGAGGCTGGCATAGAGGTTGGCACAAAATATTTTGAAATATTTTTTTGAGCGTGGGAGGGGGGTTAGTCATCACTGGGGGAGTAAGGGGAGGTCATCCCCGATTCTTTCCGGTGGTCATCTGGTCATTTTGGGCACCTTTTGTGCCTTGGTCGTAAGAAAAACAGAACCAGGTAAAGTCGTCCAAGTGCTCGTCAGGGGCACCCTTTTTTTCGCATTATGGGTTGAGGACGTCCATGTGTTAGGCACGCCCAAGTCCCGCCTTCGCTATGCCTTTGACATGCCCCCGTGAACTTTGGTCATCCCCATGACAGAAAGCAGTTGGGGATGCCCAAAATCGACTTTTGATTATACCGATTTGGGCGACCCTGTGAGAAGGACGCCCATCTTCCGATTTGTGTCAAAAGATAGGCATCCTTCTCTTTCGAAAATGAGCCTTTTAGTCTGCACTATACACAGTATCCCCCAAATTCTATAAAAGGTGATTTAAATTGCAATGTGCAAATTTGGGTGTGTGCCCATTTTGCGCACACAATTTAATTGAACAAGCTAATTAGCACTGATAATTGGAATTTTAAGAAGCAATTATTGGTGCTAATTAACTTTAATTAAAATTTATTTGCATAATTTAGGTCCAAAAAGGGGGAATGGCTGTGGGAGGATCAGGGGCAGATCAGCGGCGTTCCTTTAATTTATGCACATTGTTATAGAATTTGGGGGATCCATTTCTAATTTAGGCATGAGGATTTACACCAGGGTTTTATTGGTGTAAAAGGCCATGAGTAAAACTAGTCATTGTTCCTGAATAGAGCTTTTGTGGTACCACTTATAGAATGTAGCCCATTATATGCAGTTACTTTCTATGTCCCTAGTAGGCTCACAATCTAAGTTTTTTTTTTTTTTTAACCTGGAGTAATGGAGGGTTAAGTGACTTGCTCAGGGTCACAAGGATCTAGAACGGGAATTGAACCCAATTCTGCAGGGCCTTGACTCACTGTACTAACCATTAGTTTATTAATCAATTCAAACACAAGCTACCAACCATGAAGGGACTTGAACACCTAATCTTCTGATCTGAAGCCAGACGCCTTATCCATTAGGCCACATGGAATGGAAAGGAGCTTTTTGACCTGTGTTGGTGATAAGTCCCTAACACATTCTATATTGCACTGAGGGACCCTTTTACAAAGGTGCACTGAAAATGGCCTGCGGTAGTGTAGACGTGTTTTGGGTGCACGCAGAATCATTTTTCAGCGCACCTGTAAAAAAATGCCTTTTTAAAATTTTTGCTGAAAATGGACATGCAGCAAAATGAAAATTGCCGCGTGTCCATTTTGGGTCTGAGATCTTACCACCAGCCATTGAGCTAGCGGTAAGGTCTCATGCGATAACCAGGTGGCAATAGTCTATGCACATAAAATGCCAATTACTGCCCGTGCACCAGAAAATAAAAATATTTTCCGGCATATGTAGCAAACACACGTCAAAAATGAAATTACCACAAGAGCCACACGGTAACTCAAAATTGACAAGCGTTGGGTTCCCGTAGGTGCCAACATGGCTTAGCCTGAGGTCTTTTTCTCTATTTTTCAAAATAGTTTTTCTAAGGGATCTGACTATTAAAACGTTCTAGTTTTTGGAGTTTTTGCATAAATTACATATTTGTAAGGAGATGTACATATTGGTGGAGCAAAGGTAGGGCTCCCACTTACGTGCATAACTTACAGAATGCTATAGTTTATATGTGTATCTCTGACCTGTAGGTGCAAAGACTTACACCAGCTCTATGGCTGGCTTAAGTGCTTGCACCTAAACTCTAGGCCTATATGTCACCTGTTAGGCTAGTATTCTATAAAGAAAAGTAGGCACTTACTTTCCTTTGTAGATAGGCTTCTACCAGGCATCCTGTTATAAAATGTCCCTGCGCCCACCTCTATAAAGAAGAATAATCCTGCCTTTCATATAAATACACAAAATGAAATCATAAAAATGTTAAATATCATGAAAAAACAGGCTTGTAGTACTCTCCAGTTATTTCCCCACATGAAACCATTTCAATACCTTCTCGCAATAGCCATCTTCATCACTGTGTGTAATACTACTACTACTACTACTACTTAACATTTCTAGAGCGCTACTAGGGTTACGCAGCGCTGTACAATAGGAGTTGAAAGCGAATGCTACATACCTGTAGAAGGTATTCTCCGAGGACAGCAGGCTGATTGTTCTCACTGATGGGTGACGTCCACGGCAGCCCCTCCAATCGGAAACTTCACTAGCAAAGTCCTTTGCTAGCCCTCGCGCGCCCGCGCGCACCGCGCATGCGCGGCCGTCTTCCCGCCCGAAACCGGCTCGAGCCGGCCAGTCCAGTATGTAGCAGGACAATACACTTCAAGGGAAGACACAACTCCAAAGGGGAGGCGGGCGGGTTTGTGAGAACAATCAGCCTGCTGTCCTCGGAGAATACCTTCTACAGGTATGTAGCATTCGCTTTCTCCGAGGACAAGCAGGCTGCTTGTTCTCACTGATGGGGTATCCCTAGCCCCCAGGCTCACTCAAAACAACAACATTGGTCAATTGGGCCTCGCAACGGCGAGGACATAACTGAGATTGACCTAAAAAATTTACCAACTAACTGAGAGTGTAGCCTGGAACAGAACAAACAGGGCCCTCGGGGGGTGGAGTTGGATCCTAAAGCCCAAACAGGTTCTGAAGAACTGACTGCCCGAACCGACTGTCACGTCGGGTATCCTGCTGCAGGCAGTAATGAGATGTGAATGTGTGGACAGATGACCACGTCGCAGCTTTGCAAATTTCCTCCATGGTGGCTGACTTCAAGTGGGCTACCGACGCTGCCATGGCTCTAACATTATGAGCCGTGACATGACCCTCAAGAGCCAGCCCAGCCTGGGCGTAAGTGAAGGAAATGCAATCTGCTAGCCAATTGGATATGGTGCGTTTCCCTACAGCCACTCCCCTCTTGTTGGGATCAAAAGAAACAAACAATTGGGCGGACTGTCTGTGGGGCTGTGTCCGCTCCAGATAGAAGGCCAATGCTCTCTTGCAGTCCAATGTGTGCAGCTGACGTTCAGCAGGGCAGGAATGAGGACGGGGAAAGAATGTTGGCAAGACAATTGACTGGTTCAGATGGAACTCCGACACAACCTTTGGCAGAAACTTAGGGTGAGTGCGGAGGACTACTCTGTTGTGATGAAATTTGGTGTAAGGGGCCTGGGCTACCAGGGCCTGAAGCTCACTGACTCTACGAGCCGAGGTAACTGCCACCAAGAAAATGACCTTCCAGGTCAAGTACTTCGGATGGCAGGAATTCAGTGGCTCGAAAGGAGGTTTCATCAGCTGGGTGAGAACGACATTGAGATCCCATGACACTGTAGGAGGCTTGACAGGGGGCTTTGACAAAAGCAAACCTCTCATGAAGCGAACAACTAAAGGCTGTCCTGAGATCGGCTTACCTTCCACTTGGTAATGGTATGCACTGATTGCACTAAGGTGAACCCTTACGGAGTTGGTCTTCAGACCAGACTCAGACAAGTGGAGAAGGTATTCAAGCAGGGTCTGTGTAGGACAAGAGCGAGGATCTAGGGCCTTGCTGTCACACCAGACGGCAAACCTCCTCCAATGAAAGAAGTAACTTCTCTTAGTGGAGTCTTTCCTGGAAGCAAGCAAGATGCGGGAGACACCCTCTGGCAGACCCAAAGAGGCAAAGTCTACGCCCTCAACATCCAGGCCGTGAGAGCCAGGGACTGGAGGTTGGGATGCAGCAGAGCCCCTTCGTCCTGCGTGATGAGGGTCGGAAAACACTCCAATCTCCACGGTTCTTCGGAGGATAACTCCAGAAGAAGAGGGAACCAGATCTGACGCGGCCAAAAGGGAGCAATCAGAATCATGGTGCCTCGGTCTTGCTTGAGTTTCAACAAAGTCTTCCCCACCAGAGGAATGGGAGGATAAGCATACAGCAGACCTTCCCCCCAATCCAGGAGGAAGGCATCCGACGCCAGTCTGCCGTGGGCCTGAAGCCTGGAACAGAACTGAGGGACCTTGTGGTTCACTTGAGATGCGAAGAGATCCACCAGGGGGGTGCCCCACGCCTGGAAGATCTGTCGCACCACACGGGAATTGAGCGACCACTCGTGAGGTTGCATAATCCTGCTCAACCTGTCGGCCAGACTGTTGTTTACGCCTGCCAGATATGTGGCTTGGAGCACCATGCCTTGACGGCGAGCCCAGAGCCACATGCTGACGGCTTCCTGACACAGGGGGCGAGATCCGGTGCCCCCCTGCTTGTTGACATAGTACATGGCAACCTGATTGTCTGTCTGAATTTGGATAATTTGGTGGGACAGCCGATCTCTGAAAGCCTTCAGAGCGTTCCAGATCGCTCGCAACTCCAGAAGATTGATCTGTAGATCGCTTTCTTGGAGGGACCACCTTCCTTGGGTGTGAAGCCCATCGACATGAGCTCCCCATCCCAGGAGAGACGCATCCGTGGTCAGCACTTTTTGAGGCTGAGGAATTTGGAAGGGACGTCCCAGAGTCAAATTGGAGCAAATCGTCCACCAATACAGGGATTCGAGAAAACTCGTGGACAGGTGGATCACGTCCTCTAGACCCCCGGCGGCCTGATACCACTGGGAGGCTAGGGTCCATTGAGCAGATCTCATGTGAAGACGGGCCATGGGAGTCACATGAACTGTGGAGGCCATGTGGCCCAGCAATCTCAACATCTGCCGAGCTGTGATCTGCTGGGACGCTCGCACCCGCGAGACGAGGGACAACAAGTTGTTGGCCCTCGCCTCTGGGAGATAGGCGCGAGCCGTCCGAGAATCCAGCAGGGCTCCGATGAATTCGAGTTTCTGCACTGGGAGAAGATGGGACTTTGGGTAATTTATCACAAACCCCAGTAGCTCCAGGAGGCGAATAGTCATCTGCATGGACTGCAGGGCTCCTGCCTCGGATGTGTTCTTCACCAGCCAATCGTCGAGATATGGGAACACGTGCACCCCCAGCCTGCGAAGCGCCGCTGCTACCACAGCTAGGCACTTTGTGAACACCCTGGGCGCAGAGGCGAGCCCAAAGGGTAGCACACAGTACTGGAAGTGGCGTGCGCCCAGCTGAAATCGCAGATACTGTCTGTGAGCTGGCAGTATCGGGATGTGTGTGTAGGCATCCTTCAAGTCCAGAGAGCATAGCCAATCGTTTTGCTGAATCATGGGGAGAAGGGTGCCCAGGGAAAGCATCCTGAACTTTTCTTTTACGAGATATTTGTTCAGGGCCCTTAGGTCTAGGATGGGACGCATCCCCCCTGTTTTCTTTTCCACAAGGAAGTACCTGGAATAGAACCCCAGCCCTTCTTGCCCGGATGGCACGGGCTCGACCGCATTGGCGCTGAGAAGGGCGGAGAGTTCCTCTGCAAGTACCTGCTTGTGCTGGAAGCTGTAGGACTGAGCTCCCGGTGGACAATTTGGAGGTTGAGAGGCCAAATTGAGGGTGTATCCTTGCCGGACTATTTGGAGAACCCACTGATCGGAGGTTATAAGAGGCCACCTTTGGTGAAAAGCTTTCAACCTCCCTCCGACAGGCAGGTCGCCCGGCACTGACACTTGGATGTCGGCTATGCTCTGCTGGAGCCAGTCAAAAGCTCGCCCCTTGCTTTTGCTGGGGAGCCGCGGGGCCTTGCTGATTCGCACGCTGCTGACGAGAGCGAGCGCGCTGGGGCTTAGCCTGGGCCGCAGGCTGTCGGGAAGGAGGATTGTACCTACGCTTGCCAGAAGTATAGGGAACAGTCTTCCTTCCCCCGAAAAATCGTCTACCTGTAGAGGTAGAAGCTGAAGGCTGCCGGCGGGCGAACTTGTCGAATGCGGTGTCCCGCTGGTGGAGAGACTCTACCACCTGCTCGACTTTTTCGCCAAAAATGTTATCCGCACGGCAAGGCAAGTCCGTAATCCGCTGCTGGACTCTATTCTCCAGGTCGGCGGCACGCAGCCATGAGAGCCTGCGCATCACCACACCTTGAGCAGCGGCCCTGGACGCAACATCAAAAGTGTCATAAACTCCTCTGGCCAGGAATTTTCTGCACGCCTTCAGCTGCCTGACCACCTCCTGAAAAGGCTTGGCTTGCTCAGGGGGAAGAGCATCAACCAAGCCCGCCAACTGCCGCACATTATTCCGCATGTGTATGCTCGTGTAGAGCTGGTAAGACTGGATCTTGGACACGAGCATAGAGGAATGGTAGGCCTTCCTCCCAAAGGAGTCTAAGGTTCTAGCGTCCTTGCCCGGGGGCGCCGAAGCATGTTCCCTAGAACTCTTAGCCTTCTTTAGGGCCAAATCCACAACTCCAGAGTCATGAGGCAACTGAGTGCGCATCAGCTCTGGGTCCCCATGGATCCGGTACTGGGACTCGATCTTCTTGGGAATGTGGGGGTTAGTTAATGGTTTGGTCCAGTTCGCAAGCAATGTCTTCTTCAGGACATGGTGCAAGGGAACAGTGGACGCTTCCTTAGGTGGAGAAGGATAGTCCAGGAGCTCAAACATTTCAGCCCTGGGCTCGTCCTCCACAACCACCGGGAAGGGGATGGCCGTAGACATCTCCCGGACAAAGGAGGCAAAAGACAGACTCTCGGGAGGAGAAAGCTGTCTCTCAGGAGAGGGAGTGGGATCAGACGGAAGACCCCCAGACTCCTCGTCAGAGAAATATCTGGGATCTTCCTCTTCCTCCCACGAGGCCTCACCCTCGGTGTCAGACACAAGTTCACGGACCTGTGTCTGCAACCTCGCCCTGCTCGACTCCGTGGAACCCCGTCCACGATGGGGGCGTCGAGAGGTAGACTCCCTCGCCCGCGTCGGCGAAGCTCCCTCCGCCGACGTAGTCGGGGAGCCTTCCTGGGAGGTGGCCGCGGTCGGCACCGCACGCGGTACCGACGTCGGGGACCTCAACCTGGGCGATGGGCCAGCCGGCGCCACGCTCGACGGTACCGGTGGCGCAAGCACCGCCGGTACCGGAGGGGTAGGGCGCAACAGCTCTCCCAGAATCTCTGGGAGAACGGCCCGGAGGCTCTCGTTTAGAGCGGCTGCAGAGAAAGGCTGAGAGGTCGATGCAGGCGTCGACGTCAGTACCTGTTCCGGGCGTGGAGGCTGTTCCGGGCTGTCCAGAGCGGAGCGCATCGACACCTCCTGAACAGAGGGTGAGCGGTCCTCTCGGTGCCGATGCCTGCTGGGTGCCGAATCCCTCGGCGACCCAGAGCTCTCGGTGCCGACACGGGGAGGAGACCGGTGTCGATGCTTCTTCGATTTCTTCCGAAGCATGTCACCGGAGCTCCCCGGCACCGACGAGGAGGACGTCGAATCCACCCGTCGCTTCCTCGGGGCCGAGACTGAAGAAGGTCGATCTCGGGGGGGCTGTACCGCAGGAGCCCTCAGGGTAGGCGGAGACCCACCCGAGGGCTCACCGCCACCAGCAGGGGAATGGACAGCCCTCACCTGCACTCCACCCGATGCACCACCGTCCGACGACATCAGCAGACGAGGTCCTGGTACCACCGACGTCGATGCAGCTATCCGATGTCTCGGCGCCGATGCAGAGGCCCGATGCCTCGATGCACTCGATGCAGGGGCGGCCGAGGAAGATGGTCTGGACGCTGACGACGTCGATGCACTCGAAGATCCCGGTGCCGATGCCGACGAAGAGCCCGAGAACAACACGTTCCACTGGGCTAGTCTCGCTACCTGAGTCCGCCTTTGAAGCAGGGAACACAGACTGCAGTTCTGAGGGCGGTGCTCGGCCCCCAGACACTGAAGACACGACGAGTGTCGATCAGTGAGCGAGATAACCCGGGCGCACTGGGTGCACTTCTTGAAGCCGCTGGAAGGCTTCGATGTCATGGGCGGAAAAATCACGCCGGCGAAATCAAAAGCCGAAATGGCGAAATTTGAAGCACCAAATTTAGAGGGAGAAAAAATCTCGACCGAGGCCGAAAAAAGGCCTACCCCGACGACGAAAGAAAACTTACCGGGGCAAAAAGCTGGAAGTACGGGGAGGATTTACACGAAACCCGGCGGGGGGTTTCCGGAGCACTTCCCGACTAGGACAAAGCTTTCCCGAAGGAAAAAAAACACGTTCAAACAAATTGGACGCGCGAGGTCGACTTTCCGGGGCTCGACACGGCGAAAACACGACCGTACCGAGTGCGGACAAAAGAAGACTGGCCGGCTCGAGCCGGTTTCGGGCGGGAAGACGGCCGCGCATGCGCGGTGCGCGCGGGCGCGCGAGGGCTAGCAAAGGACTTTGCTAGTGAAGTTTCCGATTGGAGGGGCTGCCGTGGACGTCACCCATCAGTGAGAACAAGCAGCCTGCTTGTCCTCGGAGAATGTTAATTATGTCACTTTAATATCATATGCTATGAGGGAGGGTGCTGTGCATCTCAAGAGGGGGGGGGGAATTTTAGCAAGCTAAATACTGTTAGTAATAATTTTGGTTTTAATATATATTGTTTCACATCTGCATCAGATTTAACCTTCTATATGTGGCTAATATGATGGCAAATTGCCAACCAGTGTTTAATCTTGAATTACTATAACCTGCATTGAGTGGTGGGTGTGGCTCTGGGCACCTCGTTGGACAGACTGGATGGATCATGCAGATCTTTATCTGCCTTCATTTACTGTGTCCAAGAAAATGAATAGGCAGGTGATTCTCAAGATCCAGCATGGAATAGAACAAAGATGTGAATCGCCAATGGCAATGTTGGGCCTATTTTAAATAATGTGGTGAATAAATTATTTTTCTCAACATTGCCATTGGTGATTTGCATCTTTTTTTCTATTCCGTGTTCGATCTTGAGAATCGCCTGCCTATTTGTTTTCTTGGAACTTCTGTGCTAGGCACCATGGCGTTTTCAACATGGAAATTCATTCACTGTGTTACTGGACTCTGCAGTGGCAACTAAAATGAATTCTATTTTGTCCCTTTTCCTGTGGGTAATGAATATCATCCAACAAGCAAAAAAGCCTGTTTTTGCGAAAAATGAAACGGGCCCTAGGAAGGCTATCGTCTAAGTGATTTCTCCTCTCTCCCCCGCCTTCCCCTCCATGTCCAGCGATTCTCCCCTCCCATCCATGTTCAGCGATTCTCCTCTGCCCCCTCCCCTCCCATCCCTGTCCAGCGATTCTCCCCTCCCATCCTATCCATGTCCAGTGACTGTCATCTAAGCAATTTCTCCTCTCTCCCCTGCCCTCCCCTCCATGTCCAGCGATTCTCCCCTCCCCTCCCCTCCCATCCATGTCCAGTGATTCTCCCCTCCCATCCTATCCATGTCCAGTGACTCGGCGCAGACCCCACATGCCCCCCCTTTTAAGTACCCAAGGTCAAATTCAACCCCAGCCATCACCTGTCCGCCCTCATCTCCCACAACAGCCTTCTTTTCCTTCCTGCCGACTTGCCTTTAAAACTTTCCTTTTACCTCAGGTCGTAGCGGTGGCAGGCTCGGCTCACGTCGCCTCCAGCCTTCCCTCAGGTTGCAGTGGTGGCAGTGAAAGCAGCAGGCTGGGCTCGCGTCACCTCCAGCTTTCCCTTTCATTCCCTCTCAGTGTCCCGCCCTCCTGTAACATTATTTCATCTTTCTGCAAGGGTGGGACACTCAGAGGGAAGGGAACGCTGGAGGCGAGCTTATGTCAGCTCAAGCCCACCTCTTTAACATTGCTTTTGACTCGTAACCACTTGTAACCACTCGCCTCCACCTACCCTCCTCTCCTCCTTCCTGTACACATTAATTGATTTGATTTGCTTACTTTATTTTTTGTCTATTAGATTGTAAGCTCTTTGAGCAGGGACTGTCTTTCTTCTATGTTTGTGCAGCGCTGTGTATGCCTTGTAGCGCTATAGAAATGTTAAATAGTAGTAGTAGTAGTAGGTTACGAACCCAGACAGCCAGGCATCCAGGGACGCAGATGCACAAATTAGTATATAGAGAGATACTGCCATTAACAAAGTTTCTGTACTGTGATATAGACACAAACCAAGTTCACAGCTACTGTTTTCTCTAATAATTTTCCTAAATATGCTAAATTTCATATTGGCCTTTAAATTTCTAATTGGCCTGAACCCAGAGATGCTTTCTTCAACACCTGTCTAATTATTGATTGCTTAAGCTGAACCAGCAACAATCTTTCTGCCAAGGAGGCAATAACAATGGCTATTACCTTACCCTGAAGGCCTTTTCTTCAATATAAATTAACAGAGAGAGGCAAAGGTCCAGATGCATGTACTGTCTTTTCCATTAGTTACTATCTCCAGAATTGGCTCCACAGAAACCAGCCTATCTACTGTACGTTTCCTGATTTCCCTCTAGGGATAATTTTATAAAGATTTTTCTGCGCATAAAGCCAGTTTTATGTGCATAAAAGGTTTTTAAAAAAATAAAATTGTACATTTATTTACATGTTTTTAAGCAGGTGTGTCTGCGAGATCACACAAGACATTCTCAAGGGTACAGCTGGAACTAGGAATGTTACCATTAGAAATAGGGTATATGGCACTTACTCTAAGTCCCAGGGTTTAGATTTATACTCTTCTAATTTCAGACCAATTGTGAGCATACCATTATTCACTAAGTGGCCTTTTACTAAGTGGCAGTAAAAAGTGGCCCACAGTAGTGTTGGTGTGTGGGATTGCTGTGCACCAAGGACACTTTTTACCTCAACAGGAAAAAGGCATTTTT
The DNA here is from genome assembly GCF_901765095.1 of Microcaecilia unicolor. Taxonomy (NCBI): domain Eukaryota; kingdom Metazoa; phylum Chordata; class Amphibia; order Gymnophiona; family Siphonopidae; genus Microcaecilia; species Microcaecilia unicolor. Next base: position 135,270,085 of record NC_044038.1, read on the forward strand.
TTGGAGTCATTAATAGCCGTGCACTAATTTCAGGATACAACAGACAGGGTGAAAGTACACAACATAGCAATCCAGAAATAAAAGCACTGCAGGCTCTCAAGAAAAGGTACGTGTGCTTTATTAGTGACTCAACATGGGTTGTCTTTCGGCGTAAAATAACGCTTGCCTCCGCGGTCAATTCAATAGAACAGCAAAACTAATAATAATCAGAGCGTAATCAATCCACTCTTGGAGTAGTAATCTATCCACTTGATGTGGTACAAACCGTCATAGAAGTGCACCAAAAGAAACTAAGAATTGAGTATTCTCTGATTATTATTAATTGTGCAGTCCAATTGAATCGACCCCTGAGGCAGGCATTGTTTTACACCGAAACACGGTCTGTGTCGGGTCACCAATAAAGGACACTTGTACCTTTTCTTGAGAGCCTGCCGTGCACTAATATCAAAATTAGCATGCGGCCATTTACTGCCTGAGCCCTTACCGCCACCTATTTAGGAGGTGGTAAGGGCTCAAGTGCTAACCCAGCAGTAATCAGGCAACGTGCTGCAATGTACTTGCATTACCCAAATATCACTGGGAATGCTTACTCCCCCTCGCCCCGTGCTAGAAAAAAAATTTCTAGCAGGGGAAACGGCATGTGGCAAACTCAGAACTACCGCTGGATACTTGGGTGCGCCCAGTGGTAGTGCTGCTTTGCCAAACACTACCCAGGCAGTAGTTCTACTTCCGCTTGATACCATTGGAAACATTTATAAATAGGCAATTATATGAATATATAGATGGATTCTCATGTTTATATAATTCACAATTTGGTTTTACAGCTAGGCATACCACTGAAACCTTGCTATTGACAATGATTACAAAGATAAGGAAATCTTTATGCCATGGTAAACAGTATGATATATCTGCTGATTGATTCTCTGGCTCATGTTTTTATGGAAACTAAATAGTTATAGGTGGTATAGAAGTATTTAAAATAAATGATCTTTTATTACAAAGATTGAGGGCTCCTTGCACAAAGCGGCGGTAAGCCCAACATGGGCTTACCGCTCGCTATACAGGAAGTACCGCTGGGCTACTGCAGCAGCCCAGGAGTACTTCCCACCCCTAGCGCACTATCATTTCCAGCACTACAAAAATGTATTTATTTTTGTAGTGCCAGAGTGTACCCGGCAGAAATCGGGCAGTGCTGTATGCTGCCCAGTTACCGCCAGGTTAACACGGGAGTCCTTACCATCAGCTCAATGGGTGGCAGTAAGGGATCCTCCCGAATTGGCCGCGTGGCAAGTGCTTTACTTGCCGCACAGCCATTTTATGTAGGAAAGCAAGGCTTCCCTTTTACCAGCTGCGGTAAAAGGGGGCCTTGGCACATGTGTAAAACACGCGCCGACACCAGCGTCAGCCCCCTTTTGCCGCAGCTTGGTAAAAGGGGCCCTGAGTGAGATTAGGATGGTGAGTTCTGTTTTGGTATGGTTTAAGGATTTTTTACTCAATCACAGTTATTGTGTCTGGAAAGATGCTAAATTTTCTTAAAGCTGGCATCCATCCTACAGTGTTCCTCAAGACTCTTCTCTATTACTTATGCTGTTCAATTTGTTTATGAGTTCTTTGGGAATGAGTCCGCTGGTTGACAGTGAAAGAATTTTTCTTATGCGGATTACATATTAATGCTGGTTCCAGTATGTGCTATGTTAAAGGCTATATTTCATAAAATTTCTTGCTGTATGGATAACATTCAGAAGTGGGCAAATACTAATTTACTTAAATTAAATACTAATAAGACCAAAGTTATTTATTTTCAGGATCCTTCCATTCCAATCCCTTCTGAAATTACACTGTCCCAGGGTAAACTATTACATGTTGATGACAACTCAAAGATTCTTGGTATCTTGGATTCCTTTCTCAATTTTGAACTATAAATTGCTAACATGGATCATTTTGCTCTATTGGTATAAATGCTGGTTTTGTCCCATTTGAATTACTATAATTTATTGTGGGGTCCTTTTACAAAGCAGCAGTAAGCCCAACCCAGGATTACCGCATTCTATGCCAGAACTACCGTCGGCCTAACATGGCCTCCGGCAGCAGTTCTTGCCCAACAGCGCACTCTTTCCAGCGCTCTGGGAATTTACTTTTTGTAGTGTGGTGTTAACCCATTAGTAATCAGGCATCGACACGTGCTGCCTGGTTACCACTGGGAAACAGCGAGAGCCCTTACCGCTAAGTACTCCCCACCACAAGGCCACCCAGTAAGAGTTATCTTACCGCGTGACCATTTTTTTTGATGAGGGGGCATTTTATCTGTGGTAAACAGGGCCCTGGCATGCAAGAAAAACAGCCCCCGCCTCTACCGCAGGGCCCTTTTTTCCACAGCTTAGTAAAGGGATCCCTGTATATGGAACTGTATTCTATGCTCTTAAGAAAACTTCAGCTGATATAAAATACAGCAGTTTGATTGATTTTCTGGATCACAAAACATGATAGTATTTCTGGATATCTTCACAGGCTTTATCGGCTTCCCTTAAAATCTCAAATTATTTTCAGAATTGTATGTACTGTTTTCATATATTACATACTAATTTACCTGATCTCCTAATCCAACGTTTGTCTCAATCATTTTTTCTTCCTCTTGAGTATTTAATACATGTTTACTAGCCTATCCTATTGTTAAAGATTTCTGATATAAACATCAATTAGATCTAATGTTTGCTTTTCATGCTATCTCTGTATGGAATGAATTACCACAATGTATCAGAACTGAATCCAATTATCTTCAGGATTGAAGGAAACAGAATTCTTTTTTTAAATTGACAAGGCCTGAGAGTTGTTAATCTGAAGCAGTTCTATTCCTTTTTGTTCTTTGGTTAATATATTGCAATTAATGTAATTCCCCATACACTGTTTTTTGGGTCTTTTATTTTGTGAGCCACCTAGAACCACCAGTTGGGATTTATTTATTTATTTGTTGCATTTGTATCCCACATTTTCCCACCTATTTGCAGGCTCAATGTGGCTTACAACGTTCTGCCCTGGCTATTGCCATGGCTGAGTAGAGATACAATTAATATTAACACAAGAATATGAGCAACATAGAGGGGCATAATCGAACGGTGCCAGCCAAATAGCTGGCCAGCCATCTTCGGGGCCGGCGCCATAAGTGGCCGAAGCCAACCGTATTTTCGAAAAAGATGGCTGGCCATCTTTTTCTTTGCTAATACGGTTGGGCCCGGCCAAATGTCAGAGTTCGCCAGGTTTGAGATGGCCGGCATTGGTTTTCGGCCATAATGGAAAATAATGCCTGCGATCTCAAACCCGGCGAAATCCAAAGCATTTGGTCGTGGGAGGTATCATTTGTAGTGCACTGGCCCCCCTGACATGCCAGGACACCAACTGGGCACCCTAGGGGGCACTTCTAAAAATTAAAAAATAAAAATAGCTCCCTGGTGCATAGCTCCCTTCCCTTGGTTGTTTAGCCCCCCAAATCCCTCCCAAAACCCACTCCCCACAACTCTACACCATTACCATAGCCCTAAGGTGTGAAGGTGGGTACAGTGGGTTTTGGGTGGGTTTTGGAGGGCTCCCATTTACCACCACAAGTGTAACAGGTAGGGGGGGTGGGCCTGGGTCCACCTGTCTGAAGTGCACTGCACCCACTGAAAACTGCTCCAGGGACTTGCATACTGCTATCAGGGAGCTGGGTATGACATTTGAGGCTGGCATAGAGGCTGACAAAAATGTTTTGGGGTTTTTTTTGGGTGGGAGAGGGTTGGTGACCATTGGGGGAGTAAGGGGAGGTCATCCCTGATTCCCTCCGGTGGTCATTTGGTCAGTTGTGGCTCCTTTTTGAAGCTTGGTCATGAAAAAAAAGGGACCAAGTAAAGTCGGTGAAATGCTCGTCAAGCCTGGCTTTTTTTTCCATTATTAGGCGAAGCCGGCCATCTCGTGAGCACGCCCCCGTCCTGCCCCATCCTGCCTTCACTACCCTACCGACACGCCCCCTTGATGTTTCACCGACTCCGCGACGGAAAGCAGTTGAACCCGGCCAAAATCGACTTTCGATTATACCGATTTGGCCGGGTTCAGGATATCGCCGGCCATCTCCCGATTTGTATCAGAAGATGGCCGGTGATCACTTTCGAAAATGAGTTGGATAGTGGAATAAAACATTGGGTATAACGAGATCGATAATGAAATAACAATTAAAACAGAATGTACTAAAGTTTAGGTGATGGGTCGTTGTGATATGTTCTATTGAAGAGATAGGTCTTCAGTGATTTCCAAAAATTGATTAGGTCACTTATTTCTGTGGTAAGTAACTTCCACATTAGAGTAGATCAGATTATATTAGATTAGTTTGGGCAGAACAGAGGCAGAGCTGTGATGCATGCATGGATTTTGAAAAATACCAAGGTACTGCCCACAGACACATTTATACCATTTCTAGACCAGGTATAAGAATAGAATAGCACAGAAAACAAAACAAAAAACAATCCCCCCCCCTTAACCCCCCCCTCCCCCCCCCCCCCAGAAGAACCTTCATAGTTAAAACATGCTCATTGTTAAAAACAAACCCAAAGTTAAAAACTTTGCCTAACAAAGTTTACCATGTGGCAATCTAGAACTACTGCCAGCCCAATGTGAGCACTGGTGGTAGTTCCACCCCCAGTGTGTGGCATTTCCAGGGCTAGCAGAAATATTTCTGCAGGGGGTTACCTGCTGTTATGATTCTGCTAGCTAGGCAGGGAAATGTTTGGGACTCGCTCCTGATTGGCTTGTCAGGGGCTGAGCTGATGTCAGAAGCCTGATCTACTTAAGCCTACCTTTCCCTGCAATCCTTGCTTTAGCATTTGATTGCTCTCAGTTGAAGCCAGCTTTCCTCTCTCTCTGTTTGTGCTTGTGCACTGTGTTTACGTTGGAGATTTGCTTTCTCTCCTCCTGGCTCGTAGATTCTGTATGAGTGCTGGGTGTTCCCAGCCTGTGCTTGATTGCCTCACTACACTGCATCTGGGTCACCTCTCTGCTTGGCTGGTGTTGTATTGTTTGTGGTAAGTTTGTCCCTAGTATCATTTGTTTGTTTGTTTTAGTTTCCCTTTCCTCTGTGTTAACCCTTTGCCTGCAGTGTAGCCCTGCTTCTGGCAGGTTGTGTTTTGAAGCAGTCTTTTCCTTTTGCCTGCTTTTATCCCTTCTTTGCTGTGTCTGTCTCCTGTTTCTGGTGAGTGCTGCTCCTTATTTGATCTGTGTGTGTTTTGGCAATGTTCTCTATTTGCTTACCATTCCCTTGTCCTTGTGTGCTGTATGGCACAGCCTTGTGTATTTCTTTATTGCAGTTCCCTTTTTCCCTAGCATGTTGTGAGGCCAGCCTGGTGCATTTTTGTGTGTGGATTCCCTTTACCTCTGAGTGCTGTGTGGCACAGCCTTGTGCATTCCTGTATAGCAGTTCCCTTTGTCCCTGTATGTTGTGAGGTTAGCATTGTGCATTCTTGGGTGACTTTTCATTTCCCCTGTGTGCTGTATGGTACAGCCTAGAGTGTTCTCTTGTGTTGCTTCCTTTATCCTTGACTGCTGGTGGCACAGCCTTGTGTTTCCTATAGGAACGTCTGTCAGTCCCTTTTCCCTTGCGTTCTTAGCTAGTGCTGTGTGCATTGCTGGTGCTCCTGTCCCTTTGGGGACCCCTCGTTGTTATTTCTCCCCTTCCCAGTGTATGACTCGGTTCCTGTTCGGCCATGAGGCCCACACGCTTGGACTCTGTGCGAGTGGGCTCCCGGTAGGCCGTGAGGGCCACCTGAATGCTCTATCTCCCATTTTCTGGTGGTGTTAGTTGTTTGTTGTGTGTGTGCGGGGCTTGGTGGCTGGGGTGGTGCATAGGGCCTGTTCGGTCTACCCTAGGCCTTGGCCAAAACCCTATACTAGGCCTCAGCCTGGGCTCAAGGGCTCATGACCAGATTAACATCTGGCAGTAATTGAGCAGCACCATGCACTGGCCTTACCACCAGGTTTATTTATTTATTAGGATTTATTTACCACCTTTTTGAAGGAACTCACTCAAGGCGGTGTACAGTAAGAAAAGATCAAACATAAGCAAAAGACAATTACAGCAGTAAAAATATTCAAAAACAATACAAAGTATGGCATGGTATACTATTTACAATGTCAACACAATACGTAGTAGAACATTATAAGTGATAGCGAAGGGTAAAGCAAAGATGTAACATATAGAAGGGTAAGAAAATAGGAAGAGTTAGAAAGTAAGGTGATTGATTTAAAGAAAGTTGACAATGAGGTCAGAGAAATGGTTAGATGTTATCTCAGCAAGGTTAGGAGTGGATAAACATGTCCTGCTGCAGTATATGCAGCCTGAGTACTCCTTGTGTGTGTGAGTAAGACTAATGAGTTAGTTACTTCTTCCAGTAAAGGCCTGGTTGAAGAGTCAATCTTTCACCTGCTTCCTGAAGTAGAGATAGTCTTGTGTTAAGCGCAGCCTTTCAGGCAGTGCATTCCAGAGTGTGGGGGCTACTCCTGAGAAGGCTCACTTGCAGGTATCACATCGTGTAATGTCTTTTGGAAAGGGTGTGGTTAGTGAAAGTCCTTGGGAGGATCTTAGTGTCCTTGGCGGTGTGTGGAGGATCATCCTATTTTTCAGGTACTCAGGGCCATTTCCTTTCAGGGCCTTGAAGATCAGACATAGAGTTTTTAATTTAGCCCTGTATTGGACTAAACTGGACTAAATTGGACTAAAGGTTAGCACGGGAACCCTTACTGCCACCTCAATGGGTGGTGCTCATGGTAAGTACAATCTTACCGCAAGGCCATTTCTTTTTCTGCCTTTTTACCTTCAGCGGTAAAAAATGCCTCAGTGTGCGACAAAAACAGCTGCCACCATAGCACAGGGCCCTTTTTACCACAGCCTAGTAAAAGGACCCCTAAAGTAGTAAACCATAAGTAGACTGACGTAAGTAACCGTAGGTCAGACGGGGGTGGGCCCAGGAGGAAAGGAGGGATGCCCGAAGACTCCGCGAAGAGGCATCAGCTGTTCTTGCCCGTGCAGAGCCTTCACACAGAGAGGTACTGCGCGGGCCCGGTAAGAGGCAGGGGGGCCCGGTGGAGGGGGGGAGCGGCGGCGATGATCTCAGGGGGGCGGCGGGGGTGGGGCATGGGGTGGAGGATGGCAGGAGGTGGAGCTGGGGAGAAGAGAGGAGAAGAGAGGAAGGGAGGGGGGCTGGGGCAGCTTAAAGTTTTGATTTTTGGGAAGCGGGGGGAAGCGGGGAGCAGTGGCGACCTCGGGTGGGGCGGGGGAGGGGGGCCAAGGCCATCCATAAAGGACGCTCCTGATGAGCGCCTTTGCCTCCTCCCGATCCTTTTTTTTTTTTACATTGTGGATTAATGCCGATAGCGTGTGCTCTCTGTGCGCATGTGTTTCCTGGTCTGCTGCTGTTTGCTGCGCTTTCGAAGGTGAGGCGCTTAAATTCAATGCCAGGGAGCGACGGAGGGCGGGCGGGCCGGACTGCGGCAGCGGCGCCGGGCCCCCCCCCCGGAGGCCCGGGCCTGGGGAATTTTGACCCCCCTGTCCCCCCCTCTCGGTGGCCCAGCAGGACAGATATTGTGGGGTGATAGTGTCTGATGGTCTCATGGCAGCGAAAGAAGATGACCCCCACCACAGAATTGGTTTAAGTGTTAGTGCCTAAATGATCAAACAATGCACATAATGTAGTATTCTGTAAGTTACACATGTAAGTGTGATCCCTGCCATGTGTGCACTCCTTTGAAAATGCACACTATGGGGTGAATTCTATATATGGCACTGAAAAAAATCAGCACCCAAAAAAGCGCTATTCTGTATGCCATACTTAAAGTTAGGCGCAGTTTATAGAATAGTGCTTACACTCGGGAATCATGCCTAAGTTTAGGTGTGGCCATTTGCACCACTGAAACGTGATGCAAATGCAAGTGCCACATTAATTTTAGAAATGTCCCCATTCCACCCATGACCCTCCCATTTGCACACCCCCTTTTTCAGATCATGCATAAAATTTAGGTGTGGATTTCGTGCCTAAATTTACACATATAAATTCCAATTAAATCTAATTAGTGCCAATAATTGCTTGTTAAAAAACAATTATTGAACTAATTAGCTTGTGGTTAAGAACCAATGAGGAAGAAATAAAAGATTATGGGGTCCTTTTACTAAGCCACAGTAAAAGCTGTAGTTATATAGGCACATGTATTGGGTGCGCACCAGACCACTTTTTACAGCGTCTGCAAAAAAGGGCTTTTTTAATGGGACAGGAATACAGCATGCGGTAAAACTGAAACCGGTGCATGTTCAAAACTGGCCTGAGTCCTTAACGCCACCCATTGATCTAGTGGTAAGGGCTCACGCACTACATGTGTGGTGACCAGTCAGCACGCGCCAACTGCCGATTGCCGCTGGAAACGACGTGCATGGGAGGAAATAAATAAATATATTTTCCAGGCATTATGGGTACATGCCAAATCTAAAATTACCACCAGGGGGCACGGTAGCCTGGCGGTAGTCTCATCTAGGCTTGCGCTGCCTAGCACACGTAGCTTTCTTTAAATCAATCACCTTACTTTCTAACTCTTCCTACTTTCTTACCTATCTATATGTTACATTTTTGCTTTAACCTCCACTATCAGTTATAATGTTCTATTACATATTGTGTTCTCATTCCAAGCAGTATACCATGCCATAGTTTGTATTGTTTTTGAATATTTACTGCTGTAATTGCCTATTGCTCATGTTTGATCTATTCTTACTGTATACCACCTTGAGTGAATTCCTACAAAAAGGCGGTAAGTAAATCATAATAAATAAATAAAAATAAATAAATAAAACAATATGCCTTTGTAAAAGGGCTCCTATGTTTGTTAAGAAGTGACATCCTACAATCAGTCAATTTTCTACTGCTGGTAGCTGAGATGTATTCTTAGCAGCATCAACTAAAAAAACCTAGAATTATTGTTTTATGTTAATGTCTATCATTAGATTATTGCTTATGTGTTACTGTTACCCACTTAGGACACAAGTGGACTGATCTTTACCCGCTGTCATATACTATGTGATCATGTGACTCAGTAGAAGAACTTCAAGATGTATATTTGGGAGACAGGGAGAAAAAAATGAATTTATAATACATAACAATACATTAGCTCTGATTCACTTATCAGGGGCAAATGTTAATATCATAAACTATTTTTCATGAATTTTGTCTAATTCACCAAAAACCAAGAAACTGGTTCCCCAACTACAAAAGGCATTTATCTAGGATGAAATTAGTTTGTTTCCTTTATTTTGCTTGAAAATGCTGTTCTGCTTGCAGCAGGCTGCTTCCAGCACGTTCACTTTGTTACCAAAGACTTGCTGAATACCTCCTTACTTTTTTTAAACAACACATGGTACAAGGATTAACTTGCATCAGGCACAAAGACTGAAGTAAACAAAAAAAACAAAAACAAAAGGGATGTGTGATAAAGAAGGCAGCAAGATGGAGTAAAAGCTCTCTCATAGAACCGAAATTCTCAAGCAGCCTTGACGGCAATTGGAAAATATTTTGACAGATTAGCATTTACCTAAAATGCAACAGTGCACAAGAGAAAGTAATGAATAAAAGATACTTTCTCCGCATTGTATCCATGTATACACAAGATGCTTATAACTTTCCAGCTCCCCATAAAGAAAAAAATAAGAGGGCCTGTTATTCAGATGGTGGCAATCAGTATTTTGCTGACTGCTGCCGGTGTTAAACCCAAAAATCCAATGCCATCTGGGCACCAGCACTGAATTTTTGGGTTTCTGGAACTAGACAACACGTAGCCAGTTAAGTGTGATATTCAGCAATAGGTCACTGAAAAGATAGGACAGAATTTTTTGCAATCCTATTTATGCACTTAACCTGGTCAATTAAGGCTGAATATCAACACTTAACCAGCCAAGTACCAGCTCCGCCCCCAGAACACCCCCAAAATAGCTGGTTTTCAGTTTGGTGTTTACCAGATATTGTCAGAGGCACTAACCGATTAAGTGCTACTGAAAATTAGTGGTCAGTCTCAAACAGGAGCTGTTTCTGGAGAGTTAAATCTATTTGAATATCGACCCTGAGGTGTTTGATAGTTTTTAGAGGACATTATACTTCAAATTTATGAACTCCAGTCCTCAAGGGCCACAATCCAGTCAGGTTTTCAGGATTTCCCCAATGAATATGCATGAGATCTATTTGCATGCACAGCCTCCACTGTATGCAAATAGATCTCATGCATATTCATTGCTTCTAAATATAGGATTTGTATCTATTAAGAATGATTAATCTCTACAATGTTTTCTCTTAAATCATTGTGCATCAGCTACAAATTATTCAGAAAAATACTTCAATTAGCTTTAATAGAAAATCTTACAAAAGACAAACATTTAAAATAAGCCCAGCAGATCCCTGAGCTGAGTACAAATTTGAACTATGTATTACATTATCCCTATAAATCAACTTTAACTTCTCCGAATATCAAACTATTATGTTCTATTTTTCAGCTGATTGTCCAGTTAAACTTCAACCCTTTAGGCGCACCGGCATGATTGAAATTTTGTAAATAATTTTGCTTTTATAAGAGTATTTTAATTATGAATCTGTTATATCTAAGGGTCCTTTTACCAAGCTGCATTAACAGATTTAGTGCGCGCTAATGATTAGCATGTGATAAATGATAAGATGCCCATAGGAATATAATGGGTGTCTTATTTAGTGCCCACTAATCATTAATGTGCATAAAATCCAGTAACATAGCTTAGTAAAAGGACCCCCTAGTTAGCTAATTTAATATTCTTTGAATTTATTTCCATGTCAATTGTTATAAATTGTTATTACTTTGTAAACCATCTAGAGCTATTGGTTGTGACGGTATATAACATCTTTATATTATGTTATAAGCTTAGGCCCTGTACAGTGTTCAAAAACATATGATTGGCATTCTGGGTCACTGAACCCAAGATTCTTTAGGAGTTTCCTGTGAGTAGCTTACATGAAACTGTAGTTGTTGCATATGCTAACAATCGATATCCAATTATATTATGACAGTTCTGTATATCTTTACACAAGTACATGGCGCTGTCTTGGTTATGTTGCTTTGAGAACCAAGTAGTTTACCAAGATATTTATTTATTTATTTATTTATTTATTTATAGTACATTTCTACCCCACATTTTCCCACACATGCAGGCACAATGTGGCTTACATAGGATTAAGTAAAATAACAATACAGTAAGAGATATGGTAAGAGACATTAAGCAAGGAAAAGGGCATATCAGTATCAGGGAAAAGTAAGTGGGACTATTAATCAGTAAGAGTATAGGGGGAATAGGCCAATCTAAATAGGTGAGTTTTCAGCAGCTTCTTGAACAGTTTTAAGTATTTCGGCAAAACATTCCAATTCTTAGCAATGGAGTAGTGGAAAGACGAAGTGAAGATCGATTTGTATTTGACGCCTTTACAATTTGGGAAGTGCAGGTTGAGATACGAACGCGAGGTGGCCACTGCATTTCTGGGTGGGAGGTCAATAAGGCGAAGCATGTACTCCGGAGCTTGCCCGTAAATGATTTTATGAGTTAGCGAGCAGATTTTAAAAGAGATACGTTCCCTCACAGGCAACCAGTGGAGAAGGAAACGCAGAGGTTGAGCATGTTCAAAACGTGATTTTCCCAGGATTAATCTCGCCACAGTGTTTTGTGCAGTCTGGAACTTTTTCAAAAGATAATCATGGCAACCTGCGTAGATCCCGCTGCAATAGTCTAGGTGAGATAGCACTAACCAATGAACAGTTCTCTAGTTAGGCAGTATCTAATCTGCCAAAGCCTCCACATTGCATTGAACATTCTTTTAGTGACAACTCGTACATGATAGTCCAGATGCAAATGCTTGTCCAAATTCACCCCAAGGAGCTTTAGACTACTAGAAATAGGGAGAACGTAGTCTTTTACAATGAAGGTATCTGTTGGGAGTGTATAGTAAGGGGAGTGGAGAATAAGGCACTGGGTTTTATCCTTATTTAACTTGAACCAAAACACCTTCGCCCAAAGTTCCATTGTAGAAAAGCTTGCAGCAATCAGATCTGAGATTTCAGCTACTGTGTCACAAAAAGGAATGTAGATGGTAACATCATCCACATAAATGAACGGGTTATCAAAACTAAAATGAGGTTTTTTTTGTTACATTTGTACCCCGCTCATGGCAGGCTCAATGCGGCTTACATGGGGCAATGGAGGGTTAAGTGACTTGCCCACAGTCACAAGGAGCTGCCTGGGCCTGAAGTGGGAATTGAACTCAGTTCCTCAGGACTAAAGTCCACCACCCTAACCACTAGGCCACTCCTCCTAATGCATCTGTTATTGACATAGCACAGGGGATATTTTGATATGAATAAATCTAAACGGTGGGGGATTTAAAGTCTGATTTACTAATCTTCCTAATATAGTTACAGACAAGGGAAGAAAAAGAATCTTATTAAACAGGGATGGAGTAATCTACAGACTCAATGCGATCTGTCCAGCTGTCCTAGCTGTACCATCTAGAATCCAGAGAAGTTGACCACCATATTTAGAAGCACAGATGGCAGAGGGTGATGGTGAATGGAATTCACCTAGAAGAAAGAAATATGAATAGTGGAGCTCTTCGGGGATCAGTATTGGAGCCAATTCTAATAAACATATTTCTGAACAACATTGCTGAAGGGTTAGAAGGAAAAGCTTGCCTTTCTGTGGACAACACAAAGATTTGGTCTAATACTCGGCTGTTAAAAGTTGATGCAAAGAAGTACAGAATGATGCACATGGGATGTAGAAATCCAAAAGAGCTAGGAGATAAGAGGTTGATAAGCACAGACCACGAGAGGGACCTTGGGATGATAGTATAAGAGGATCCCAATAGTGCAAACCAGGCATTGGTCATAGCCAGAAGCCAGAAGAATGCAAGGCTACATAGAAAAGGGCATAGCTAGTTAGGTATTAATACCCCTGTTCAAGTTATTTGTGAGGTACCATTTGGAACACAGTGTTCAGGTTTGGAGACCATATCTCACTAAGCACATGAAAAAAACTTGAGACGGTTCAGAGGAAGATGATAAAACGATATGAGTTTATGCCAAAAGATAAATGAGACGAGACTTGAAGGCATAAATATATATACCCTAGAGGAAAGGAGGGATAAGGGGATATGATATACATTTTTTAATACTTAAAAAGTATTAATATGTAAACATTTTTTGGGGAGAGGGGGAAGTAGTAGAGCTAGAGGTCATGATTTGAGGTTGTAGGGTGGTAGACCTAGGTGCAACATCAAGCAATAATTTTTTACAGAATGGGAGGAGGATGCCTGGAATGCCCTCCCAGGGAAGGTGATGAAGATAAAAATGGTGACGGAATTCAAATATGCATGGGATAAATACAGAGGATCACTATATAGAAAAAGGGTGGAATCAAATTAAAACACAATTTAAATGACTTCACTTTGAAGTGAGCTTTGATGGATCAAGATCAACAGCAACTCCGGTAGTTGGGAACAAGAACTAGTACTGGGCAGACTTCTATATGTGCCCCAAAATTTGTAGGGAGACCTAGGAAATAAATATGCACAGTCCACGCCTATGGCAAGCTCATGCATTTTACTACATGCACAGCTGACAAGGGAACCAGGTTCAATTCCCTTTGCAGCTCCGTGTAACCCTGGGCAAGTCACTTAGACCTCCACTGCCCCAGGTACAACAGTAGTACAATGTACTACCTAGACTGTGAGCCCAATAGGGACAGACCCAGTGCCTGTAAAGTGAGGCTATAAACCGCTTAGGTGTAAGCAATATATTAATACACGAAAGAACGAATGACTGCTTATCAAACACATAAACCCCATAATTCTAGAAAAGTCACCCAAAATTGTGCACACAAATTTTGGCGCACACCCAATTTGTGCATGCAATTTAATTGAATGAGATAATTAGTGCCAATACTTGGCTTTTTAACAAGCAATTATTAGCAATAATTAGATTTAATTGAACTTTACACACATACGTTTAGGTGCAGGATCTGAAAAAGGGGCCAGGAAATGAGAGGGTCATGGGCGTAACAGGGGAATTCCTAAAATTAAAAAACATTGTTATTGAATAACGGGGTATGCACCTAATGTAGGTGCAAACATTTGCACTACATTTCAGTTGGTGCAAATGGGCTTGTCTAATGTTAAGGTGTGACTCCGAGGCATAAGCACTATTCTATAAACCATGCCTAACTTCAGAGGTCTTTTACAAAGGCACACTAGCAATTTTAGTGCACGCTAAACACTAGAGACGACCATAGAAATATATGGGCATATCTAATGTTTAGCGCACATGCTTATTTTTAGTGTGTGCTAAAAACGCTAGCATGCCTTTGAAAAAGGACCCCTCAGGCACCTAGGGGTCCTTTTACAAAGATGCACTAGCATTTTAACCCCACACTAAAAATAAGCACATGCTAAATGCTAGAGACACCGATAGGAATATATGGGTGTCTCTAGTATTTAGTACATAAGTACATAAGTATTGCCATACTGGGAAAGACCAAAGCTCCATCGAGCCCAGCATCCTGTTTCCAACAGTGGCCAATCCAAGTCACAAATACCCGGCAAGATCCCAAAAATGTACAAAACATTTTATACTGCTTATCCCAGAAATAGTGGATTTTCCCCAAGTCCATTTAATAACGGTCTATGGACTTTTCCTTTAGGAAGCCGTCCAAACCTTTTTTAAACTCTGCTAAGCTAACCGCCTTTACCACATTCTCTGGCAACGAATTCCAGAGTTTAATTACACGTTGAGTGAAGAAACATTTTCTCCGATTCGTTTTAAATTTACTACATTGTAGCTTCATCGCACGCCCCCTACTCCTAGTATTTTTGGAAAGCATGAACAGACGCTTCACATCTACCCGTTCAACTCCACTCATTATTTTATAGACCTCTATCATATCTCCCCTCAGCTGCCTTTTCTCCAAGCTGAAGAGCCCTAGCCGCTTTAGCCTTTCCTCATAGGGAAGTTGTCCCATCCCCTTTATCATTTTAGTCGCCCTTCTCTGCACCTTTTCTAATTCCACTATATCTTTTTTGAGATGTGGCGACCAGAATTGAACACAATATTCGAGGTGCGGTCACACCATGGAGCGACACAAAGGCATTATAACATCCTCACTTTTGTTTTCCATTCCTTTCCTAATAATACCTAACATTCTATTTGCTTTCTTAGCCGCAGCAGCACACTGAGCAGAAGGTTTCAACGTATCATCAATGACGACACCTAGATCTCTTTCTTGGTCCGTGACTCCTAACGTGGAACCTTGCATGACGTAGCTATAATTCAGGTTCCTCTTTCCCACATGCATCACTTTGCACTTGCTCACATTAAACGTCATCTGCCATTTAGACGCCCAGTCTCCCAGTCTCGTAAGATCCTCTTGTAATTTTTCACAATCCTCCCGCGATTTAATGACTTTGAATAACTTTGTGTCATCAGCAAATTTAATTACCTCACTAGTTACTCCCATCTCTAGATCATTTATAAATATGTTAAAAAGCAGCGGTCCCAGCACAAACCCCTAGGGAACCCCACTAACTACCCTTCTCCATTGAGAGTACTGACCATTTAACCCTACTCTCTGTTTTCTATCTTTTAACCAGTTTTTAATCTACAATAGAACACTACCTCCTATCCCATGACTCTCCAATTTCCTCTGGAGTCTTTCATGAGGTACTTTGTCAAACGCCTTCTGAAAATCCAGATACACAATATCAACCGGCTCCCCTTTAGTCACATGTTTGTTCACCCCTTCAAAGAAATGTAGATTGGTGAGGCAAGATTTTCCTTCACTAAATCCATGTTGACTTTGTCTCATTAATCCATGCTTTTGAATATGCTCTGTAATTTTGTTCTTAATAATAGTCTCTACCATTTGGCCCGGAACCGACGTCAGACTCACCGGTCTATAATTTCCCGGATCTCCTCTGGAACCTTTTTTAAAAATCGGTGGTACATTTTAACTTACCGTGCGCTAAAGACCGTGCCTTTGTAAAAGACCCCCTTAGCTTTTTAGTTTGTCCCTGAACTAAGAAGGGCACATGTATTTCTCAGTTCAAACTCTATACCACATATACAGCATCACATTCACTCTTGTGCCTTGCCTTATTGATCAAGCAAAGCCAGCATTCAGGCCCTGCAGGCCAAGCTCCCAGGCCTTGTAGACCCACCTCCAAAGTAACTTATACTGGGAAAATTAATTTTAAAATAAATTCACCTTGCTCTGAAAACTCGCTCAGTCCTCAAAATAGAGCTTCTGTCACTTTATCTAATCACTCCCTCTCACACACAGCATTTCACTACTGTCACAAAGCATAAACTATTCTTTTTTTTTTTTTTAAATACATGATCTTGTTAAAGTCACAGATTATCCACTCTTAAACTATATTATTCTTGGAATTAGCTATCAGCTATTCTGTCTAAAAACTTTCCCTCTCATTCAGAGCTCTCACTCTCACACATCCAACTTCTCTGACTTCAGCCCCTCTGACAACAGCCAGCATAGCTATTCCTAAGGGTGACAGTGATTCTGTTGTCACCAGCTGACCACTCCTAGCCAATAAAACCACAGCACACACATTTTTCAAAGGCATAGAAACTAACTGTAAGGTCCATGATCTCCATGTTGATCAGTGTTGCCAGGTGGGTGGTTTTACCGCCCAATTGGGCGGTTTTCCGCGACCCGCCGCGGGAAATTTTTGCCCGCAGCGGGTTGCGGTTTTTTGGGCTTCTTTTGTGTGTTTTGGACGGTTTTTTAGGCGTTTTTTTTTGGCCGCGGGGAGCGGGGTTAGTGACGTTTTGGGCGGGGTTAGTGATGTTCTGGGCGGAGCCGATGACGGGGAGGCGGGGCCGATGATGGCGGGGGTGGGGTTGATGATGGCGGGGGTGATGACGCGGAGTGGGGGTGTCAGGGGCGGGGTTTGAGTTTGGGCGGGTTTTGGGCTGGATTTGGGCTCCTTTGGGTGGGAAAAAAATTTTCCACCTGGCAACCCTGATGTTGATCCCACAGAACATAATTTGAAAGTGTCTTGTAACCCTTGGTCCCATCAAACCATAAGTGCTATATTTTTCTCAAACATTTTGCTCCATGTTTAAATATGTTCATACATTTTTGTTAAAACTTACCCTCCAGAACCCCCATAAAATCAGAAACATCTACACTTAATAAAATTCAGCACCACCCCCACACATACCCTCTAGCTCAGTGGCGTAGCTAGGTGGGGCGCAGAAACAGATATTTTGAAAAAATGGCGCCTATGCGCCACATGGAAAATCTTTCTTTCCCCCGTCCTGCTGAGTCATCTGTTCTATTGTCTCTTCTCCTGCCCGCTCTCTCCCGTCCGTAGTTGTTTTTACTTCCCTGAAACCTTTTCCCTCCTCCTGCTGCACCTGCGACTCAAGTCAGCTGTTTGCCAGCGTGGGGGCTTCTCCTCAGACGCGTCCCCGCCTACTCTAAGCAACTAGAGGTGGGATGCGTCTGAGGAGAAGCCCCGACGCTGGCAAACAGCTGACTGTGAATCGCCGGTGCAGCAGGAGGAGGGAAAAGGTTTCAGGGAAGTAAAAATAACTATGCAGACAGGAGAGAGCTGGCTGAAGAGAGGGAGATAGGGGGTGGAGAAGTTAACAAAGCTTAATAGGCGTGGAAATGAGCCATCTAGTCAACTGTAAGCATGGAAGCCAGTTTGGTTCATTTGTTTACACTTCCCTGCTCAGCCTTCACTGGCGTTCACAAAGGTATGAGCAGCTGTGTATCCATGTTGTTGTTCTTTATTCTTGGTCCATGTCTGTAACAAGTCTAAAGTTGTTTTAGTTGGATAGGCAGTGCTTTAAAAGCTGGAGGAGAAATGTAGATGTAGTAACAATTGAATATCACTAAAACAGCTGCAAAAATTATAGTAGCTGGTAGAAACTGCAATTATAAACTGTATAGTTTGATTTTTCTTCACTGTGCTTCTATGCAATACAGATATCCAGATTTCAGTGAGGATATCCTGTTTTCTGATGGGTTCATTGTCTTAACTGTTGTTGTAATCTGCCATGGGAAGATAGAATATATTGAAATTAAATGGAGGTAGAATTAAACTCTCCTTTCATTGGGGCACATGAAATCACATTTTCATCTATTTTGTAGTTTACCTTTTAGGTACACAAATGGATTATTCCGTTTTGAACATGTTTCAGGGGCAAGTGGTTTTATAAGTCAAAATAAAAATAAATATTTTGTTTCATGCAGATCTCTTTTGCTTAAACATAAATGGGTTATAAATCCCTAATGCAGCCCATTGGTTTTCTTATATTTTGTTCTTGCGATGACTTATACTGTGTCAAAACTAAAAACTCTTTATTGGTCGATAATAAAAGGAATACCATCCACTCTAAAAGGTTGTTTTGTGGCTGTACATGAGGAATTGTGGTATTGAACAAATAAGTGTATGCTTGTGTCCCTGGTCAAGAAATCCAGTTAATCGTTTTACATTAGTGGAACATAGCCATAGAGGTATGGTATGGTCGCATTTTTAATATGGTAATACTAGGGCCCAGCTAAGGAACAGGTTATTTTGAGTTAGTCTTCACTGGACCAAACTTGCTTCCCTTGTGCCATCACTATCTAGCAGGATATACAGTGTCTTAAAATGTGGAGAATAAAGGATTTTTGTTGTTGTAATCTGCCATGGGAAGATAGAATATATTGAAATTAAATGAAAGTAGAATTAAACTCTCCTTTCATTGGGGCACATGAAATCACATTTTTATCTGTTTTGTGATTTACCTTTTAGGTACACAAATGGATTATTCTGTTTTGTTTCAACCTAATTCATGTTTAATGTAGGGTATTAATGTAATAAATAGAGAGAAACTCTGAATGTTGAGCACCTGATTCTCATAACATGATGTCTGTTTTAGTGGCCTTGACCAGGAGAAAAAAAAATCTCTGTACAAATATAACACGTGCTAGAGTGTCCCTATAACCAGCCCCTCCAAATGAAACACTGGGGAGTGCTGAAAGAGACAGGGAAAAAGGTTAACATGGGGAGAGAGAAGGATATAGTAAATGCTGGACAGGGATGGAGAAGGACACAGAGTCAATACTGGACAGGGAGAGGGTAAATGCATTGAAACACAAAGAGGCAGTGCTGGAGAAAGAAGAAATGGGGACACAGGGGCACTTCTGAAAAGGGGGGAGATAGGTGCTCTACTGAAAAGGAGGGGGATAGGGACATGGGGGCACTACTGGAAAGGGGGAAGGAGATAGGGACACAGGGCATTACTGGAAAGGGGAGGCGATAGGGACACAGAGAAGGCACTACTGGAAAGGGGGAGGAGATAGGGTCACAGAGTAGAAAACAGTAGAAAAAGGTATTTTATTTTCAATTTGATATTAGGAATATGACAGTATTTGAAAATGCACATCTCCGATACCTTCAAATTAGCAACCCTGCAGGGGTCGGTTTGCATTTTTCTTAAGTCAGTATTCTACTATTTATAGAGTCTGGCTTCCTTGGGCAGAGAGGAGGGGGTTCTCTATTTCAATTTTTGTTGCTGGTGGTGGTTTCTTTTGTTTTGTTTTTTTTGTTTTGTTTTTGTGGCTCCCTATTCTGTATTAGATTGGAATATTATCACAATTTGGGTTTCTGCCAGGTGCTTGTGACCTGGGTTGGCCACTGTTGGAAACAGGATACTCGGCTAGATGGACCATTGATTTGACCCAGCATGACTACTCTTATGTTATATAGATGAGGATCTGTCCATGTTCTGCATGTGTGCCTGAGGTGAAGGATTCTGCTAGCACGTAGCATCTGTGTAGGAATGTGTAACAGTGCAGCTTGTTCCAGTTTCCCAATAGTAGGTTAATTGGTGCTCTAGAGCCCAGTGTAATATATATAGCACTGTCTGTTCAAAGGTGGGTTAGGGCTGTTATGGTGTGGCAAGTTTTGTGTTCTAGAGCAGTGTTTCCCAAGTTGGACCTGGAGTACCCCCTTGCCAGTCAGGATTTCAGGATATCCACAGTAAATATGCATGACATTGATTTGTATATATTGCCTCCATTACATGCAAATCTTTTTCATGCAGATTCATTGTGGAAAACCTGAATGGCAAGGGGATACTCCAGGACCAATAAGGAAACACTTCTCTAGGTCCCACTGTAATATTTATAGCACTGTCTTTTTGTAGGTGGATTAGGGCTGTTATGGTGTAGTAAGTTTTCAGTATAGGTTTTGGGTGTCTTTTTGCAGGGGTTTGTGTTATTTCACAAAATTCTAGCCCTATTTGAAAGTAGGCTCTGGGACAAGGGCCCTTGTCACCTAAAATAAAAATGTTCAGGACTAGTGTTCTTCACATCCTGTAAAATCAACACACAAACGCCCGTCTGATTTAAACAAGGTGTCTAGCAGTGGAAGGAATGTGTGTACTATTCCTGAGGTGATGGTCACAATTTGAATATTTTTATTTTGTAGTTAAGAAGACAAATTACCTGCTCTGGTCAGTCCAGGGATCTCTTCTGTGTCCTGCCTCTTGATGTAACTTACTGTTTCCTTGTAGGCAGGATGCAACAGAGACCGCCTGTATTAATCAGTGCCCGCTACAGCCCCTGAGCAACAACACAGACACTGCTGTGTAACTGACACCAACCGGCGCCTATTTTATAAAAGTCTGCTCCTCCTGAGATCAAAACCTGGCTATGCCTCTGCTCTAGCTATGTCTGCTTTAAAAAAAAAATTAAAGTTCAGAATTGGCCCAAACCAAAATCTTCCCTTTTAACCACAAAAATGATTTTTAACAAAAACCTTGGCACTAGCCCACCTCAAAAGGTTCTCAGGAACCCATAACTACAAAAAGAATTTACCAAAAATTAACACTTTAAATCACAGCCCATTGGGACTAAAAACAGCAATTTAAAAATAAACAAAATAGATTTTTGGTCCATCAGACCCCTTACCTTACTCCTCAAGGGTCCCAAGTCAACTACCACCACTAACCAGAACTGGTCCTAGTGGACCCTCTGCAGCCACAGGAAAAAGCCATGATTTACCATGGAGGTGAAGCTGGCAGGCTTAAAATTGAGGCCCTGGCTTCACTTTGGGCCTAGTCACAGCTCCAGAGCACTACCGTATATGCGTGAAAAGTTGTGCATGTTCTGGAGCCCAGAACCAGGTCGCACCCAGCCATTCTCCTGAGAGCGCCTGGCCATAAACCAGCACTATTCAGCTGGGCAGTGTTGCAGCAAGCCATGGAGGCTGTGGTTACCCCCTCCCCCCCAAGAAGGCTCCAAAACACCCATGAGCCCGAAACAAACCAATCTGCTGGTCACTAATGCCTTTCCCAGGGCCACAGAATGGCCCAGAAAGTCCCCTGAAGCTTTCTTTTACTCACTGCTTACATAATGAAGATCCTCAAACACCAGGAAGAACAAAGGCATTCCGCCTGATTTAGGGAGAGTCAGAATTATTTGGAATCCGATGATGAAGTTGGAAATTCTTACATTGCGATATCCAGGACAAAATGTAAAAAAAAAAAATATCTGCTGTCAACTGAAGATAACATACATAAGATGCAATTGCTAGATTATTGATGAAAAACAACAAAGCAGTGGAATCAAATGTATTTATTGGAACAATACCCTTTACAAAACAGTAGATGAAAAACAACAAAGCAGTGGAATCAAATGTATTTATTGGAACAATACCCACTGCTTTGTTGTTTTTCATCTATTGCTAGATTATTAACACCACTTTGGGGCCTAAGCACTTAGGGTAGATTTTACTGCACACTAAAAATTAACACAAACGCATCCTAATGGCTAATGTGTTAGAACTAGCCAGTGAGATAAAAACCCTATCCTTGCTGTTTAATGCGAGTAGAGGTGGAGTGTGGAAATGACAGGGTTGGGGCAGAAAAGTGGCCAGCAATGACAGAAGCACACAGGTCAGTACTATGTACCACCGTGATTACTGATAGCATGGCTGCTCTTACCACCATCTCAAGAGCTGACATTATGTACAGCTGCTCTATCACCAGTCTAGCAGTGCAGCTGCTGTTGGAAGAAGTGTTATGACTGTGCACTTCACTCTGATGGGGGTGGGGGTGGGGGGGTGGGATTAGATCAGAGGAGAAATTAATGGTTTTCAACCTTGAGAGGGGGCTCAGAGCTCAGACTGGGGGAGATGCAATTATGCATATTCATAACTTTTTATTTCTATTCATACTTTTTTAATTGAAATTTAAATCATTACATTTCAAAGAAACATATAAGTAAACAATTAAGCCAAATCACAGGGGAAATGTGTAAATCATCAATAAAAGAAAAGAAAAAAAGAAGCAAAATAGCATCCAAAAACAAACATTGGTTGCATAAGTACAAGCGTTCAATTAGTTTGACACCCCTAATTTATTCCATCCTTAGTTCATCAACCTTCTTACAGTCTGATTACATTTCTTCAAATGTGAATGCTCAGTAAAAATATAACTCTAGGCCTAATAGATAATAAGTAATTTGTTGGGAACCTCATAAAATAAAAAGGAAACTTTCCCCAAATGCAAATATCCCATCTCTCAATCACAGAAACAGTCTACATCACTGTTGAGTAGCATGTGACACTTTGGGAAAAATCTAGATCTTCTGACTACAGAAGAAAGAGTCTCTTAAAACATTCTCTAAGTTCATATATTTTATCTATCTCATTAAGTGAAGGATATAACCAAAATAGTCCTTTCTATAAAATCTGTCAAACACATCTGTAGCTCCTTCTTCCTCAAATAAAATACATTATATTCCTGGAATATAAAAAGAGCATGAAACTTAAATTTCATCAGGCTTAGAGATATTTAACACCTCCCTAAAAGATTAAGTCAAGAAAGAACCTGAGCTAAACCACCTAGACTTAATAAGTTAAGCCAAAAGAAATGTTTCTTTCTCGGAGAATTCTCAAATGTGTCCAATTTCTTATGCAAAAGGAAACACAGAGGGGCATAATCGAAAAGGGGCGCCCACGTTTTCCTGAGGACATCCTCGCAGGATGTCCCGGTGAAGGGGCGGGGAAACCCATATTATCGAAACAAGATGGGCGTCCAACTTTCGTTTCGATAATACGGTCGGGGACGCCCACATCACAAAATTTAGGTTGACCTTAGAGATGGTCGTTCCTGATTTTTGGAGATAATGGAAACCAAGGACGCCCATCTCAGAAACGAACAAATGCAAGCCATTTGGTCATGGGAGGAGCCAGCATTCATTGTGCACTGGTCCCCCTGACATGCCAATACACCAACCGGGCACCCTAGGGGGCACTGCAGTGGACTTCAAAAATTGCCCCCAGGTGCATAGCTCCCTTACCTTGTGTGCTGAGTCCCCCAACCCCCCCCCCAAACCCACTCCCCACAACTGTACACCACTACCATAGCCCTTATAGGTGAAGGGGGGCACCTAGATTTGGGTACAGTGGGTTTCTGGTGGGTTTTGAAGGGCTCACATTTACCACCACAAGTGTAACAGGCAGGGGGGTTGGGCCTGGGTCCGCCTGCCTGAAGTGCACTGCGTCCACTAAAACTGCTCCAGGAACCTGCATACTGCTGTCATGGAGCTGGGTATGATATTTGAGGCTAGCATAGAGGCTGGAAAAATATTTTAAAACATTTTTTGAGAGTGGGAGGGGGTTAGTGACTATTGGGGGAGTAAGGGGAGGTCATCCCTGATTCCCTCTGGTGGTCATCTTGTCATTTAGGGCACGTTTTTGTGGCTTGGTCATAAGAAAAAAAGGACCAGGTAAAGTCGTCCAAGTGTTCATCAGGGACGCCCTTCTTTTTTCCACTGGGTTTTGGGGGGGGGGGGGGTTAGAGGGCTCCCATTTACCACCAAAAATGGTACAGGATGGGCCTGGGTCTGCCTGCCTGAAGTGCACTACATTACCCACTAAAACTCCTCCAGGGACAGGACTTGTTGCTGGCGTATAACCTTGGCACAGCAGTTCACATCTTAAAACTAATCTCACTGAAAACGTCCTTTATTTCAATAACCGCATTTACTCACAGTTAACTGCAGATCAGAGGTTGTGCCCCATTGGCAACGAGTCTCCCTGGTACTAAGATTAGCAGTAGCTCAGAGCTGGCAGAATGGTGTACAATGCCCTCTTTCAGCAACATTCAACTAAGTTCTGTAATGTGGCTAACACACGAAAGGGATCTAAAACGGACTTACAAAAATGGCCACTACCTCGTGGACTACTGGAAACAAAACAGGGCCAGTGGCGTACCAAGGGGGGGGGGACGGTGGGGGCGGTCCGCCCCGGGTGTATGCCGCTGGGGAGGTGCTGCGCGCCTGTCAGCGTCGTTCATTTCCATGCTCCCTCTGCCCGGAACAGGAAGTAACCTGTTCCGGGGCAGAGGGAGCATGGAAACGAACGACGCTGACCAGCGCGCGGCACCCCCCCCCCCAGCGGCGTGCACCCGGGGGGGTTCTTTTGCTGGGGTGGGGGTGTCCTTTCACCGGGGGGGGGGCGCGCTTCACCGGGGGGGGGGGGGCTGCACTCGGGGGTGGGGCACATCGACGATCCGCCCCGGGTGTCAGCCCCTCTAGGAACGCCACTGAACAGGGCACACTCTGACCCAGTAGGCAGGGGGAAAAGCACCATGGGAGAAGAGCCTACCAACTACCAACATCGTGAGACTGTAACACAAGCTAGTGAAATCACGGAGCCCAATACCCTACATCCACCACAGTGCAATGCTGATGTGACCCTGCAGTGCACCCGAGAGCCACATCTGACCCAGGGAAAGGCTGTGAGAGGATCAAACACATTCTGCTGTCATGGAGGTGGGTACGGAATTTGAGGGTGGCGTGAGGCTGGGAAATAAGGTTTTTGCAAGTGTTTTTTTTTTTGGTGGGAGGGGGTTAGTGACCACTGGGGGAGTCAGGGGAGGTGATTCCCGATTCCCTCTGGTGGTCATCTGGTCATTTAGGTCACTTTTTTTGGACCTGTTCATGAGAAAAAAGGGTCCAAAAAAGTGTCCTAAATTCTCGCTAAAAACGCCTTTCTTTTTTCCATTATTGGCTGAGCGCGCCCATCTCTGCTCAGCCGATAACCACATCCCAGTCCCGCCTTCTCCACGCCTCCAACATGCCCCCGTCAACTTTATTCGTTCCCGCGACGGAGTGCAGTTGAAGACGACAAAAATCGGCTTTCGATTATACCGATTTGGCCGCCCACGGGAAACGGACGCCCATCTCCCGAACATGGGCATTTTTCTCCTTTCAAAAATAAGCAGGATAGTCACAAACATCCAATTCAAATAAGCACATGAAGATTAAAATCAGAATATGTTGAATACTTGATATAAAACAAAATACTTGTACATGAATTTTAATAATTAATTATTATATAATCATTATGAGATACCAATAAAATATTTTGTATACAGGCATAGATGAAATAATGAGAAGTATAGTTTGTATTGATATGACTATATGCCTAATTGGGCATATGATATGTCTCAGTGGCTAAAAAGGTTTACCTAAGAAACACTGTTGTGTTGACTACTTAATATATAGAAAATCTATTTTATAAAAGGAACTTGTTTTCTTACCAAGGACTCTGTTCTGTAGTACGTAAAGTATCTAGGTCCGATGCCTATGTAATAAAACGATTTTAATATAATAAAATATGATAGAAGGAAAGAGTATCACAAAATAGCTTCATTTGAACTAACAAAGAAATTCTGCTGCACCTGACGATGTTATAATTTCTTAATTCTTATATTTAAATTATTGCGTTTGACAATTGAACACTGTCATATTGAATACTCTATAGTAATTGCAATAATATCTGATGATAGCTGGCAATGAGTGTAGGTGTAATATGTTCACTTAGATTTTGTTAGCGATAGCATGGTAGCTATAGCGATGTTTTACTAAGGAAAATAACTAGTGCTTACCTCAGATGATGAGAAAGTATCTCATAAAGGAGCGTGTCTGTAAAGGAGTTACAGTCGCAATTTGAAGATAGGTTCTGTAAGAAGCCTTTTTATCTCTCTTAATGTCTGTTCTAAAAACGGTAATGCAGCCTAGCGTTGTGCTTTTAAACATAAATAATGGCGCCAAACAGTAGTGACGTAAAGGGCAGTGTTCAGGCATGATGACGTGATATCTGCATATAGTTTTATGTTCTGCTGCTTTATATAATTAATACACATGGCATAGATATTATCTGGCAGTAAAGATGAAGCATACATGAAAAACCTAATTGTGGGTTTTAATGGCTAATCAAAAGACGATAAAACAGCCCAATGCTGTATTTTGAAACGTATATAATAGTGCCAAACAGTGGCAACATCATGATTGTCATTAAGACGTAATGACGTGATGTCATCATGTAATTGAATGTTCTGCAACTTTATATATTCGATACATCTTTTTCTTTATTAGTCAGAAATCCTGAGCTGAAACCGAAATTAATCCAAAAGTTAATTTCTTTCTTGAGCTCTTCTGTCGGATCCTCGTTCAGTTTACAATAATACTGAGTGTCTGAAAGTTGGCGATTGATTTCTTGAATGTAACTACTTGTATTAAGAATCACAATGCCACCCCCCTTATCTGCTGGTTTTATAGTGATACTAGTAAAAGAGGCCCGTTTCTGAGCAAATGAAACGGGCGCTAGCAAGGTTTTCGTCGCCAACACCCCCCCTTCCCTCCCTCCCTGGCCAACCCCTTCATTGCTCTGCCATTGCTCTGCCCCCAACGTCATGACGTTTGACGCAAGGGCGGGGCCCGGAGCGATTTCGCACCCCCCCCGCCTCCCTGCCCCTCCCTCCCTGCCAACCCCTTCGTTGTTCTGCCATAGTTCCGCCCTCGAGGGCGGGGCCTGGAGCGATTTTTGTGGCTTCACCACCACGAACCTTCGAACCTTTTTGAAGGAAGTCAGGGCTTGGCTTCACTGATGTCAGTGTCCTCAGAACGTTGAGGGTGAGTTTTATTATAGTAGATCTTTGTTGAATTTGAGATCATGAAGTGCTTTGTTTTCTTCAGTGGAGAGGTTGTAGAATTGTCTTTTTTTCAGGCAATTCTATGTCTCTTAGTACACAACGATTGAATATAGATATAGATGGGTCGGTAGGCCCGGGTGGTAGTCATCTTGAGGGAGGTCGAACTAAAGAGGGATCCGAGTTGATAGTTGTATTTTCAAAAAAATGTGCAAACCTAAGTTTCTTTTTGAATCTGCATAAATCGATTCTTGTTTGTAGAGAATCATAATGGGTAGAGGGTACAAATTTGAGGCCTTTTTTAAGAACCAATATTTCCGCATCTGCCAAAGTTCTATTTGAAAGATTTATGATCGGGATATCTAGTTCTTGTATGATGGGTGGCGATGATATTGCATTCAGCCTTTCCCTCTGCCACGTCCTCTTCCTCTCCCTCTGAATTCCATTCTGGCAAATGGATAATGTTCATTCTCCTGATGTTTGTATCTTGTCTTGTGTTGTTGGTGTGGATAGGGATGTCTCCATTCTTCTTCCTTTTTGATTCTGGTGTTCCAAAGAGTGTCTAAAAAAGTACAGTGACCATCCTTGCCAGGAATCATGGTAGAGTTATTGATAGGGGTTTTGTTGTTAGACCCCTGAGGCAGGCGCCCTTTGTGCCGAAACACAGCTCGTGTCGGGTCACTTGTCAATAAAGAACCATTATTGTCTCAGTCTTGAAGGCCCAGTGTTACTTTTTCTGTTTGTATACTCTTTATGTATACTGTTCTACCCTCTCTATCTGTTTTGTATATTCAGGAATGAAATATTTCTATCAGGCAATTCAGACTCAAATGATGAAATAACAGGATATGTCACAGCAGAATCTACATCACCATTGCTAGATTCTGCCACCGATACTTCCTTTGCAGGCAGTGCTCTGAAGAGACTCCAAAGGGGTCTAACATGTCCTTTTGTGCATGCCCCTGTGGTCATGTGCCTACAGCCATGTGCTACAATACTTGTGATGTTTTACGTTGTTCTGGTGGGGATTTATCTAATGTCATAAAGGCGACCTCTCCAGTGCCTGCAATTGGTTCCTGCTATATCACTCAGCACTCTAATCAGAGGACTAGGCTCTCTACTCGCCACTTCACTCAACTATATACTCTCTCCCTATTTAATTTTCTTTCAGAGGGTAAGTATCATGTTACATGTTGTGGCAGACAGCATGGGTACTGCAGTGCTATCTGCCACTGCATGGAATGTATGTGGTGACTGCATGGAATGTAAGTGTTTGCCCTCTGTGTTAAATGCAGGGCATATGCTGGGTCTACTCCTGCATTAATCACACAGGCTTTGTACTTATGCATGCTAGTTTTTGCACATAATGTGCAGTAAACACAAAACTTATTGTACTGTAGTAAAAGAGACCGTTAATACCTCTATCATTGATAGAATGAGATGTTTGTTTTCCTTTTTGCAGATAAATAAAAATGAGAACTATCTGAACAGCTGACATAATCTGTATTCTGTGCTATGCCTCACAAAGGTACATAGAGTAAAAAGCTTGATTTGTTTGTTTTTCTTTAAATTTTAATTGATGATGCTGAGAGATGCAAAGGAGAATCAAAAGCTAGACTGCAGTGAAAAAATGCAGTTCAGAAGACATATATGCAAGCTCATTACGTGGAGGGGCATAATTGAAAGATCGTCCAAGTACGAATTAGGACGTTCTTAAGAAAACGTCCAAAAATAGACATGTATAATTGGAAAATAGTGTGGGCGTTTTTCGATAATCGATTATCTCTGTAGGAAAACAATCAAATGACGAGCGCATAAGCGTGACTAAATTGGGCGCCCTAACACGGTCGATTATTGCAGGTGCAAACGACCAAATCACAAAGTGTGTAAAAGAATGTTTCCTTGTCATCAAGCAGATGAAGCCATTACGTATGGGTTATGTCCATCAACCAGCAGGGGAGATAGAGAGCACTCAAACTTTCACAGTGCCCTCTTGGCCAGCTAGCTCCACTGCCTCTTCAGTATTCTCTATCTCCCTTAGCAGGGTGGCTGCAGCTTGTTCGAGCTCCAGAAAAATCTGGCGGGAGGTGGTTCCTGGCTTGCCAGTTGTTAACCGGGGTGTTGGAGGCTATAGCAGCTTCACTTTAAAGGCACATAGGTTAGCCCTTTCCCTGCCTTACCCATACCTCTGTGGATGTGGACATATTGCCTTGCTATCCCTGTCCTTACCCACCAACAGTGGATGCAGGCATATAGGTTCGCCCTTTCCCTGCCTTTCCCACTCATCTGAGCCTCCGGAGTCTTCAATACCTCTGCTTTCCTCACAGCTTAAAAAAAAAAAAAAGTTGCGTCGCGTTTTTAAACGCAGAGACGCTGGAACAGAGGTTTTTGACCTGATTTTCAGCAGGATCGTAGTTGTACACTAGAGCCTTTGAGGTAAGAGTGTTTTCCAACTCCTCCGGGGTGGGCCCGTGATCGGGGCGATTTTGGCGCGAACCGCCATTTTGGATTTTACCGCCATTTTTCGGCGATGGCTGCGGACAATGTAAAGCGCTGTTCCACTTGTGGCAAGCGCAAATCAGCAGCAGGGCTCTGTAAATCATGCTGTATTGGCGTAGGAGCCGGCCCGAGCATGGCGAGCGATGTTTCTTCCCGCTCTGAGCTGGCAGCGGGCGCCATTTTGCTTACACCGCATGGCGCGGCCTCCGTGAACACGGAGAGACCTGAGCCAGGTGGGGCACCTCGAGATGAGGTTATTTCAGGAGTGGCTAGTGTAGCACGATATAAGTTTAATTGTGAGAGTTATTAATTTTGCTGCATCAGATCTAAATCATATAAAATATACAGCTTCAAAGACACTACCCCCCACCCCCACCCCCCACCTTTCCTCTGGAAAACTACTAGCTGGGTGGTGACCTAAGACCATCAACACCTATCCAAAGAATCAATCACAGAACAAAAGACAGTGAAACTCCACCTATTACTCAGACTCAGAAAAGCCCATCAGACAAAAGAAGCTCAATCACCCTCAGACAATGGACCAGCAGATGTTCCTTTCAAAGACAGCTATCTCAGAGACTGCAGTAACAAAAGACTACACCTCCACCTATTTTCAGACAAAGACTAAGCCCATCTAAGCTCAATCACTCTCAGACAATGGACTAGCAGATGTCCAGGCAGGAAGTCTTGTGATGTCATTGAGCATGTGACCTGTTGCCATGCTCCATCTCAAAGCCAGATGCCCAGGATTCAGCTATCCAGGAGCTTTCCAATTGGACCAAGGGCAACCACCTGACATGAGTCCTAATGCCCAGTTCAGACACTTTAAAAAGCAGGGACTCTTTCTTTAGAAAGAGAGGTCTTCCTGGCTGTTCCTGAGTTCCTGATGCTCCTGTCCTAGTCGCCGCTGTCCTGAATTGATTAAATCTAAAAGCAAGCTAGAATCCTGACTTCTCAAGCTGGACATCACATCCACCTTAAAAGAAACTGCTTCAAGCTCCATCAGACAGCAAATCTACAAAGAAACCTTTTGTTCCAGCAAGATTCTCATGCATGACTCTCCATAGCAGCCTCCATCAATGTGAGTTATCCAGCTTAATTTACAATCAAACCTGTTATTTTGTAGCATACTTCCATTGGTAAAAGATCCTTTCTAAAACTACCTCTCTATTGTAAACTTATTACCTTGCCTGTACTAGAAATAAACATTTTCTTTTAAAGTTAACTATCTGGCCTTTATATTGGGAAAAGCACATGTTCTCACATGTGCAAGCTCCAAATGCTCTGAGCACATGTTACCTTTTAAAGTTACACTGATACCACATGGTCGCTTTTTAAACTTAGTGCCATGCTTTGAGCACATGTTCCAAAACATACAGTGCAGGTTAATGTAATTAATTCGAATTTAGTATATAAAATTCCCCTCTATTCTTACATGATTATTATTCTTAACAATTTACCTTTAATTGGAATAGAATAAGTATGTATAAGACTAGAGAAATATTATATTATAAATTTATCCGTTTCATTTTTATTGGTGGAGGAATGTGGCCAAGGAAAAGTATGCACAAGATAACAGTGTTCTTCTAAAAATTATATTGTTACTGAAATTGTATTTTTTCCGCCTGATAAGTCAATTGAGTATCTAGTTTCATTAATTAATTTCCAGTTGGTAAAAGTGAAAACACTCACCACATGTCTTTCTTTCCTTGATAACTCAATCTAATTCACTATCCCTGTGCCTTTATTTTCAATTTCCTGCTAGCATGTGCCTTGGTGAAAACACACTTGAAAGTGTTGGAACTGGTGCTTAGCAAAACTTTTTATCTTATAACCATCTTCTCTATTGTATATCTAATTCTAAACTCCCATCCTTTATAAGGTTGGTAATCACTCCGTGTTCAGGCATAGTTCCAAGGTGAGGTCTAATGCAAGTACTCTTACTGAACTCCCATGAAATCTATGCCATTCCTGCTATCATTCTAAGCCTCACTGCTTCATAAGAGTGAGCATTTCTAGCACACAAAAGCCTATCCCGGCTTCGCCCCTACCAACTGGTGAAAAATTAAAGATACTCTTCAATTCTACTGCTTAACCATGTGGTGGCTTAAAAGGGAAAATGATTTTTCAGCTTATTCTGAGGGGGTCACAAACACACACACAATCCTAGGGGTAGACAATCCCACTTTGTTTAAGAAATGCGTAGTATCCTCTGGAACTAATCCTTGGACTCAGAGTGTGGCTGATAATTAACTGCACCTCTGATATTGAAACTAAATTTGAAAAGTACTGTTCCTTATACTCAGTTAAGTCAGAGCGTAAGAGAAATGCTGCTTCTCTTTGGTTACTGTGGGCCACATGTAAGAAAGTTTTACTAGAGCATGCAGAATTGAAAGAAAAATTACTAGCCAAAGAGAGAGAATGTATGCAGATAGATAATGAAAAGGAATTCTTAATCACAATGACTAGTTGCTTAAGTTATCAAGTAGATTCTCTTAAACAGCAAGTCCAACAGCAGGTAGCCCAAGAAAATCAGATGCAGACCCAAATTTCAGCCTTAGAAATACAAGCCAGCCAGGTTCCCGGTTTGAAGCATTTAGTCAGAGAGTTATCACTGCAGACTCCCACTCTAGGTGAAGAGCATGCACATTGTCACAGGGAGATACAAACCTTAAAACAAAAGCTACAGGATTCTCGCTTGCAGGTATCAGCTATTACAGGCCTTCCATATACCCGTCCAGACCCAAATCCATATACCCCCCCGGACACAAAGACAGCCACAGCTAAGCCTGTGTCAGCGGTGATAAAAGTATCACAGTCTCAATCTCTAGCAGGAGGTTTCACTCAAACTATTAGCTCCCAATCGTTATCACAGACAGATATGGAAGTGATAGCTAAGCAGGTAGGCAAGATAGACCCCAATAATTTTCCCCATGCTTGTGTTGTGCTATGGAAATTAGAGCAGGAAGAGAAGCTTGATGCAGAGGAATTGATTAAGATTATTTGCCTCTGTATTAAACCTGAATATGCAGAGCAAATGGAAAAAGCTATTAGCTTGGCTAAACAGATAAGCTTTTCCTTACTTAATTTGGCAACAGCTGCTTGTGTCTCTTTTGGCACGAGAATGTTTAAAGCCCAAAGTGCTATTATCCAACAGGGTAAGAATGAGAGTACTGAAGATTATGTTAGAAAAGCCATCCTATTACTGGTGATGACTGGACTAGCTGAGGGGAGAGATTCAAGAGGGCAGATACCAAAAGATCTTTTAGATGTGCATATAGATACTGAGGATCTCAGGGAAATTTGTCAGGGCATGCATCCTGCTATTGCAAGAGCTTTATGCTCGTGGGCCCCAGGTGAGCCGGCCTCTGCTAAAGATTTGTGTGTGAAGGCAATGAATGTCCAAAAGTATCAGCCTTATGCCTCACACCCAGTGGCAGCAGCTGGACCAGTTTTATATCCTGATTTAGCTCCACACCAAGAGCAGGCCCCCTCACAGCATCCAAGGCCAGTTCTATATCCTGATTTAGCTCCTTACCAAGAACAGGACCCCCAGGCCCCCTCACAGCATCCAAAACCCCAGTGCATAGGAACACAGCTTGCTCTGTATTCTGATTTAGGCACTCATAAAGGTGAGCCTCCAATTAAGTATTCATCTCCTCAGCACACATTTGTGCAACCTGTTCTGCAGTCTAATTTCAATACTCATGAAAGCAGGCCCTCAACTAAATATTCAGCTCCTCAACACATAGATGCACCACCTGGGCTGCATTCTGGCCTAGGCTCTCATAAAGGTAAACCTTTAATAGAGAGATCAGCTCCTCAGTATGTAGCTACTGAAAACCGCAAGCAAGCATGTGACATTTTGAAATCTCATGGTGAGAATCTTTCATATTGGGAGAACAAACCCACTAGTGTCCTCACAGCAAGAGCCTTACAGATAGCTACCCAGAAATCTTATAAAAAGAGAAATCTGCCACCAGATAAGCAGAAACCTATAACTGCAGGTCCTACTGTGCCAGACACTGACATATTCTCAGGCCTCCCTGAAATGTATTTCAATGAAACATGAGGAGACGCGTCCAGCCTGGACTGGACTTCTCCACAGCAGGATCCACTCTGCAGATGGCAGTGGGATCCAGGTGGTTGATTTTTAGTATAGGTTGGACAGGAATATAGGAAAAAGGTTTGTACTGAAAGTACCCTTATAATATTGTTTAAGATTTAAAATGTCTCTTTGTAATAAGTAACTCCCACTTGAACTGAAACTGAAGAACTGTTGAACCTTGATTGGATTAATAAGATGTGCTTATATTTATAGAATGAACTAAAGCCTGTCTGCACACTGCTTGAATACTATGGTCTAAGATTATAGGAAGGAACTTTGGAGCAAGAGAGGGATCCCCCACAAGAACCAGCCATGTGACCTGCTATATTAATGTGAAAGTGTCTTTTTCTTGTCTTTTTCACAATTCGATTTTCTACTTATGAGAGAGTGATCCTGTTCTACTTATGAGATATTAATATTTTTAATGGTGCTAGTAATTGATACATACATGGCTATCTCAGATACATTTTAAAATAAACAAATCTGTGCCTTTTCTACTTATGAGATAGTGATACCATGTATAATTTTTGCTTATTATTGTGCATAAGAAGTACTTCTCAACGAATGAAACTGCTTTGGTAATCCAAATTGGATGCCGCATATGCTGCTTTTGTGTTTTATTTGCAGGTTAAGCCCAATCCTGAATCCGGAATGGACCGATCGGATACATAAGGCCTACTAGAGCTCTTTGTTTGTTTGTCATGTGGTCTCCATTTTTATCTGTTTGTTTTATCTTATGGTATACCCAAAGAGCTATAACACCACAGACATTCCTAGACCCTCCCACTAGCAGCCCTTCCATTAGTTCAAATTATGCCATGTCCTTTTCCAAAACATGTTCTCACTGGTAGGCAAGCTATAATAATAAAAAATAAAAAGTGTTCACCATGATTCAAGCTATGGTATGAGTATAGCCCAGCTAAGGCTTGTCTTACCATTTTTATTAAGTTCTATGAATTGTTATTTAATGTCATGTAATTATATGTGTGTATTTAAAATTATGAAAAAAAAAAGGTTTCTCTTTATCTGACCCTCCTGATACAATCAATATAGTGAATGTTTCTGATTACAGCCAGTACGCAAACAATGTCTCTCCCTGGAATGAAATATTGGCTGTGTGCAAAGCACAATTAGCATATCTTTTCTAAATTCTTTACAACATTAAACACATGGTTATTGTCTATTAATTTGCTACATTAAACACTGCTAAAGCAGATAAAAATTGTAACCTTTACCACACTCATTACATGTAAAGAGTTTCTCTGAAAAAAAAAAAAGTCTCTCTGAGAAGTATTTCATGGTACTATACCATGACTCTATTTTTGTTGATTTGGTCAATGATTGATAGGAATAATTATTTTCCTTTTGTGTATTATTATGATAATTGCATACATATGTCTTTCTTATTTCTAATGAAACAGTAGTATAATAGCTCCACATTTACACTCTTGCTTATGTATTAGAACTATCTGTCCTTTTATCACTGCTGTGAATACCTCAGTTAGCCTGAGATAGAGAATATAGGGAAACCTTCACAGTGTCAGGAAACACTCATGGAATATTTTCCTTGGAATGTCAAACGCTGAGAATAGTGACTGAATAGATTGTTCCACCCCATTGTGGTGGTATTGATTGGTCAGTTGCTCACTCTTATACTAATGATTTGGCTAGCATGCTGGGTTAAGAGAAAGTTTCACCAGGTCCAGAAGATGATCTCTCACAACCAGATATACAGTGCCATACCATGAGGATATCGTGTGGCATAAACTTGGGAGCAGCCTATGCCCCTGAACAGGTGACAAAAAAGAGCTGGTCTCTGGGGGTGGGGCAAGATGACACTTGCATGGCTGAAATCATGTAAGTGTAATTGCAAACCTATTTTAAACCAGGGCAAAGCCAGACTCTGCCACCTGACTGAATAGAGCAGCCTAAATGTAAGTCATGAGCAAACAAAGGTAATAATAATGAATCATTTGTTTATAATAATAGTCACAATTCCTATTAGGTGACGCGTTCCAAGGTTCAATATCCACTATTCAAAAACTCACTTCTCCCAATACACCCATGTATATAGTCCAATATCTTTGCTATTGTTTTATTTGAATTCTGCTTGATGTTAGTGTTAAGTGTTAAGATTGTAACTTTTTACTTCTATCACTATAGTTATTTGTGATTCTCCGTTCCAATATTGTGTAAATATTGTCTCTAAGAATCAAGAGAGGGAAATATGTAGCATGATATAAGTTTAATTGTGAGAGTTATTAATTTTGCTGCATCAGATCTAAATCATATAAAATATACAGCTTCAAAGACACTACCCCCCCCCCCCCCCCACACCTTTCCTCTGGAAAACTACTAGCTGGGTGGTGACCTAAGACCATCAACACCTATCCAAAGAATAAAAATGAAACGGATAAATTTATAATATATTTCTCTAGTCTTATACATACTTATTCTATTCCAATTAAAGGTAAATTGTTAAGAATAATAATCATGTAAGAATAGAGGGGAATTTTATATACTAAATTCGAATTAATTACATTAACCTGCACTGTATGTTTTGGAACATGTGCTCAAAGCATGGCACTAAGTTTAAAAAGCGACCATGTGATATCAGTGTAACTTTAAAAGGTAACATGTGCTCAGAGCATTTGGAGCTTGCACATGTGAGAACATGTGCTTTTCCCAATATAAAGGCCAGATAGTTAACTTTAAAAGAAAATGTTTATTTCTAGTACAGGCAAGGTAATAAGTTTACAATACAGAGGTAGTTTTAGAAAGGATCTTTTACCAATGGAAGTATGCTACAAAATAACAGGTTTGATTGTAAATTAAGCTGGATAACTCACATTGATGGAGGCTGCTATGGAGAGTCATGCATGAGAATCTTGCTGGAACAAAAGGTTTCTTTGTAGATTTGCTGTCTGATGGAGCTTGAAGCAGTTTCTTTTAAGGTGGATGTGATGTCCAGCTTGAGAAGTCAGGATTCTAGCTTGCTTTTAGATTTAATCAATTCAGGACAGCGGCGACTAGGACAGGAGCATCAGGAACTCAGGAACAGCCAGGAAGACCTCTCTTTCTAAAGAAAGAGTCCCTGCTTTTTAAAGTGTCTGAACTGGGCATTAGGACTCATGTCAGGTGGTTGCCCTTGGTCCAATTGGAAAGCTCCTGGATAGCTGAATCCTGGGCATCTGGCTTTGAGATGGAGCATGGCAACAGGTCACATGCTCAATGACATCACAAGACTTCCTGCCTAGTCCATTGTCTGAGAGTGATTGAGCTTAGATGGGCTTAGTCTTTGTCTGAAAATAGGTGGAGGTGTAGTCTTTTGTTACTGCAGTCTCTGAGATAGCTGTCTTTGAAAGGAACATCTGCTGGTCCATTGTCTGAGGGTGATTGAGCTTCTTTTGTCTGATGGGCTTTTCTGAGTCTGAGTAATAGGTGGAGTTTCACTGTCTTTTGTTCTGTGATTGATTCTTTGGATAGGTGTTGATGGTCTTAGGTCACCACCCAGCTAGTAGTTTTCCAGAGGAAAGGTGGGGGGTGGGGGTGGGGGGTAGTGTCTTTGAAGCTGTATATTTTATATGATTTAGATCTGATGCAGCAAAATTAATAACTCTCACAATTAAACTTATATCATGCTACAGCTAGCACCGGACAGGATTTGGGTGCCCAGGGTGAGATTTTTCTCCCCGGATTTTGTGCTTTTGCTGCATAAAGCATACATGATGAAAAGAGCCCTTCCTCAAGGGTCGCCTGAGGCTCCTCTGATTGCCCCCCCCCCCCCCCCCGATGGATTCTGGCCTGGGACTGCCCAGTGAGGCTTTTTTCCCGGATGCTTGGCTAAAGATAAGCGCAGAAGGGTTAATTCCCCTTCAGATTGTGGTGCACCTTTTTCCCCCCCGTGGTCAGGGTGTGAGGATTCGGAGAACTGTGACAGACGTTCTTGGTCTGAGGAACCAGAGTCAGGTGCGGATTTACCACAGGATCTGGATGATCCCTCCGCGGTGAGGATTTTCCACCGTGATGAGCTGCCAGCGCTTATTTCAGATACCCTGCAGGCCCTCTCGATTGAAGTTCCTGACAGTGGCATGGCCTCCTCGGGTAATCCCAGGATGGCTAGTACCAAGAAAGCTGCTCGGGCCTTCCCTTTGCATGACTCCATCCTAGAGCTTGTTTCGGCTCAGTGGGCTGACCCCGAGGGACCTTTGAGAGTTTCCAGGGCTATGGGGCAGCTTGCCCGAAGATAGGCAGAGGCCTTCCTCTAAGGGCCAGGCGGTCCGCTCCTCGTACAGACCTCGCTTCCGTGAAGCTAGAAGGTACTGCCCGGGGCGTTCTGCTGGGTTCACTTCACGTGCCCGTGGTCAGCAGAGGAATTCCTTTCACTCGGACAAGCGTTCCGCAGCCGGTGGCTCAAGATCAGGAGTTCAGGGGCGACCCTCTCAATGATGGTGCGCCGGCCCTCTCCTCGCCTGTCATCGGAGGACGGCTTTCCCTCTTTGTCGAGGAGTGGGCCAAGATTTCCTCAGATCAGTGGGTTCTGGACCTGATCAGAGATGGATACAGAATAGAATTCAACGCCCCAGTAAGAGACGTGTTTGTGGAGTCCCGATGTGGTTCTGCCGTCAAATGGGCGGCGGTGGAGGAGACTTTACAAGGTCTGATTCAGTTAGGGGCAGTGACCCCGGTGCCTCCCGCCGAGCAAGGCTGCGGCCGATACTCCATCTACTTTGTGGTGCCGCGAAAAGGTGGGTCCTTTCGCCCTATTCTGGACTTAAAAGAAGTGAACAAGTCCCTGAGAGTGCGGCATTTCCACATGGAATCCCTGCGCTCCGTCATTGCGGCGGCTCAGCCAGGAGAGTTTCTCACGTCTCTAGACCTGAAAGAAGCTTACTTGCACATACCGATTTGGCCCCCGCACCAGAAGTTCTGAGGTTTGCGGTGTTGGGAAAACATTTCCAGTTCAGGGCCTTGCCTTTTGGCCTCGCCACAGCTCCCCGAACCTTTTCGAAGGTAATGGTGGTAGTAGCTGCTTTTCTCAGGCGAGAAGGTATCAGGGTTCACCCGTACCTAGACGACTGGCTCATCAGAGCAGACTCTGCAACAGAGAGCTTACAAGCTACAGCCAGAGTGGTCTCAGTACTGCAATCTCTAGGCTGGGTCGTCAATATGGCCAAAAGTCACCTGTCCCCTTCACAATCTCTAGAGTTTTTGGGGGCCAGGTTCGACACAGTCTCGGGCTATGTGTTCCTACCCGAGCCAAGGCGGTGCAAGCTTCAGAATCAGGTCTGTCTGCTCCTGAGGATGCCCCGCCCGCAAGCTTGGGACATTGTCCAGCTGCTGGGATCGATGACAGCCACGATGGAAGTGGTACCCTGGGCGAGAGCGCACCTGAGACCTCTACAGTATTCCCTACTCCGGAGATGGTCTCCTATTTCTCAGGATTACCAATGCAGACTTACTTGGCTCCCTCCGGCCCGTCTCAGCATGGAGTGGTGGCTCTCGGACAGCATGCTGCGGCGAGGAATGCCGCTGACGCTCCCCGTTTGGTGCCTAGTGGTAACAGATGCCAGCCTGAAGGGCTGGGGCGCACACTGCAAGGGGAAGCATGCCCAGGGTCTATGGACACCCGAGGAGTCGGAGTGGTCCATCAACCGCCTAGAGTTGAAAGCGGTGTTTCAGGCGCTTCTGGCCTTTCAAGTGACCCTGGAAGGATTGGCTGTCAGAGTGATGTCGGACAACACGACAATGGTGGCCTATATAAATCGACAAGGCGGAACAAGGTGCAGAGCACTAGCCGCACAGGCCGAACTGATTTGCCACTGGGCCGAGCTGCATCTTCAGTGTCTGTCGGCAGCTCATATTGCAGGTCAGAGCAATGTGCAGGCCGATTATCTGAGCAGACATCAGATCGATCCAGCAGAATGGAATCTGGCAGACGAAGTATTCCTGCAGATCTGTGCCAAATGGGGCAAGCCCGTGATGGATCTAATGGCGACAAGTGCCAATACCAAAGTCCCGTGCTTCTTCAGCAGACGGAGAGATCCTCACTCGGCGGGGTTGGATGCCTTGGCTCAACCCTGGCCTCCGGGTCTACTTTATGTGTTTCCCCCATGGCCCTTGATAGGGCGCCTGCTCTTGCGGATTCGGCTGCACCCAGGAGAAGTGGTCCTCATCGCCCCGGATTGGCCAAGGAGACCTTGGTATGCAGACCTCCGACAGATGCTCCTGGAGGCTCCTCTGCCGCTACCTCTGGTACCGAACCTGTTGACTCAGGGACCGGTAGCCATGGAGGACGCCGGCCACTTTGGTCTTACGGCATGGCTATTGAGAGGGCGCAATTGAGGGATAAAGGTTATTCCAATAAAGTTATTTCCACTCTCCTGCAAGCCCGCAAGCGGTCCACTTCCGTGGCTTTTGCCAGGATTTGGTGCCTATTTGAGTCTTGGTGTGCTTCCAGAGCCATTGTTCCAATGCGGGCTCCTGTCTCGCCGATTCTGGACTTTTTTCAGGAAGGTGTACAAAAAGGCTTGGCCTATAATTCCCTGCGGATGCAGGTGGCAGCATTGGCCTCCCTTTGTGGTAAGGTGGAAGGCGTGTCTTTGGCTGCTCACCCAGATGTGGCACGGTTTCTTAGAGGGGTGCTTCGGCTCCGACCTCCAGTGCGAGCACCCTGTCCAGCTTGGAACCTGGGGCTAGTTTTGAAAACCCTGCAGGCATCTCCTTTTGAGCCGCTTCGGCGAGCATCGGAGAAAGACTTGACACTGAAGGCCGTTTTTTCTGGTGGCCATAACCTCGGCGAGACGGGTGTCAGAGCTCCAGGCGCTGTCCTGTAGAGACCCATTTCTGCAATTTTCAGAGTCCGGAGTCACGGTTTGGACCGTGCCTTCCTTTATGCCTAAGGTGGTTTCAGCCTTTCACTTAAACCAGCCTATTTTCTTGCCCTCTTTGTCAGAGGAAGAGTTTCCAGAATCTTTTGGGCAGCTGCACCTTTTGGATGTGTGCAGGACTCTGCTGCAGTATCTGCGAGTTACTAACTCTTTCAGG
Organism: Microcaecilia unicolor; assembly: GCF_901765095.1. NCBI lineage: Eukaryota > Metazoa > Chordata > Amphibia > Gymnophiona > Siphonopidae > Microcaecilia > Microcaecilia unicolor. The sequence goes on from NC_044038.1 coordinate 135,310,814, forward strand.
ACTTCTGATCATCTGTTTGTTTTGATATCCGGTTCTCGCAGAGGGTCTCCAGCGTCTAAGGCCACTATTGCCCGCTGGCTCAAAGAAACTATCTTTTCAGCTTATCTGCTGGCCGGCAGGGTTCCGCCTGTAGCCTTTAAGGCACATTCTACTAGAGCGATTTCTTCCTCTTGGGCTGAAACTGGAGCACTCTCTCTTCAAGAGATATGCAGTGCAGCAACATGGGCTTCTAAGCTCTCCTTTGCCCGACATTTCAGGCTGGATGTGGCTGCCAGGAGGGATGCGCGTTTTGGTGCACAAGTGCTAGCGCGTGGTGTGGCTTGTTCCCACCCTATCTAGGGATTGCTTTGTTACATCCCATACGTAATGGCTTCATCTGCTTGATGACAAGGAAGGGAAAACTAGGTTCTTACCTTGGTAATTTTCTTTCCTTTAGTCATAGCAGATGAAGCCATGAGCCCTCCCTGTATGATTGTCTGTATGCTGTGAATCTGTTTTTCAGGTTCTGTTCTAATTTCCTGAAGTTCCTTCCTTGGGAGAAAGTTGGAAAACAATCTTCAGGATTCATGTTCAGTTTAAATTTAGGAGGATGTGTTCATTCCCTCCAGCATGTTTTGGAGAATGTGTTGATTCTCTCCAGGAGGCGCGTGTGTTCCCCTCCAGTTCTATAAATAGGAGGATGAGTTCATTCCCTCCAGTGTGTTGGGAGGATGTGTGATTCCCTCCAGGAGGCGCGTGTGTTCCCCTCCACTTATACAATAAGGAGGATGAGTTTATTCCCTCCAGGAGGATGTGCATTCCCTCCTTTATGAGTTCATGCCCTTGTGATGGGCCATCGTTCGCTGTGAGGAAAGCTCTTGTGATTCCCATTGCGGTTTGCCATACTGCTTTGGAAGCTTCAAATACTGAAGAGGCAGTGGAGCTAGCTGGGCAAGAGGGCACTGTGAAAGTTTGAGTGCTCTCTATCTCCCCTGCTGGTTGATGGACATAACCCATACGTAATGGCTTCATCTGCTATGACTAAAGGAAAGAAAATTACCAAGGTAAGAACCTAATTTTCCCACATAGGTGTACCACAAGTACAGTACATGTTGTTCTGGCCACCCAGGTACGGGAAAATATGAGGAACGCATATATGCGTCAACAACAGAAAAATCATGCTGCTGCTGCACCCATATTTTCCTCATATGTGCCCATCTGCATGTCCGGACCTGCATGCACTGTACACCTACTGAACATGCAGCTATATGCATATTGTGTACATGTGAAAAGGGTCGGGTGGGGTGCGTCATACTCATCTATATAAGGCATGTTCCGCACACTTAACCAGGCATGTGCACGTCAAAGACGTCTATGCTTACGACGGCATCCATGTGCTGATAGGGCCAAATATATGATATGGTCATCCATATATGGAGCTGTGCATGAAACGACGTCCCTCACGCAAGGTCGTCTATATAAGGCACTTGTTTTCCAACACGTGGAAAAATGGCGCAGCGATGGGAGCCGAACTTCGGGCAGGAGGAGAGCCTGCTGCTCGTGCGCCTGTGCCTAAGGCACCGGCATAGGCTTTTTGTTCAACACCACCACCTGCCCCCCAGGCTCCAAGCCATGCGAGCCTGGTCCCGTATTAGGGACAGGCTTGAAAGGTAAGGTTATGGCCCGCCCCCCCTCCTGTACCTACACATATAACAGCTCCGTCATCAATGTTACCATCAGTAACTGGAGTGTGCATGCAAGGATAATGAGTAATATAGGAATATGCACAATATCACTAATAAAATGTATGTTATTGAAAGGACGACCATTCCCACATCCCTACATACAAGAATGTATTTCGTTATTTATGTATATCTTGCCTGTGAACGCCACATTTCCAATCCCTCTTTGCAGCCTCTATGTGGCTTACAACACATCCGAATAGTGGAAACATGATACCAATTAAACGTATACCATACTTTATAACATGGTAATGATGACACATATAAATTACTTTTACAGGCATACATTATAATGCATACAAACGGTACTTTCTGGCCTCATGGCCACCTCTATGGCATCATCTGCATAGGAACCAACTCGGTGGCTGCTGTGGGTGCTTGAGCACCCCCAATATAAAAGAAATGCCTTGTATGTATGGAGGGAGGGAGGGGTAATCTCCATTGGGGGTTGCACCCCCCAAAATGGTAAAAAGGTGGCTACTATGTATGATTCAGTACCAATGGAGGTGGTCCCCCCCCCCCCCCCAAACACTGTTGACCCTCTCTCTCTGCTATTTGAATAACAAATCAATGTGTGCAGAGGACAAAAAGGACCATCCCCTCCTGACCCCTGCTCTACAAACTTATATCTTACAGACGCTTCGGAGTGCATCGGGACCTGGAGTCCCTGAGGAGGCGCTTCCGCCGTGTGCGGCGGGAGAGGCCCGACCTCATCCGGGCAGTGCGACGGCACCTCAGGGCTCGCCGTAAGTATTCAAAAACAGGACACCTGTACTGATTTATAAATATATTTATTGATTAATGCAAACGTCCTGTACAATATGTGGCTAATAGCCAACTAATAAGTAATAACATATTTATTGGTGCCAGATCAAGGATGAAGGTTGCAGGTGCCCTCCCATGACTGTGGCTGCAACTTCCATCGACCATCCCCCCCCCCCCCCCCAGATGAATGAGATGACATGCCTCACTTTAGTCTCCCCCTTTCTGGGGTGGGTGGATAGTGTGTCCTGGTAGACCTGCCTGAGGCCCTACTTTTACTGGATGTCATGGCCTCCCTCACATAAAGTAATGTGCTAAACACCCTTCCCACTGCCCCCGCCCTAAAAAACAACAAAAACACGTCACCAAACCCTCGTCGCATCTCACAATGCAAACATGCTGGTCCCCAATGAGTGTGATCTGCCAACATGTCCTGTGTGTTTTTTTTCAGTGCAGCTTCCAGGGTTCCCTGTCATGTCATCTGATGCATCTCAGTCCCCCATGGGTATAGGCCACGCCTCCTCACACCTTCCCCCATCCCCTGGCTCAGGTCACTCAGCTACAGCACTATGCAAGCCATGTTGCATGTGCTCATCTCATCCATACTCTGTTTACATACACAGGGCTCCATCACCAGCAGGAAGAGCAGGCAGACGAGGAGGGCCACCTGCAGGAGGAGGAGCCAGCCCAGGAGGAGGAGGAGGAGGAGGAGGCAGGCCAGGAGGGGCACCTGGATGAGGAGGAGGAGGAGCAGCCAGGCCAGGAGGCGGGCCACCAGGAGGAGGAGGAGGAGGACTCGGAGGAGGAGGTCCTCATCATTGATGAGGACATTCATGAGGACTCCTCCCCACCTGCAGCTCCGTATGAGGCATCTCCCTCCCCTCGGCCATCTCCATCCCCTGAGGCACCTCCATCGCCTCAGGCAGCGCCATCGCTTCGGCCACCTCCATCCCCTGGGCCATCATCTATGTCCCCTGGGCCACCTCCAGCCTTGGCCCTGCAACTGTTGTGCGGCTCCTGCAGCAGCTTGTAGATGGCCAGAACCAGGTGCTGCAGCACCTGGTAGATGGCCAGAACCAGCTGCTGCAGGAGCTGAGACTCATACGGCAGGGTAATGAGCAGCTGCAGGGCCCACTCAGGGTGGTGCTGCTGCTGCTCATTACCCTGCTACAAAGGGCCTTGAGTAGAGGCCCTGGCCACCCGTCCTAGATGGGGGGGGGGAGGGAGGGAGGGAGGGGAGGGGGTGACAGTGTGTATTTTGGGGGGGGGGGGTTGTTGGGTGGGTGGGAGGGGTGTTTGTATGTTGGGGGGGAGGAAATGTTGGGGGGGTTGGGGGATATGTAGGGGTGTTGGGGAATGTTTATGGGGGTTTGGGGGGAGTTTTGTGGGGGGGATTTGTAGGGGTGGGTGTGGGGGAATATGTTGGGGTCTGTATATAAAGATTATTTTTCACATTTTAACTAACAGTGTGTGCGTTGTGCATTACATATAACCACATGGTGCTGTTGATGTGAGAGGAGGCAGCAATATGCATTGCATGAAATGTGAAGTGTGAATTTGAAAGCTGATGCATGTCTGTGATAATGGTGCCCATACAGAAGCCCACCTGTTCATTCCAACCTCCATGGCCCTATGTGCAGGGGGTTGGGGCGCGGAGGCTTGATGGCTATTTACTGTTGAGGGACACAAATGGCCATCCAGCCTCTCTCCCTCCCCCTTACCATACAGCCCCACAGCACAGAGTGTTATTAATAATAGATTTGTTGTCTAGCACTTGTGATCTGCCAAGTACACTCTTGCACATAACCCTAGGTAGCACATACATGATGTGTCCTCAGTGTGATCACCAGACACCCTTACCCACAAGCATACCAAATTGGTGGTGGGGGGGGGGGGGCACCAAGGACCTACAAACAGCTGCCTCATCTTTTCACATTCTATGCATCTGCAATGGTATATAGTGCTGAGGAGAAAAGGGAAAACAATGGCAAAACCATTAGATGAAGGCTTACTGCATCACAGTTGCAATATAATACAAGAGTTACAGAAGGCCACAAATAAATATGGTGTTCAGTCACACCTTTTTAAAGTAGGATGTCAAGGTGACCTACATTCCAAGTCTTACCCTGTCCCAGGAGGAGTGTAAGTTTGTACCTGAGCCAATGGAAGGTTAAGTAGCTTGTTCTAGATCACAAGGGGCAGGAGAGGGAATTGAACCAGCAACCTTGTGATTACAAGGCTGGTGATCTAACCACTAGGCCACAGCAGCCATCTGGTTGTAGCCACCTGCAGGTACTTTGGGTTGCGACCTGTACACAGAACCCTCTCCCTCACCACCACGTCTTAAGGCCTCAGTGGCAGTACCTGTAGCCACCTTGAGCATTTTTTCCAGGCTACCAATTGTGACAAAATGTTCTTGTTCCCTACCTATGGAGGAATTTAGGAAGGTGTTCCATAATGTGCTAAACACATCCATTGCATATATCATTCCCCCTCCCCCTCCTATGCAGCTTCAGAATGGGTGGGCACTGCATAAATGGGGACTGGGGTTCACCACATAAACAAGGAAGATGGAACCTACCGGGAACCAACACAGCAGCTCCAACATCTGGCCCTCACCACTGAGGACCTGCCAACCCCACAGTACAGTGCACAGGAACCTGGTGAAAAGACAGCCAGCTAAGAGTAGACTCCAGACTACATACAGTGAATGCACACTCCTTGACTATGAGCACAAAGAGAAGAGATGGCAGACAAATGAGAGCTTACCATGAACGTCTGTTTCAAGACTGTGTAGTGCGCCTTCTATCATCTGGAACATTAGCTGCACATCTCTCTCATTGAAATGTCCCTTACCGAGGGGTGCTTGATTTGGGGCGAGTGTAGGAATATCGTCGGCCCCACAGACTGCCTGTTACAAGCAGGCAGAGAGAATGGGAGAAAGTAAGGGAGGCTCACGGGATGTGGAAGAGTGGAAACGGAAGGCGTGTTGGCTGAGGGCCAGCAATAATCCCCCCCCCCCCACACACAAATACACAGGTGTACCCAAACATACATTGCCAAACACAAACCTTATTATAAGTGAGGGTAAAACCCTGTAAATGATTCTTAAGAACAACCGGCAAGGTCCCAGTGCAGGAAATGGCGGGATAGATGGCAATCAAGAAAGGGAAGGCAGGTGGACACGCTCATAATTATCTACCCATAATCGAAATCATGTGCTCCAAATCGCTATCTGAGCTGGGCACGCTTAGGAATTATGTGTATAATTGAAAAAAAAAAACGCCCATATCAGACACGCCTATTCCCCCGTGTCAATGGGCGTTCTTGGCGACTATATAAACGCCCACTCCGTATTTTCGAAAACCCCATTGGTACAATGCCGCCACGTCAACCCCCAACCCGGAAGGGTAATTTTACGGATGGCGAGGTAGAGCTACTGGTGCAGGAGATCCAGCAACGCCACCAACATCGGTTTGCTCCCACAGGGCAGAGACTGGCTGCAACGACCAAACAGAGGGAGTGGGAGGCAGTCCGTGACAGCGTCAATGCAGTCTTCCATTGTGCAAGGGACGTGGAGGACTGCAAGCGCAAGTGGCGCAAGCTCCGGAGGGATGTGAGGCGCAAGGCTGGTGCCCATCCCCCACCACATGATACTGCCAACCTCACCCCCCTGGAGCTGATGGTGCACTCCCTCCTACCCCAGGAGGGCATCCATGGAATTGGGGCCCTTGACACCTCTGCACAGGCTGAGGACTCAGGTAGGTTAACCATTCTTTATGAAGCTGCACTTATGTGTTCTGCTGCACTAAACTGTGTTATACAAGTTGGGGCCAGGAGGTGGGAGGTGGGGAGTGGGGTGAGCGGGAAGCGGGAGGGAGTTTCAGGCGGGTGTGCTAATATGTAGAATAAACGACCATCTTAATGATGCTGTGCTGACTTTCTTACCTACCCCTACTCACTTGCTCTGTATCATTACTCTCTATCCCTACCGTACTCATTTACCTTCCCTCTTACTTGTCCTGTGTGTGCATCTTAACTACATTGTAAGGTCTCTTTGAGTAGTGGTGTGTCATAGGAGCACACTCTGTGGCTGCTGTGGGTTTTTCAACACCCCCAATATTGAGCAACTATCATGTAGGTGTCCAGGGTGGAGTTTTGTGCACTCGGCTTCACCCCCAATAATGCATAACAGTTGGCTCCTATGGGTGTATGTAGGGTACTACTGTGGCAGTACTTTGAGACCCTTCCTTCCCTACTACTCCCTCCTATTTTCCCATCACCAAACCGTGCCTATTTCCTTCTATCACCTCTGTGCTCTACTGAGTGTGGGCCACATGCATGCAACTTAAGGAGCCTGTAATGGGGGTGATAATGCAGTTCTAGAGAGTCTAGTAAGTCCGTAGTAACAGAAGACATGCTGAAATGTCCTTCATTTTGACAAATATACAACAAACAGCTTGTCCACAAAGTTGTGAGCGGTGTCCTTCTCTTGGCTGGCTATCCACCACCTCTACCCAGCTGGCTGTGGGGCTCTCTTTCACATCGCTGTCAATTCCTTTCCTCCTCCTCACCATCTCTTTGCTGGGTCAGCAGTTTGGGGGCCAATGTATATGAATGCTGAAAGACAAAAGTGGGTTATTTTCACCAACATTTGCTCACCCTTGTGCTATACAGGTGATGACTCTGAGGAGGCTGGCCCTAGTGGCCTGCAAGACCAACCAAGGCCTACAGCAGCACCACAGCCTCACCCTCCACCGCCTGCAGCAGCAGTACAGCCTCTACCACCACCACCACCTGCACCACTACAGCCTCTACCACCACCACCACCACCACCTGCAGCTGAACCAGCAGTAGAGGCTTAACCTCCACCAGCACCACCAGCAGAGGCGGCACCTCCACCACTGATTGACTCTGCTGATGAGTATGCCTATAGGGGGCCGGCTCCTCGTCACAAGCCATCCAGCCAACGGAAGCAACTGTTGCGGCTGGCCACTGAGTTGCTGAGGCACAATGTGCGCCTGGAGGAGTACCGCCAGGACAAACTACAGCTGCAGAGGGAAGCACTGCAGGTGCAGCGGCAAGCCTTCCAGTGGCAGCGGGACGCCCACCAAGAGCTGCTCCAGGCGCACCGGGAAGCCCACCAAGAGGTGCTGCAGGCACAGCGGGAAGCCCACCAAGAGGTGCTGCAGCAACTCCAACAGCTGCAGCACACCATTGAAGGGCTGCGCCCTCCGGGCCCACCACCACCTACTCCAGCCGTGCTGCAGCAGCAAGACCTGCCCTCCATATCCTCCTCCAGTGGGCAGCAACCACCAGCCAAGAGGTGGGCGTTG